>NW_003852402.1:1211623-1225843 GCF_000181295.1 Otolemur garnettii
ACAGTTCACACCTCCCCACACACAGACACCTCACACAGTTCACACACACTCACCACACACACAGACACTCCACACAGTTCACACACACCACTCAGCTCACTCACATACACACACCACATGCTGCTCATACCACACACAGACATACCACACAGTTCACACACATACACACACAGAGCTCACATACACATACAGCATGCTGCTCATACCACACCACACGCAGATACCTCACATAGTTTACACACACACACCACACACATACACACAACTCAGCTCACACACACACCGCATGCTACACATACCACACCACACACACAGACACCCCACACAGTTCACACACATACACATCTCTGTCTTCCCTGCATCCCTCCAGTGCACCCATGGACAGAGGACCATGTCTGGGCTCTGCAGGGCTGGCGGCCTCTGTGGCTATCACCAGGTCAGGCCCAGGCCTCCCTTCCTGGCCCTCTCCGGCCTCCTCAGAGCTGCTGTATTTCCCCCATGCCCTGTCCCTCTTCTGAGCAGCTCCCGCCTGCACTCCCCTGACCACCCTCCTCCTGGGGGCTTCTGTGGCTCCCACTGCTCCATGCAGCATCCCTGCCTGGCCTCCACGTTCTCCTGCCTGTGGCAGGACTCATGCTTGTCACAACTCACCAGAGCCTGGCCGCTCCTTGGCAGTGTCCCAGGATGGCAGGCCCAGCAGGTGTGGCTCCCGCTCACCCCTCTGTGGGTCACAGAGCCAGGAGGACTGTATGTGGATTCAGAACACTCGGAGGAGCTGCCCTTGACTATTAACGAATGGATCCTAAACATTTTACACAAGAAGACTGTGATAATTTTAAAGAGTAATAGCTTAGTGGTCAAGTGCACCTTTAACAGTAACCGCACCAGCTGGGTGTTGGCTCCCAGTGTCGTGGGGGTTTTGTTGCTGTGCAGGTCATTCAGTGACAAATGTAATACAAATGTCAAATACCATCTCAAAATTAATCTGCTGGGGTTTAGACCTAGAACAAAAATTTGCCATTTGTAATAGTCAGAATCACCCAGTGTGCAAGGTTTTGCTGAGACCAGATGCTAATCCAAAAAGGTCTGGAATTACTTGGAGGTATTGTTTCAATTTCTTCCAGTCAGGCTGGAAATCTCCTGTTGATTATATATAACTGCATATAACTTCTGATGTGACATCTCATTTCCCAAACAGGAGCAGAATGCGTCCTCCTCAATCCTCGCCTGGCAGCTGCCCCTGCCCAGTGGAAAAAACCCCTACACAGACAGCTCCGATCGTATTTCAACGCCCTCGCTGCACCCGCGGGCACTGCTGGGGACTGTCGCCCACCTGGCCCTGCAGGGTGGAGGCTGCTCCATTCTGCTCCGGCAAAACGTTCACACATGCTGAAACAACCCACACCCCAGAGTCCAGGATCTTAATAACATTTTCCAAGGAACTGAACGCTTTTTTATGAATGCATGGAGAAAATATGGTGTGGATTTAATATTGCATTATGAGCCTCTGACGAAGGATTTTAAAAATATGCTTTCTGCATGAATATATAAAATGGGCATATGTTGCAGTAAAGTTTCACTGTTGTACATAAAGTATATTATAATAAAAGTTGTAAAGTTAGCCCTTAGTGGAGAATTGGAGGAAGGAAAAATGAAATGCTCCTAGCCAAGGGGCACGGATTCTCCTAACGTGTTCCTTCCTTTGCCATATAAAGCCACTTGCTCCTGTCGGAATCCTGACATGTGGGCCACCATGGGTCGAGGAGTAATGGTGGCCAGTTACGTGAGGGACAAAATGAATCTGAGGTGGTGCCCCCGGGCAGGGCAAGCCCAAGCCAACAGGAGGTGCAAATTTGGCTCAGAAACATAGATGGAAGGAAGTCTCACAGCTGCACTCACGTCAGTCCTGGGATGCTTCCAAAGAGAAATACGAGGGACCTCAAAGCAAAGATGCTGAGGACTTTTGTCCAGGGACATTACCTCAGGATTCAGTGCTGGGGTCACTGGCATTGCCAAGCCCTGTGTGCTCAGTGTTCAATTCTCAGGACAGGCCAGAAGCTCCTTCAGAAAAAGGGCTTCTCACAGGCCCTTCCCTCCACCTGTTGCCCCACCCAGAATACCACACTTCTGTGTGGCACAGTAGGCTGTAACAAATAAGTAGTGGACAGCATTGCTGAATTGATGGTAAAAATACTCAACGCACTAAAAAGGGAGTTCTTCAGAGGTGCTGCGATGGCTGAGCCCCTGAAAAGTAGGCTGTGCCCTCAGGAGACGAGAAGCGGTCAGAATAAGTACTTGCTATCAGTGCTACAAAAAGAGGAAAACTGGAGCAGAGGAAGAGAAAGAGGGAGAGAAGAAAGAGTGGAGAAGCATCAGAAGTGTGTAGATGTGGATTTCTGCTTTCATAAAAAATGGATGACAACGACCAGATACACCCTCTACACAAAATGACTGAAAATGGGCAAATTATATGAAACAACGGATGCGATTTCGACACTGTCTTCAAGGTAACAAAAGACGTCCTCAGAGACGGAAAACAAACCAGGTGGTCCCAGTGATTACCGTGAGGCTGTCTCCAGGCAGAGCCAGGGGACACCCTGGGCCCAGGGGGGTTGCTGAGAGCCCACAAGGTCGAAGGGGTGAGAGCTCACAGGAAGAGTGTGAGGGAGACGCAACTTCAGAGAGACAGAGCTGCCCGGCTTGAGGGGAGGGGGGGGTCTCCCACAGATACTCACCAGTATGGATCAGCACCTGCACATGAGGAAGGTGCCGGAGGGCAGGATAGGAGCTGCCTGACAGGACAGAGGGTCTGCTGCTCACACGGCTGCCCCACCAGCCAGAGCAGCCGGCCGGCAGACAGGAGACTCTGGCCACCTGGCAGAAGGTGCAGAAGGGCCCACACTAGCAGTGGACTGAGCCCTTCTTTGGTTCTGCTAAACAAAATCCCAAAAGCAAGATCCAAGTGGATGAACTTGTTTCCATGTGACTAAATTATATCCCCAAACAAGCTCAAAGATATTTTCAGGAATGTGAAAATATTCATTACCCAACATGGTAAAATTAACAATGTCTGGTATTCAATAAAAATTACCAGGCATGCTGGGAAATATAACCCATAATGAGGAGGGGAAAATCAACCCATCGAAATTACCCTGAAAAGGCACAGACGTTGGAAGTGACAGAAAAGGACATTAAAGGGTTATTTTGTAATGAGAAAAGGGTTAATGCATCCGGGGGACATAACACTTTTAAACATTTATGCACCTGACAACAGAACTGAACTTCAACATTCATGAAGCAAAGACTGATGGAACTGCTAGGAGAAACAGAAAAATCCACAATTATAATTAAAGATTTAAATATGCCTACTTCAATAATTTATAGAAAAAGCAGACAGAACATCAGTAAAGATACAGAGTTTATGCAACACTATCAGCCAACTTGACCTAATTGACCTTTACAGAACACGCCACCAGGTAACAGCAGAATAGACACTCTTGTCAAGTTCACATGAAATATTTACCAAGGAAGACCATATTCTGGGTGATAAAGCAAGTTTCAATAAGTTTAAAAGAATTTCAAGCCAATAAAATACGTGCTATTAACCCAACGAGATTAAATTAGAAATTAGTAGCAGAAAGATCTTCGGAAAATCTCTTAATATTTGGAAACTAAATAACATTTCTAAATAGGCTAGGGATCAGAAAATAATCAAAAGGTATCTTATGAAATATTTTGAACTGGATAGAAGATTTTAAAATGAACTGCACTAACATACAAAGATTTTAAAAAATAAAAAGGTATGGGGTATCACCAGTAGTTAGGAGAAAATTTACAGCTCTAAAGATATATATTAGAAAAACCCTCAGATCAATGATCTCCATTTCCACATTAAGATATTATAAAAAGGTGAAAGAAAATAAGAATTGAGAAAATAACCCCAAGAAAAAAGCTGGTTTGGGGTGGCACCTGTGGCTCAAAAGGGTAGGGCGCCAGCCCCACATGCCGGAGGTGGCAGGCTCAAACCCAGGCCCGGCCAAAAAAAAAAAAAAAATCACAGAAAAAAGCTGGTTCTTTGAGAAGATCAATAAAATTGATAAGGCTCTAACCATGTCAACCAGGAAAAAATGAGGGAAAATGTAATTACTACTATCAGAAATGAAAGAGGGATCATTACGGATATTATAAATATGAAAAGGATAATGAAATAATATTATGAACAACTTCATGCCAATAAACTTAACAACTCAGAAGACAGATGATATTGACAAATTCCTCAAAGCACACACATACCAAAGTTTACTCGAGAAGAAAGAGATGTATGAATATCCCAATAGCTGCTAAATGATTTTAAGAAATAGGTTTAAAAAACTGTCCTACAAAGAAAATCTCAGTCCCAAATGGCTTCGCTGCTGAGTTCTCCAATTCTTCCAAACATTTAAGGAAGAAATAATATCTACACCTACTCTCCCAGAAAATTAAAAGGAATAAATACTACCCAATTCATTCTGTGAGATTGGTATCACCCTGATTAAAAAGAGATAAAACATCACAGTAAAAAAGTCACAGACCTAGGTCCCTTGTGGACACAGATGAAAAAATTCTAAACACAAATTTTGCAACTTAATTTCAACAATTTGTAAAAGATACTGCATCTTGAATAGTGAAATTCATGCTGGGAATGCAAATATCTTTTGACATCTGAAAATTCATTAATATAGTTCATCATATTATCATACTAAAAAGTTAAGCCACATGATCAACTCAATAGATCTAGAAAAATGATTTCGCAAACTGTAACACCATTTCCTGATGTGATGCCTCAGCAGGGGAGCTCGGGAAAGGGACACGGCCACCTGGAATGCCAGCAGCCCCCAAATGCCAACAGCTGACACGGTCCCTGACGGGGAGCAACAGGAGGATTCCGTCCTCACCCCTGGGAGTGAGCTCTGTACTGGACGGTTTGCCAGTAAAGTAAGACAAGAAAAAGGAGTAGAAGGCACCTGTTCTGTTAAAAGGAAGCAAGCTGTCTTCCCTCACAGACAACGTGATCATTGACACAGGAAACCTGACAGAGCCTGCACAAAAGCTACTGGAATTGGTGAGTAAACCAACAAGGGAGCCCAAAGGTCCCAGGATACAGGAGCAATAACACAAGTCAACTGGTGAGGATGGGGTAACAGAAAATGGTACAACTTTGGAAAACCCATCGGCCATTACTTGTAACTTGAGTGCACACTTACTGTAGGAGCAGCCACTCTGCTTCTGGTAACTACCTAAGCACGCACACAGTGTGACTCCCTTTACAGGAGACTCTGGCACAGGCGGCTGACGTGCAGTGACAGACAGCAGATGGAGCCTGGGGGAGGGTAGGCTGGGGGGAAGGAGGAACTGGGGGGCTGGGGGTGGGGTGAGGCATGCCTTCCTGTCTCGGTCACCTTGATGGAGTCACAGGTGTGCACGACGTCCACACACAGCCAAGTGCACACTTTAAATACGTGCTGGTTCTTACATGTCAATTGTACCCCAATGAAGTGGTTTTAAAAATGTAAAACAATAAAAAGGGGGTAGCGGCTGTATGCAAGTAATGTTTCATCTTATAATTCTACCTCTACAATCTTGCTCTGGCTAATATTAAGTTAAAATTATCAAGTTTAAATTGTCACGTTCTGTTATTATTTACTCTTTGTGGAGAATGAGTTATCCAGATAATTAGGTCACTAGGACTCATTTTATCACTGCCAAGGCCGCCATGGACTTCTCATCCAAACTAGACCATTTCTGAGGGTGAACAAGACAGCAGGGGTCAGCCCCGATTGTCCTGGCAACCTGACCGGAGCCTCCGCAGGACATCTGCTGAGTGTGGGGAGAGTCACCCTCCCCTCTGCGGCACAGACGCCGTCGCAGCCCCGGCGTCCCGCACTGTTCTGTGTGGAGCACGCGGCGCGTGCCGTTGAGATCCGGGTTGTCTGCTCAGCTCCCGATATAGACATAGCAGCTTCTCCCACGTGCGATAACCCCGGGTTTCCTTCCCCAGGGTCCAACTCTTAGACTGAATTAACACATTACCGTGTTCCCTTCTTGGCTTCTCCCAATGGTGTGTCTTTCGAAGAATGTTTTCTTGAGTTGCAAATGGGAGCAAAGCTCTTTTTAAACAGAAGGTTATTTTACTGGAGTATTCACTGGTGATTCCCAGCTTAAAATTAAACAGCGAGGGATTCTCCAAGAACCATGTGGGGTTTCCATGACAACACAGTGCCTTAGCAGGGTAGGCCCGGGACAAGCCCTCCTGGGCCCCCCACTCTTCCTCCAGGATAAATAGGGGAAAAAATAAGTCGTGTCACGTGAAGGGATTCCATTTCTACATATTATTTCCAGAGCTAAACAGAAACACCCTTAGGGAACGCAAGGTGCTGAGGAGCTGTTAGCTGAAAGTGGGGCTCAAATCCGGACATGGATGGGTGCCGCACGGGTCCCGGTGAGACGGGGTGAGCAGGGAATGGCTCCCAGCGTGCTGGACAGAGTGGGGTCCCGGTGAGACCGGGTGAGCAGGGAATGGCTCCGAGGTGCCGGACAGAGTGGGGTCCCGGTGAGACCGGGTGAGCAGGGAATGGCTCCCAGCGTGCTGGACAGAGTAGGGTCCTGTGGGATCCTGTGGCGGGGGGAGAGGGAGTTGGGACATCCTGACAGGGGAGGTGATGGGCTTCATTTCCTTTTAGCAGCAGGGTTTGTCCCCTGGTCACTGGGCTGGACTGACAGATGCACACCTGCTGAGACGCTGGGGCTTCCCAGGGACCTGCTCAGGTAAATCTGTTAATCAGCTGATGTCTGGGTGCCCGGAAGTGTGCAGAGCAGCCGGCTGAGAGGCACCTGAGTCCGGTGATGTTCTGGGAGGACCTGGGCGGGGCGGGTGGGGCCGGCATCCCGGGCGTCTGCACTGTGTCAGCCCCTCCCCAGTAGCATCAGAGCCACGCCCTAACTGGACCCGGAACTGAGCTCTGGGTTACTAACACAAAGCAGCAGGTCAGGAGCCCACACTTTGTTTCCTGGGCTCTACTGATTAATTTTAAAATTTGAAACACTTGAATACATTTTTCCTCCAATTTGACAGTTCTCTTTTCTGGTTTTCCTTCTGGCTGGAGTAAGAGGAGTTTTCTAAGAAGCTTGTCCTGAAACTCAGGTCCTTGTTATCCAAATGCAATGAACCAAATCTGTACTCCCCCCACTCAGATTGAAACACTCCAAGGCCACGGATTAGGAGGAGGGGCCTTGGGGCATTGACTAGACCAGGAGATGGGAGCCCTTGTGATGGGATCACTGCCCTTACAGAAGGGACCCCCAGACCCTTCCTTCTTCACCACGTGGGGACAGAGCGAGACTCAGTCTGTGAGCAGGAAGCCCTCACCAGACGCCATGACTTTGGACTTCAGCCTCCAGGACAGGGAGGAGGAGGTGTCTGTGGGTCACCAGCCCTAGCCTGAGAAGTACTTTAACACAGCCTGGAGGACCAGGACACAATCTAGTCCATGCTCTATAGCTGAACCCTACCTCTGCCCCCTCCCTGTTCTGGGGCTGCTCACGGGGACAAAACCTTGTGGTGGTGAAGTATCACTGACTGTTACTCACAGAATCAGGCCCCCTTCCCGAGGAGTGCCTGTCTCCACCTGCGGGGGCCTGTCTGACCCTCAGACCCTGGGATATGTCAAGTTGTGAAGAGCTGACTTGGCACTACGTGGATTGGCATCTGTGACGTTAAAACCGTAGAAAGAGGACTCTGTGAGGTCATGAGGCGTGGTGCTCAGCCCTGGCAGGTGAGGCCAGGGCTGTTTAACCTGAGGCAGAGTTTTCTAGCCTCTCTGCTTGGGGTCCTGAATGGCATTCCTGACTTATGGCGACTGAGTGCAGGAGCAGCTCTCCGATTACAGCCACCAGAAATGTCTCGGGACACTGCCAATGTCCCCCGAGAGCCACTTGTCTAAAGTGTACTTCTCTGTGTACGTTTCAGGCAAAAACAAGTTATGCCATCAGCCAGAAAGCAAAGGCAGAGAGAACTGGACACAGAAAACAGGCAACTTGGGGTCTGTGATTGAGGATAAAGACATCATTGTGCCTTGTGATGGCCATTGTCACTTGTGTGTGGACATCTCTCTGTGTGTGTGTGTGTGTCTGTGTGTGCATGTGGGGTGTCTGTGTGCATGTGTGTGTCTGTGCATGTATGTCGTGTGGGATGTCTGTGTGTGTGTAGCTGCCTGTGCATGTGTGTGCGTGTGTGTGCACATGCTCTCAGTTTATCAGAAGGAAGGCAGAGAGGAAAAAGACCAAGGCTGTCATTCTGGGGGGTCTAGAAGCAGGGAATCCCTCCACATTGGGCCAATTAACACACAGAGAATGTCCTTCACACTTGACCGGGTCCTGCAGTAAATCTGGACCCACTTATGTGCTACAAATTTAACAAGGTTTAAAACCTGAGGAAAACTACAAAGATTACATCAAATATTTATCAAACTGTTGGTGGGGAAAGAGAATTGTAAATTCAGAAATAATAAAAGAAATTATAAAGGAAAATACAAAGATCAGAACTGTAAACATGAGAAACTGCAGCCATTTGGTAAAATACTATAAATCAGATAAATACGAATCTTCTGTGAGTGCATCACCAGAGAAACTGACTCAGAGTCAATCAGGGCCCTTGGGTTGCCCCTGGGATCACCAAGGTGAATGGGAGATGGGCTTTCTAGAAGCTGTAAGTTGTAGGGGTTTATGCGAACTGCACACGAAATGGGTTTTAAAAGCTGTCCACTGAGAACAGAACCGTCCTCTAACTGGACAAGTTCCTGCTTTGCCCTATCTGCCCTTGCCAGGCTTTCTGGACAGAATAGGCCACGCCAGGTCCCTGTGACCTCAGCTGGATGCCCCCAGAGCATTAGCTCATTGGCTGCAGGAGGTTGGGGTGAGGGGGTAGGAGGTGCTCGGAGGGTCCCCTGGGTGCTGACTCTCATGTGAAGCCTTGTGGCCAAAAAGTGCAGGAAGTCTATGAGATAGTGGAGTCAGCACAGCCTCAGCATGGGGATGAACCCTGTGTCCAGCCCCAGGGCCTCAGAGTCTGAGGCAGCATCTGAGCTGAGATTGCTGAGGCCTGGTTGTGGTGCTAGTCCCTGTGCTGTAGGCTCCCCACTCAGACCAAGGTGGTCCAGACCTGCCCCCTCTGCCATTGTGGCCTGTGGCCTGTGCCCACCTCACCCTCTGACCGCCTCTGGGAATGAGCTCTGAACTGACGCCTGCCTGCGCAGCTTCTCTCCAGAGGCCAGGAGCACACCAAATACTGATAAACGTCCGGGGACAGAAAGACCCTCTGGAAATTGTGCCAGGATTTCAATTTTCAAATTAGAAAAGTAGTTAAATTTCAAATCAAATCACTCCCACCGCTGTATTCCAATATCACAATAATGCCCCAGGAAGGGTCTCTACAACCTCTCCGTTACAGCTGAGGGGACCGAGTCTCCAGGGCAATCTGCAGCTTCCTCGAGTTCACACGGAGAGTGTGAGGGGGCCTGGGTATTCTCTCTTCTGGGACTTTCTCTCCTTTATTTCTTTTTTATAGTCACAGCCTCTGTCTTCTTTTTCATGTGGGGAGCATGTGGGGGGGGGTCTTTTATTTTTACTTGCAAGTTTCTAAAACTCATGCGTTTTCTTAGTCTGTGTTTTGAGGTTGGCAGAGGAGAACCCTTCTGAGCCACACCTGAAGCTCAGGGGGAAACCACCAGATCACAGGAAGGCAGAGTGCTTGTGTCGCCAGAAGCTGGGCAGCTCCCACAGCAGAAATCCATCGCCCTGCAGCTCTGGGGCCCAGGCTGGCTGCTCCTGGGAGGGCTCTCTTCTTCTCAAGGATAGCCACCTGCTTGGTGTGTTGTCACATGGCTGAGAGGCCGAGGTGGCAGGGCCCCACTTTCATGACCCCATTTGGCCTCCTGGCCCTACATGTGAACACGTGACACTGGGGGTTGGGAATTCCACATTTGAGTTTGGAGGCGACACAAGTCAATTCAAAGAGATTGGTTATGTGACGCTCACACCTGCGTCTCCCTCGGATGTATTCTAACAGCCTCACGTTCCTGGATTTCTTCATGGGAAAGTTACACTGCGTAACTCCAGCAGGGGGCGCTGGTCAGTCTCCAGCCGGAGGTCTGAACACTCAGCTCTCGGTATTTCTCAGAGGGAAGCCTGCCTTTAATTTAGCAATTAATTTCCCCATTGCACTAAATTCTTGTCTCTATGGCCTTGATAGGTCTGATTATTCATCAATATTAAAGCAGCAAATCATTATATTCTAATAATCTGGCATCAAATTTTAAATCTCATTATGCAATTGGTTGGGGACGTTAGTTATCCCAGGTGAGCGGCTGGTCTTTCAGAGGGGCATCATGGAGGCCTGTGGTCCATGCTCTCCCCTCCAGGCGAACTGGCTGCCGCAGGCACTTGGAGGCAACCATTGGATCTTTGGGCTGTCTGGGAGGTGAGGGGCTTGGGCCAAGCAGGCACCTGGGTGGGGACTCTACACGCTTCCTACAGGCGAACCCACCGTGGTGCCATCAGTAGAAACTCCTTCCTGAATCAGATGCTGCTAGGAGTCCCCAGAGCGTGTTGTGTCCTGCTGAGCTGTGCCACCTGCCCTCACACTGGCTCTTCTTCGGTCAGAAGGGGACCCAGGCAGAAAGCCCCGCCGGCAGCGCAGCAAAGCCGTGGTGCACGCCTGTCCCCACCCGTGTCTGCAGGAAGTCCCGCAGCAGGGATGGGCCTCTATTTACTGACTTAGCTTCCTAGGACTTGCCCCTGGCCTTAACTGGACTTGCCCCTGGCCTTAGCTGGAGGGGCTGCTCCAAGCAGGCCCTTCACATCCATGTGCCACACTCAGTGGGGGCAAACTCAGGGCTCATCTGTTCATTTATTCATGGAGAGGTCCCCAAGTGCCACCGTGCGCCCACACTTGGGTAGGAGCAGAAGAGCCCCAGATTCTGTTACTGTCTCCCGCGTGTCCTGTCCTTCGGAGGCTTGTAGACTCAAATGCCAAGTAAAGACAGACCTCAGAATATCTAAGTCATTTCTCTTACACTTAAAAGACAAAACTCCAATTTAAGGGTGTATTTCTTGTTTCCAAGCACAGCCTGAGAACAGCTGTGCTTGGAACGGGAGGCGCCCTCAGAGCAGCAGGCTCCGCAGTTCCAGGTTGGGAAGGAGAGGGACGCTCGTGACACGTGGCGGTGCATCCGCCCCACTGATGCCTCTTCGCTCCACGACCCCAGTGCGCACCAGCGGAGGCAGCACAGCCCGAAGCTCGGGAGCTTCCCTTTCCGGTTTCAGATGAGACACACGTGTCCACCCGAGGCCCGCACTTTGCCGAGCAGATGGGACAGTAACTTGGGCTTGGCGGCCTGGAGGAGTGGCTGATTGGACACCTCCAGCTGGGGCTCTCCTGCAAGCCGCTGCAAGCATGGAAGTAGAGGGGCTATGGAATTACCGGCTCACAGCAGCAACACACACACTTTGTCTGCCCACTCAGCTCTCGGGGGCTCTAGGTGCCTGTGCCCGTCATCCCCAGAGCAGGGCACGCTGTGGATCCCCAGGTCCCGGATGTGGGGCAGCTGGTGCCAGGCCCGTGGGCTCCTTCGGCAGCGCCCTCTGTAGTCAGCGAGCCCCCAGGTCCAGTTCGGATGACTGTTTGGAAATGCTGAGTTCAATTGTCATGGAAATAATGTCTACACAGGGAAAAAGAGCCAACTCGGAACCCCTTTCAGGGACAGAGCTGCCCCCACGCCCTAATGGGTAGTTTGAAGCCTCGGGTGTCACTCCCTGAGGTCCCTGAGTGCCGGGCGCTGTGCGTGAAGCCGGGAGGGCGCCCAGCCCAGGGGCTGTGCCATGGGAAAGAATGGCCGGGAACAAAGGCATCCCACTTGCTGCCCTGCCACACAGGCAGGTGATTCCATGTGTGCCTGCAGTTCAGCAAGCCCCTCACAGCTCTGGAGTCTGCAGGGAAGGAGGGAATCCAGCCAGGAAGAGCAAAGCTGGTCGGGCGGTAGAGCAGCCCTACAGGGCCAGACTACAGATCATTGAGCAGGAGGAGAGGGCCACCCAAACCTCCGCTGGGCTTTCAGCAAGGAAGGGTAAAGTGGCTTCCCTCTGCACCTGGGCTGTGTCCCACCCCATCTCACCTGTGCCCCATCTGGGGAGTAGAGCCTTCCACAAACCCAGACAGCGGGGAATGTGCCCCCTGCCTCCCTGGAGCTAGGATCGACAGCCTGCAGCTTGTCATGGCCTGAAAGTCCCTGTGCTCCTGTTTCTGAGAGGACAACTTTGGGGCCTCGCTGAGGGCTTGTCAATGGACGTGGGATAGACAATGCAGTGTATGTAAACAGTGGAATGCTACTTGGTCTTGAAAAATAAGAAAATTCTCATTAAGCTAGTCTCCAACGGACAAGGACATCCTAATCCTGCTTATGTGTGGCCTGTGGGAACGAAGCTTAGCCCTCCCTAGGGGACAGTGGGCCAGGCCCAGTGAGGCTAGAAGCCATTCACAACCACTCCTGAGAATGTGCATTTTTACATCATTAAAAAGAAATAGATCGATCTTCTTTAAGAAACCCTGAATGTTGGGCAGCGCCTGTGGCTCAAAGGAGTAGGGCACCTGTCCCATATGCTGGAAGTGGTGGGTTTGAACCCAGCCCTGGCCAAACAAACAAACAAACAAACCCTGAATGTTGCCTACTGGGTGCAGAAAGGTCACTGGGCTCCCTGAGGCAGACAGAAGTGTTGTGGGGTTTGCAGTAAAGCTCAGCTGGCTGTGAAGGGAAGTTTCAGCTGTGCGGAGTGGGCCGGGTGCACCCACACTAGATGCCTGTGCTGGGTTAGCTTGTTACCGCCAGAAGAGAGCAATTTCCGCACTGCTTCTGAGGACGACTATTTTAAATACCAAGTTTCTCAAAATAGCAGACAGCAAACCATAGTAAGTATCATGTGCTATCAACATATTACTTTTCAAAAATGTAGGTTTGCATTTTTGGGTAATTTTTGAACAATCATCTCCTTTTTAAACTAATGTCCCAAGGCCATGGAGTTTTAAGTAGGAGATTTCAGCCTCACAAGTAGGAGGGTTATTTATGATAACCTTGGTGCATAATTAACTGTTAATATCAAAGCAGATATAATCTTTGGGAAATTACTGAATACCACTTATGATTTCTACCTTAGATTCTTAAGATGTGATTGTTCCATTTCAGTTATTGTATTTTCAAGTCCAGAATTTCTATTTGTTTGTTTCTTTTTTTATTAGTTTTTTTTCTCCTTATTGATACTGAGACCTCATTCTCATGTTTTTTCTGTAACTTTTTAAGACATGGTTCTCTTTAAGGCTTTGAACATATTTATAAAAGCTGATTTAAAATCTTCATGTAGTAAGTCCAATGTCTGGGTTTCTCCAGGGATAGTTTCTATTCATTTTCTTCCCTTGGTGTATAGGCTATAATTTCCTGTTTTTTGTGTTTGTGAGATATCTTGTGGAGAACTGGCTTTTTAAATAATATAAAGGCGTGTGTCTGGAAATCAGGTCGGCCAAAGGATTTGTTATCACTGCTGTCTGGTGACTCTCCAGGGCCACTTCCTTGACAGTTGTATTCTCCACTGGGCCTGGCCACTGACGCCTCTGCTTAGCCATTGGCTATGATTACACAGATGGCTCCTAATGTCCCTGACTGGTCAGTTTCCCAGCCTCAGGCGTCTGTCAGGCTCGAGGTCAGTGGTCCTGCAGGCAGCTGTGACTGTGATGTTGGCTGTCACTTCCTTTGTGTGGAGCTTCAGGCCAGTAAAAGTGAGCAAACTGGGTGGGGCCTTTTGAGGTCTTTCTGGGCCTTAGTGCTGCCCTGTGCATGTAGGGTCCCTGGAGACCCCCAATGGTCTTGGAGCATTTCAGAGCCCCCTGCAGACCTCTCATTCACAGCTTCTGGGTTTGAGGCTTTGCCAGGCCTGCCTGGTGCCACTGGCTCCAGCCTCTGCCGTGGCTTTCAACAGACACTGTTGGTGTTGGGGCGGCACAGGATGGTCTCCAGGTTGGGGCAGATGGAGACAAGCTCTGGGATGTAGCTCTTCAGGAAAGGTCCAGAAGGTCAAAGGGCAACAGTCCTGTAGTGGGAGGTGGCTGGTGGCTGGCGGCTGGTGGCTGGTGGCTGCTGG
>NW_003852402.1:1226091-1243455 GCF_000181295.1 Otolemur garnettii
GGCTGCTGATGGCTGGCTGTCACAGCTCCATGACTCTGGGTTGTTGGTTTCCAGGAGCACCACAGAGCTGGGGCGGGAGGATGAGATGGAGATGAAACTCCTCAGAGCTCACTGTTCTTACCAACAGTCACTGGTTTCCTGGACCAAATGCTCCTGTTACTACTGCAGTTTTTGTTCTAGAAAAGTCTATTTTGATAACTGTTGCCAGATTTTGCCACTTTGGTAAAGAAATGGGTTTTTGGAGGTCCTTGTGCCCCTATAAACTAACAGGTCAGTGTAGAGTTCATGAACAGGGAGTGGGTGTGGCCACAGGATGTCCTGGAGGGATGTCCTGGCCTGCCCAGAGGCACCACCTCACAGAGCCTGCGGGAAGCCACACCCCCTGGTTGGTGCCTTGTGCGCAGCTGGTGATAATGCCAGCTGGTTGAATTGGGGAAAAAATTCTAGAAAGAGGAAGACTCCTGCTTTACTCAAGAAGAAGGAGACTCTGAGTAGACATAGCACAAGTGAAGACATTGAATTAGTCGTCTAAAAACTACCTGCAGAGAGAGTCCTAGACCCACATGGCTTCACTAGAGAGTTCCACCAGGTGCTTAAAGAAAAATTAATAGCTATTCTCCACAAATATTCCCCAAAATGGGTTAGAAGGAGACACTTGCTAAATAATTCTGAGGCCAGTATTACCCTGACACCAGAAATCAGACAAAAACATTGCAAGAAAATGAATATATATATTCATATAGAATATATATAACCATACCTGTAAAAATACCAGCAAACCAAATCCAGCAATAGGTAAAAAGGGTTATACAAATGGCAAAACCTACAGGTATTTGCCCCAACAATGCAAGGTTGGCTTAACATTTAAATCAATTAAAGCAATAATGTACCATGTCAATAAAATAAAAAAGCGACTTTATCACCTCAGTGGATGTAGAAAAACGCTCGACAGAACTCACGACTGCACAATAAAACCGCACCCTGAAGTAATAATAGCAGAGAACCCGATCTGGCAAGGGGTCTCTACAAACAAATTACTTCACACTCAGTGGTGACAGACTGAACGTGTTCACCCCAAGATCTGGAACAAGACAAGGGCACCACTCTCACCATTGCTGGTCAGCACTGTCCTGTAATTCTAGCACAAAAGTTCGTCAATAAGATGAAATAAAACACATCCAGTTTGGAAAGTTAGTAAGAAAACTGTCTCTATGTGCAGATGGTGTGATCTTGTACAGAGAAATTCTAAGGAATCCCCTAAAACTATCCAAGCCAAGAAATGAGTTTAGTAAGATTGCAGGGTAGAAAATCAAGAAACAAAAATCAGTTATGTTTCCACACACTTGCAGTGAACAATCCAGAAACGAAATTAAGAAATAATTTTATTTACACTAGCTTCAGACATGTAATGCTTGCAGAAAATTTAACAAAATTAATGCAAAATGAACTAAAAGAATCCTTGAAAGGAAGTCTAAAAAACCTAAACGAAAAGTTCGCAGATTAGAAGACCTGATCTTGTTATGATGGCAATACCTCCCGGTTTGATATAAAGACACAATCCAACTGTCATCAAGATCCCAGCTGACTTCTTTGCAAAAATTGACAAAATCATCCAGAAATTCAGGTGGCTGTTTGGAGTACCCAGAATAACCAAAACCACTTGGAAAAGAATAATGTAAAAGGACATATATTTCCCAACTTCAAAACTTACTACAGATTTCCAGTAACCATGTCTGTGCGGTGAATTGTGTAGCACACGCAGTATAGAATGGATCTGCAGGTCAAGGAAATAGTATTCAGAGTCCAAAAATACCCACTTGCATTCCTGCTCAATTGCTTTTCAGCAGCGGTGCAGCTAAACCAGGTGAGGAAAAGAGCAATGTTTTCAGTAGATGGTGCTGAGACAATTGGAAAAAAGTTGGATGCATACCTTATACCATATTAAAAATTAACCAAAGTAAAATAAAAGACAAAATATAAGCAGGAAAATTCTAAAACTCTTAGGAAAAGGCATAGGTGTAAATTTCCATGATCAATGATTTTCTTTCAGTTATGACACTTAAAGCACAACCAACAATCTGAAACAGAAACTGATCTGATTTCATCACAATTTAAAACTCTTGTGCTTCAGAGGATTTCTCCAGTAAGTGGAGAGACAGCCTGCATGGGGAGAGGAAACCTGCCCAGGGGCTTGTGTCTGGGATGCATGAAGAACACAGGATTCCGTGACAGGAAAAGAGGCACAGTCCAACTGGAAATGGGCGAAGGATCAGAACAGAGCTGAATTCAAAGAAGATTCGCAAATGTCTGGCGAATGCATCAGAAGATGTTCCCCTAGTTAGTCACCAGGAAAGTGTGACTCTGTCCACAGGAGACACAACCTCACACTCAGTGTGACTGCCACGGTCAGAAAGACTGAAAGTCAAGGTGACGATAAAACTGGAACCCTCGCACACTGCTGGTGGAAACATAAAGTTGTGCAGCTTCTCTGGAAAACAGGCTGGCAGTTCCCCAAAAATGTTAAACATGGTGTTAACATCTGTCTGGCAATTCTACTCCTAGGAGACACCCAAGAGCAAAGAAAGCATATGTCCACGCAGGCCTGGTGCACAAACGCTCACAGCGGCTTGTGCATAATCGCCCCAACATGTAAACAGCCAAGTGTCCCTCAAATGAGAAATGAATAAATAAAATGTGGCGTATCCCTAGATTGAACTGTTATTTGACAATTAAGAAAAATGAATTACTGATAAGTGTTGCATCACAATGAACCTTGAAAACATTGTTTTAAGTGAAAGAAGCCCATTATAAAAGACCACATACTGTGCGGTTCTATGAGTAACAACGTCCAGAGTGTGTAAACCATAGTGGTGGGTGTAGATTGGTGGCTGCGTGGTCCGTGGAGGGAGGTTTGGGTCCATGTGGGGACTGAGTGTTCACGGGCACTATGTTTCGTTTTTGGGTGATGAAAATGTTCTAAAATTGATTGTGATGGTGAGCACACAACTCTGAAAATATAATAAAACCCATTGGATTGGATACTTTAAATGGGTGGATTTTATGGTATTTGAGTTTTATCTCAATAAAGCTGTTAGGAAATTGAAAGGTTTTAAAATGAACATTTAGAACAATAATTGCCATGACTCTCAGGCAGTGAGGGACTGACAGGGTTGAGACCCAGATAAACGGAACCACAAGGGAGAGGTCACATGCTCTGATGGCACTGTTCCCGTTCAGTCATTTTCTGAATTCTAAACTGGGTATGTGTGTGATGGGAAGGTGGCGAAGCAAGCCCCCCCAAAACAGCTATCAGGCTAAGTGTGTGTGTCCATCTGAGACATGGAAAAGTCCGCACATCCTGGAAAAGAGCAGACTGGAAACGGATCAGCCTGGTCCAGGTAGCTGAGCAAGGTCATCTTCCTGTGCTCCAGGCACCTGCCTGATTAAAAATAATTCCTCTCTATCTGGTAGTTTAAAAGTAAAGAAAAACTAAAATAATAAACAGATAATGTAAGAAGTCTCTCTAAATTTTATACAAAATAAGTAGAATCCAATTAAAAATGGTCAAGTATCTGAAATTTAAATGAGTAAAAACTCAGAGTGAAAAGAGACTCTGGAACATTTCCGCAGGAGGGGACAGATATTAGAGTTATTTGGTTTATGTCCAAAATGAATATTATTTTATTTATTTATTTATTTATTTTTTTGAGACGGAGCCTCAAGCTATCCTCCTGGGTAGAGTGCCATGGCATCACGCTCACAGCAACCTCCAACTCCTGGGCTCAAGTGAGTCTCCTGCCTCCACCTCCCAAGTAGCTGGGACCACAGGCACCCGCCACAACGCCCGGCTATTTTTGGGTTGCAGCCATCATTGTTGTTTGGCGGGCCCGGGCTGGGGATTCGAACCCACCACCTTAGGTGTATGTGGCTGGCGCCTTAGCCGCTTGAGCCACAGGTGCCGAGCCCAAAATGAATATTATTAATATGTTTAAGAAAATAGATAAAAACAGGTCATAGTTTTACCATAGAACTGAAATCTGTAAGAAAAAAACAAAATATCTACTACTTGGAAATACAAAAATAAAAGCTAAGAATTCTGGAGATAGTTTAATAGAATACTAATCAATGCAGAAAAGAATATTAATTAACTCAAAATAGGCCATTTGAAAATATTGAGATTAAAGCATAGAGTAAAAAAATAATATAAAGTTAAGAAAAAAAAATAAGAGATCCATGGGACACAACTAAGTCTTCTGTATAATTGGATTTTCAGGAGGAAGGTTAGACAAGACAATGTTTGAACAGACACATTCTGTGGAGATATATAGGCTAAGAATTTCCTAAAACCATAGAATAAACCAACTCCTAAATTTAAGAAGTTTATGAACCCATAACAGTATTAAATAAATGAAAAATCCATATAGGTGGGTCATAGTAAAATTTGGTACACTGTCAGACACACCATACAAAAAACAAACAACCTCACACAAAACTTGACATTATTCAGAAAAGCCATATTAATTTACAAAGGGCAGAAACAAGGAGAATGAATTATTTAGCAAAAAGTACTGGAAGCCAGAAGTCTATGGAATAGACATTATTTAAACAGCTGAACACATATTTTACAAAAGAAGGCTCACAAAAGCCCAACAGCCTTGTGAAAGGACATTTCTTCTTAATCATCAGGGAAAGGCTCATTGAAAGCTACGTGTGCTTCCAAATTTCCTTGTGTTTTTTGTAAGAAACACAGCTGTTTCCATCTGTTTGATCCAAACTGAGAGTCACCGTCTTGTAATCGGTGTGTGTGCATACTTTATATTTAATATATTTATTACTATCACTGCATTAAGTCAACTATTGTGTTAATTGCTTTTTTTTTAGTCTTTGACTTTTCTTATTTTTTAATGGTTTATCTTTGTTAGAGTTTTAATCATAAAATTTTATCTCCATTTGGCTTATTATTTATATCTATAGAGAAAGTAAATTATTTTACTAGGGTTTATAATATATGTCTTTTCACTAATCACAATCTACCTTCAAATAAAATTATATCTCCTTACATGTAGTTATGAACTTAACTGTATTTACAATTCACCTTTTCCCATTATTTGTGCTATAATTATCATACAATTAAATTTACCTATGCTATGAATACACAACCAATTACTATTATTTCTCTTGCAGAGAGTGAATTGCTTTTTAGGAAGATTAAAATAAGCAGCAAGAATTTTGAGGGTGGTGTCTGTGGCTCAAAGGAGTAGGGCGCCGGCCCTATATACTGGAGGAGGCGGGTTCAAACCCAGCCCCGGCCAAAAAAAAAAAAAAAAGAATTTTAAATTTACTGACATTTATGTCACTTTCAGCACTTTTATTTCTTTGTGTAAATCTATTTCTGCCTGATAACATATTGATTCTGCCTGAAGAAAGTTTTTTTAAGATTTCTTTTAGTGTAGGTCAGCTAGTAAAGAAATCTCTTGGTTTTTCTTTTGTTTTGGGAAAAATTGATTTCTCTTTCATTTTTGAAAAATAAATTCACTGGGTATTGAATTAGGTTAAATTTTATTTTTTATTCTAAAATTTAAGATGCTAATCTATTTCTTATTTCTTACATAACTTCTGTTAAGACATCTGCTGAAATTCTTATATGTGTTTTTCTGTAGATAGTGTGTATTTTTCCTTCGCTGGCCATTGTCAAAATTTTCTTCATATCTTTGGTTTTGGAAGTTTAAAAAGTGTTTAAATGTGTTTAAGTGAAGTGTTTAGATGTGTGCATTTTTTGTTTGTTTTGGTATTTATCCTTCTTGGAATTCTGTGACATTTTTGGATCTCTGGTTGAGTGTCCTTCATTAATTTTCCAAAATTTTTACCCATTATGTCTTTAGATATTTATTCTATTTTTTTCTTTTCCTCTTCTTTTTTTGGGATTCCAATTGTATGTATGTTTGTCCATTTGATATTGTTTCACAGCTCTTTAATGCTCTGCTCTGATTTTATTACTCTTATTCTATTTGGGTCATAGGTTGGATAATTTCTATTGACCTAGTTCCAAGTTCACTAACTCTTTCTTTCTCTTTTAAATGAATAAAAATTTATTTATTTCTCATGGTATCTGTATCTCTGCTATTTATTTATTTATTATGGTATCTGTTTCCTAGACTTTTTTGAAGTTACTGATTAACCTTTCAAAGGCTTTTATTCTTTGTTTTTGTTATGTGACCGTTTCTATTTTTCTATATTTACAGCAAATAAATTTATTTATTTATTATGGTATCTGAAACTCGGCTAAAAATCAAACTTTTGATCATACATGTTTCTTACTTTTCCTGATAAAGTCTTTGACATATTGATTCTTATTTAAAATCCACGTTCAATATTCCATCTTGCGGATCATCTCAGTTCTGTTGACTGCTTTATCTTTTGACTGTGTATGTACGTGTTTTCCGTATTTTTTAATGTGGTTCTTTTTTACTGAAAGGTAGAATTTTTGTGTAGTGTAGAAAATGAAGTAAGTAATATATTGGGAAATGGCTTGCCTCTTACTTTGCTGGACTTGCTTTAGTGTAGTTTTTGAGTCCATGTAGTCAAGAGTTGAGTTGGGCTTGGGTTTTCTAATTCCAAGGTTCCCTGAGTAAGTCCCAGGTTTCACATTCCTCTTGCTCTCCTATGAGCTCAGGGGGAAGCTGCATCACTGGGGAGGTTTTGCTGCAGGTTCTTGCTCCATTCTCAGTGTCAGTTTTTCGTACAGTGCTGCTCTTCAGGGAGGTACTAAGGCTTCCCCTTCCTCCAGCAGCAGACAGGTGATATTTGTAAGTTGGTACTTACAAGTCTTGGAGGGGTGGGCATTATCTTTCCACATTCAAAATGGCAGCAGAAAGATCTTAGGACAGGTTCTAGAATCTTGAGTATGGTAGTGACTGAGCAAGCCAGGTGGAGATGCCATCTTTGGTCTGATTCCGGGGAAGGGGTTGAAGAATCAGGAGGACTTTGTGAGTGTTAGGATAAGATTAGTATATAGGACCTGAAGATCTACCAGGTGATGCCACAGTCCCTTAGAAGGCACAGGGGAGACTCCCTTCACTAAGGTGATAAGACGTGAGCTGGGGAGGAGGCAGCTGTATTTTGGGGGCCCTCAGGTTGATGAGAGAAGATGTAAGAGTGGGCTACATAATACTGTGATAACAGAGGGGGGAGTTATGGAACAGCAAAGCAGAGGTGACATCCCCTAGCAGTCAGGAGAAAGTGATGTCGCCATCAACGCGAAAGCCAGAACAGCAAGCAATCAGGTCACCCCTGGAAATCAACTAACAGAACATAGTCTTTTCAGGGATGAGAGAGGGACTGCCTGCTTATTTGCTGCTGAATTTACATAACACATAAAAACTGAGATCTCACGAACAGACAGATACTGCTGGCTTCCACAAGGGGAAATCACGACTCTCACACTGAGAATGCACAGAGGGTGCCAAAAAATGCACACACATTATGAGAGATGTTGTCTGTATGGGTTGTATGTTATGTATATACTTTGAGCACCTCTTGTAATTGCAGAAGTTAAACATGACTTGTATTCATCTTTTGTTATAGATGTATTGAGTATTGTAATTTTAATACGTTTTCTTCCTTTCTTAAAGTGTATGTACTTTCCTGGCACCCTCTGCAATATTTAAATCAGTTACTAGATCCAAAGCTAATTGATTGAAGGAGAGATCTCCTGAGGAAGGATTCTAAATGTCCATAGTAAGCACATGTGGAAGAAATTTTTCCCAGACTTATCAAAGGGTTCTGTAGACACTTGTCAGAGTATTTCTGCAATAGTGAGGACCAGCCATTCTCAGGACTGCCCACAGCAGAGCCCGAGTGTGAGTGATGGTGAGTGAAGCAACATGCCAGCTGTGTGGGCTCAGGCCGCCCATGGCACTGGTCAAGTTTCCATGCTCAGCGGACCCAGGGACCAACCTTCACGCCTAGTTCCTTATCAGTGACTGGGAGGTCATCTTAGTTCCGTGGATACAGTTCTGCTGGCTCCATGACTTGCAGAGTAAAGGCTGTTAAGGTAGGAAGGACCAAGTGGCAGGCCCAGAAACTACTCCCTCCCCTGGGCAAGATGCCACTAGTACTGGAACTCCCATAACAAGAGCACCAATAAAGGAATCCCTGGGGAACCGCAGACCTGAGCGCCACCATGACAATTTCGGAGGAGGGAGGAAGGCTCATCCCCTACACCCACTTGACCTATTCTGCTGTCCCTGGCAAAAGCTAGATGGTTCTCGGCTAATCATGGACTTTACCAATAGTAGTGGCTCTTACAGGGTGTCCTATCTGTTGTATTTATGCCAGCAGAGTGACACCTTCCCTGGCACTTACAGCACTCACAGCCCCTTCTCCAGGGCTTCATGCACACCTACCTGCCCAGACTCTCACTTGGCAGAGCAGACAGATTTTGGCCAATGCTTTGCCCTCAGCCTTTATCAGTGTGTGTGGGGGCAGTTTTTCCCCACATGGCAGATGTTGGGGTTGTGTCAACTCCCTGGCTTGGGTCACAGGAGATTCTGAAGGTTTCCTTGCTGACTTAGACGTCCTGCAGGACAGTATCCTGCACCTTGGTGTGACAGCATCACACTAGTTAGGCCTGGACAGCAGGGAGTGGCAGGTGCCCCTGAACTCTCTTCTGTCACAGCATATTATTAGGATTATTTTAGATACATTAGTGGACACTAATTTAAAATAGAATTTTGCATTTATACTTATAAACATTGGTATTCAAACATTTTATGTCTTTATTCATCTGCGTAATATTCAAAGGAGAGTTTTTTAAACAAATACATGCTGCATTCTAGAGTATTTTAGATGACATACACAAATTTGTTTTACTTTAATAAATGAGATGAAATTCAGTTTCAATGCATTTAATCCTGGTGATTTTTTTCAATTATAGATCTTTAATCAGATTTCTGATTTTTTATAGTAATTGACCTATTCAAGTTTTTCACTTCTTCTAGGATATACCTTTTCATATTTCTAAAAAATTATCCTTTTTCTTCATTTACAAATATATTGCCATAGTTAGATTTGTAATTACTTTATAGTTATCTTAATTTTTCCTTTACATGTGATTATTCCCCATTTTCCTTCTCCCGTCCTCAACCCTGTATGTTTTCTGTAATTAGCTGGCAATGGTTTACTTCAAAGAATCAAATTTGGATTAAGCCATACTTTCTACTTGTTTTGTTTACTATTTTACTATATCTAGCTTTCATGTTTTATTAAATGTATTCCTTCTAATGTTTCTGAATTAGTTTGGTTATTTTCCTGATGTTCAGCAGAGGACCAAATCCCTTTTTGTTTGTTTTCCTTCCAAAATGACGGAGCTGTTTTAAGGCAAAGGATTTTCTTTTAATGGAGTGTTTCCTGAATCCAGTGGGTTCTGACATAAAACTTTTTCCTTTTCAAAGTTTCATTTCTAGGTGCCATTTCTTTCCTTATTATTTGATCTGAGAATCATCTATAAGTGAATTTCTTATTTTTCAAGCATTTAGGATATTTTTAGTCATCTTTTCATTATTCTTTTCAATCTTATTATTTCACGATAAGATAATAAGAACAGCAAAATTTTAACCTTCAGTTTTAATTGTTTTGAAAGATCGTGTTTAAAGCCAAGCACGTAACAGGTGTTTGTAAATAGTTTCTGCAGATCACTTAGTCGCTTCTTTCTGAATGACGGCAACGTGCTGGGGTTTGTGTGAAGGATGTTTGTGTGTCGTGAGGCTCTTTGATCAAGTCTGGAGTTGTTTAATGAAGCTTGCCCACGCCTCTCCCTACCGTGTTTTCAGCACATGCACTTCAGCCCAGTAATAAGATGGGCGTGGTGAAGTCTCTCCAGTAGTAGTTTTGCAGAGTCCCTGCACATCTAATAGCTCAGCTTTTGCTGTAAGGGTCATCATGTGTTCAGTACTTTACACGGTGACTCCTGGGGCCCTCACAGGAGCCCATGTGGGGGCCCTCTGCTAGAGGGAGGAAGATGGAGATTCCAGGCAGGGACCCCTCATACCTCCTGGGCTTCCCGAGACGCTGCAGGTGCAGTTGGGATCCACCGCCAGGTCTGGGATGCTCCTGTGGCCCCCTGGCAATGCAGGAGTCTGGACCTCCTGACTTCGTAATATTTGCCTTCCTTATTACACAATGTCTGGCCTTCTTGATCCTTCAGCGTGGCAGCCTCACACTCCACATGGCTTTTGTGTATTCAGTGTCTTCCTCTTCACCCGTGTTTCCATCAGCAAAGTTGCTGCTGTGTCTTGTGGTTGCTGGCACTTTCTCTCTGTATTTGCTAACCCTATTTTCTTCTTTTGTTTTCTGCGTTCTTCCTCTGGGCCCCGTTTGCTTCTGTTTCTCCAGTGTTGCGAATCTCTTGGTTGTGCTTTGAATGAAACTGGGAGTCATGCTCTTTAACGGAGAAGCCTGTCCCCTGAGTTATCATGACTGACGGATTTGATTCTGTTGTTCTCTGCAATTAGTATGTTTATTATTCATTTTACTGAGTTGGTTTTGCAGGTTTGAACAAATTATTGTCTGTCCATTGCATTCTTTTTCTATAGTTACATTTATACTTAAGGCTCTAATGCAGTTTCTTCTCTTAGAACTCAGTATTCTCTTTTATGTGCTTATTATTATTAATTTTTATCGTTAATTGGAAAACGTGAAACTGACTTTTCTTCTCTGTGACCTTCTTTCCCCTCATCCCACGTCGTGGGACATTCATGAGCTTGTTGTTCCCTCCTTGACTTTTCTCCCATTCATGAAGCCTTTCGGATGTTTTTTTTGACTCTTTCCTCTCTCTCCCCTCCAGCCTTCTAGATTTTGCTGAGATAGTTTAAAATATTTTCTATCTAGACCATTATTAGAATTTCCACTTTGGTTAGTGGTTGCGTTTGTATTTGTGTAGCCCACAGATACACTCACTTCTAAGAAGCGCTCTGGGAAGGAGACTGTTCCTGCATCAGGCTTAGTCAATGTTAATTACCAGAAACCACCCCAATGTCCACCAATCGGCGACTGATTATGTAAATTACCGTGCTTTCACACTATTGAACTCTACATAGCTGTTAAACATAACGAGAAAGCTTTTTATATATTGCCATAGAAATATCTCTATGTTGAGTTTTGAGTAGAAAAACCAAGGCACAGCTAAACGTATATAATATGTTACTGTTTTATTTCATTTGTGCAAAGGGGGGCACCTGGCTTTGTGACTATGGGCCTGTGATTATGAGGTTGCTCGGGAAAGGGGACCTGAGATGAATTCTGCTCAGTGCCGCTGTACGGAGGAGCCAGTATTGACCCCTGTGAAAGTCTCAGACCCGATTTATCTGTTACTCTTTCACCCTTTCCCGAGCCCTTTCTTCAGATGAAGAAGGCAGGGGGTGCTGCCCTGAAACCTTCTCATCTGCAAGTGGTGCCTTTTGTGCTGTTGGGATTGGGATCTGGGACAAGGTCCTGCCCTCCCAGGGGATGGGAGATGCTTCCACATGGCCCCTGACTTGTAGCATGGCCAGAAGAAAGGTCATAAATGTGTGTGCGATGCTGTGTGTGATGTTGTGTGTGCGTGATGCTCTGTATGATGCTGTGTGTAATGCTGTGTGTGATGCTCTCTGTGTGTGTGATGCTCTGTGTGTGTGTGATGCTGCTGTGTGATGCTCTCTGTGTATGTGATGCTCTGTATGATGCTGTGTGTAATGCTGTGTGTGATGCTCTGTGTGTGTGTGATGCTGTTGTGTGATGCTCTATGTGTGTGTGTGATGCTCTGTGTGTGTGTGATGCTTGTGTGTGATGCTCTGTGTATGATGCTCTGTATGATGCTGTGTGTGATGCTCTGTGTGTGTGATGCTCTGTGTGATGTTGTGTGTGCGTGATGCTGTGTGTAATGCTGTGTGTAATGCTGTGTGTGATGCTCTCTGTGTGTGTGTGATGCTCTGTGTGTGTGTAATGCTGTGTGTGATGCTCTCTCTGTGTGTGTGATGCTCTGTGTGTGTGTGTGATGCTGTGTGATGCTCTATGTGTGTGATGCTCTGTGTGTGTATGATGCTTGTGTGTGATGCTCTGTGTGTGATGCTCTGTATGATGCTGTGTGTGATGCTCTGTGTGTGTGATGCTGTGTGTGTGTTACTGTTGTGTGTGTATGATGCTGTGTGTGTGATGCTCTATCGTGTGCATATGTCTTGCTGATGTCCTGTTTCTCCCATCTAAAATCCTCCCCCCCCCTTTATCCTTACAATTTAGGAATTCCCCAAGAAAAGCCCAGGGCTATGTCCCCTCCTGACCTGCTGTGTGCTGGAAGCTCTCGCCTCTCTTTGCTTCCAAGTATGTCTTCTGTCATTTACTCTGTCACTGCCTCTCCTGTTTTCTCCTTTTGGAATGTGGATGCTGACCTGTCCAGTGGCCTGGCTGCCCTTCCTGCTGCCCTCCTTTCTCCACACAGCTTCCGTGTTGCATTCTGTCAGTCTCTGCCTGGCCCTATGCATGGCCGGTGTCCACGGTGCCTCCTCACCTTTAATGCAGTTTATGTTTTTCTTTTTCTTTTTTTTTCACTTTGAAGGGCATTGTTCCCTCTGAAAATCTTTCCAGGCTTACTTCACTCTCCTTGAGGAATCCTGCTTTGTTTTGTTTGGGGGGAAGGTTGTCCCTGTCAGGCTGCTTCCTGCCCCAGTGGTCTCTGATGTCCTCCTTGGTCACTGGCGGTGAGGGGGGCAGCAGGTGGGTCCTGAGTCCTTCCCATTTACTTCGAATCAGGGATGCCAGGCCCCTGCCAGGGTCCTCGGCACCACACAGTGAGAGGTTTTCCATGGGGTGAGTCTGTGGGGAGCTCTACTTCCTGGTCACTTTTTTGAACTAATGGGGGTCACAGTGGCCACTGATGGTCCCAGCTGCTCTGCGTTCTGCCAAGATGCATTTTATTTCTGACCTAGAACACAGCCCCAAGTCCCTGAACAAACATCTTCAGTTGTGCCAAGTTGATCTTTTATTGTTGCTATTAAACATTTATTAAATGCGCCATGCTGAGCCAAAGCCGGGGAAGATGGTGATGGGGTGAGCATGCTGGACCCTGGGCTGACTTCCCGGGCTGTGGACAGCGTATGGGGGCCCAGGCTGCCAAGGATTAGTGGGTTGAATGGCTTCAGCTTGGGGACCCTAGCAGAGAAGGTGCTGGGGTGGAGGGAGGGGTGGTCAGTTGGGGGCGGCATGTGGCAGGGACGGGTGAGGAGAAGCACCCTGGCCTGGTCTGCGGGTGGCTTGGAGAGTGGACCAGCGGGGGGCCAAGCCCAAGGCACCCTTGGAATGGACACAGGCGCACCCAGGCAAACCACAGCCATGGGCTCATGGTGGGTGATTTGTTTTTAAGTAAATGTTTTATTTTGGAATCACTTTAGATGTGCAGGACATTTACCAAGGTCTGCAGAGTCCTTGCACAGTCCTCCGTTTCTGGCTCATGTCGCACCTCACCATGGTGCATCTGTCACTGCTCACAAAGGACGTGGGTGCGTCACCATTCACAGAGTTCCAGACTTTATTTTGGATTCCACGGGCACTTCCATCAATGCTCAACAGGAAGATTTTAAAAAAGAAAACAAAGTCAAAACCCCTTGATTTAAGTACAGAGGTCCAGAATGGGCAGCCACCTCTGAGGAGCACACTGGCCTCCTGGAACCAGGTGGATGTGGGTCCAAGCCCTGACCCCTGACGCTGCCCTCCCTGGCCTTCACCCCGACCTCCAGAGCCCAGACCTGTCCAGGCTCAGTTGCTCTCTGGGAACACTAGCCCCTGTGGCCGCCCATAACCGGTCCCCAAAGATACCAGGCTGCTGTGCACAGGAGTAAGGGCACCCGACAGGCTCCCCGCTCAGGGGGCAGGTCCACGGGACCCCAGACCTGCTGCTGGAGCCAACTGCCTGCATCCTGTGGTCAGAGGGCTTCGTGCTCTACCCCCCAGCACCCCACCCTGGGGTAAATCCAGTCCCAGAGAGGCCACACTTCTTGCTGGGGTCAGGTGGAATTGAGGGGTTCCCTCAGAGCCCTGCCACCCCCCATGCCGCCCTCTGGGTGGAGAGTCTGACTCACTCCCTCTGTGGCGGCCCACGCCTCCCCCACCTCATCTTTGCCTGGCCAGGGCCGCCATCCTCTGGGGATTTCCCCAGGTGTTCCCTCCTCCAGGAAGCCTTCCCGAGGCCCTTGGCTGAGACCCAGGAAGCCAGCTCTGGCAGAAGCAGAGCGGTGCGCGGGCGCAGGGAGGCGCGTGGGAACGACGACCGCGGACACGCGACTCCACGCCCAGCCCAGGCGCGGGCGTCTGACCAGGGCCCAGAGCGTCCCCGCGCGTCCACCCAGGCCGGGCGCTGGCGGCCACCAGGGGGTGCTGTTGGCCAGCGCTGGCCGAGCCTGGCTGGGCTGGGCCGGGCGCACAGGAGCCGCAGGAGCCGCAGGAGCCGCCTGTTTGCGTGCGGGAGCTGCGGAGACCCCGGGTGGGGAAGGGGGTGGGGGCGTGGGCGTCCAGGAGTGTAGCCGGGCTATCTGGGCTCGGCGACCCTCACGGGACCGGCTCGGGGGGCGGGGCGCAGCTCCTCTTCGGCCTCACCCGAGCCCCGGCCCGCCCCCGTCCGCGTCCTGCCCGGGCACCTGCAGCTGGGCCTGGGTGCGGAGGCCCCGGTTTCCAGCCTGGAGAGCGCAGGTGCGGGTCACAGTCAGGGCCCTGGGCTGTGAGGACCCCGTCCGCCCCAGACGTCCTGCTGCCCAGGGTTGGGGGCTTCGTTCCTGTGTCCGTGCCGGGCTCTTGTGCCTCCACACCTGGGACAGGGCGGGTGGACTCGCCTCTTCTCCACGTGTCCTGATTCCCGTGCAGCGGCCCCGCTGGCAGGTGCTAACAGTGAATAAAACCCAGCGTTCCCAGCTAAGTGAGGAGACAGAAGGGGACGCAGAGCCCTGCACTCTGTGTCCTTGGTGGTGGCCGGCTCGGGAAGGCTTCCTGGAGGAGCCAATGCCCTCTGCTGCCCTGTCCCTCCGACCCTTGACTCACCCGCGTGTCTGTGCAAACACCTGGATCATTGTCTGGCTGCCCTCCTTGTCTGGGTCGGTCCCTGCTACACTACGGGCCTTATAAAGACCGGGAAATTGATGAACAGCCGGGGTTTATTTCTCAGATCTGGAGGCCCCAGTGCCCAGACTGACACGTGGGCAGGCTCAGTGTCCAGTGAGGGCCTGTCCCCTTCTGTATGTCCTCCCAGGGACAAATGGACAAACAGCCCCCCCATTCATAAGGGCTCCACCCTCTTGATCCAATCACCCCCAAAGGCCCCCCACTTCTAATACCTCATACTGGACATTAAGTGTCAACCAATGAGTTGGGGCCACAAATCTTCAGCCCTCAGCCCTCACCCTCTGTGTCCGGCCCTCATAGATCAGCCAGCAGGAGAATGTGAGTGGCCCCACGACTGCCTCTCAACCTGGGGTTCCTGGGGCTCCCTTTCTTATATGCTCACCTCTGCCTGGGCTCCCTCCGGCTGGGCACTGTGTGCCGGCCATGCCACCCACTCCCAGCCTCACTGCTGCTGACCATCCCTGGTCCACTCTGTGCCACCCACTTCTTCCTCTGTATTTTTCCCAATGAAATTGCCACATCCCTTCCGGCTGGACACTCAGTCTCTCAAACTTGAGGTAATTGATGGCTTGTTCCACCCAACCTGTTTCCTCCCTAAATGCAGAATGATTTGTGTCCTGGGGGCCTCTGTGGCTCTGGGAGCCCCTCCTGGGGGTTAGGGGGTTGGTGGAATCGTCGCCTTCAAATGGACAGACAGCTCTAACAAGGCCCCCACCTTGCAGCCCCTCCTGGCCCCTCGGGTCCTGCCTGCAGGATGGAGTAGCACCCTATCTGCAGGAAGTCACTCTTCATCCACTGCATTTCCTTCCGGAAACAGGCCTCGCAGATGTGGGGGATGGCACCAGCTTCCTTTCTGGGGCATTGGAATTGCGTGTTCCTGAGAGCTGGCCCGTGGCTGGCTGTCGGGGCACAAGGCTCTGTGCTCTGTGACTGTTGAACTAAGCATTTGTGGCCCCTGTGTGCTGCCTGGGCTCGCCATGCTTCCCCGTGTTATTCTCAAAACAACAACCTCAGAGGAGAGACGCTGTCCTCACTGTACAGGCGGGAAACAGGAGCCCAGAGAAGACAGATTGTTTCTCAGGAAAGAGGAGCAGGAAAAGCCAATGAACATCTCTGCATTCGAAGACCTGGAAGTCCCCACCCCCCACAGCCAGCTGATTCCTAAGGACCTGGGCAGGGTCCTCAGGCCCTCTGGAGACTCCTTCAGAGGGCTCCTCTGCAGCCCTCGGTGACCCCTCTCCTCCTGCCTGGCCGCAGCCTGGGGTGGGCTGTGCTCACAAACTCAGCACCCGCTGGCTCTTACCCAGATGGTTTCCCCACTGGGCCGCCCTCGGCAGTCAGACCTGCCCAGGGCACCCCAGGAGAGAGGATGTTGTGGCATCGGCCCCTCCTAAGACATAGCTGCAGCTGGGCCCTGAGCTCTCCCCGCTTCTGGGGTCTTGCCCACAAGGTTTCTGCTGGCAGTGCTTTCTTTGCCCTGTTTTGGGAGGATTTGTGTTCATTTCACATGCGTTCATGTACAGTGTTCATTTCACACGCACACATGTGCTGTGTGAACCAGGGAAATGCTGGTCTCCACCCTCTGTGCGCATCGGCCTCTGTTGTCTCTGACCAGTGGCACACTGACCCACCTGTCCCCTTCTCCAGGACTGGGCTGCCCAGGATGAGGACCCACTGGGTGATCTGGTCCGGATCTATATAAGTGTCCTGGGAATGGGTGGCTGGCGCAGATGGTGGGGTGAGGTTCCCTCGGATTGGGGTGCTCAGTGGTTTAGTGGTGTTGCCAGGAGCTCCTATTCACAGCCCGTGGAACGATGCCCTAAATCTGCAGGTACAGTGGCAGAGTTTCCTGAGACATGGGGAAGGGGAATGTGTAGAACCAAGAGGCACTGAGTGAGTGTGGTTTGCCCATGGTCTGCACACCTGTGTGCACTCTGTGCACACCCTCTCTGCATATACCCCCTCTGCGTACACCTGCTCTGTAGACACCCCCTCTGCATATACCCCCTCTGTGACACCCCCTCTGCAGACACCCCCTCTGCAGACACCCCCTCTGTGACACCCCCTCTGCAGACACCCCCTCTGCATACAACCCCTCTGCACACACCCCCTCTGCAGACATCCCCTCTTATGCACACCCCCTCTGCAGACAGCCCCTCTGTGCACACCCCCTCTACAGACAGCCCCTCTGTGCACACCCCCTCTGCAGAAACCCCCTCTGTG
>NW_003852402.1:1244770-1248334 GCF_000181295.1 Otolemur garnettii
GCCCCTCCCAGAGCGCCGAGACTTCGGGGTGAGCCACCGCCCCTCCTTTGTCTTCTTTTCCCTGTTGCTCCATTTTCTCACGTGTGCACAGTCCCCGGAGCCTTGGCTGTCATGGAGCTCTGCTGACATCCTTGATGGAGGATGAGGGGAGTAACCCTCGTCCCCTCCCCTAGGCTGGAGGGGCATGACCAGGTCTGTGACTGCAGGCCTGAGCTGGGAGGACAGGGAGGTGTGCAGAGAGGGAAGGAGTGGCCATGCAGGGCTTAGCCAGAGCACTGTGTCCACTCTCTCCTGCTCCTAGTGCTGCCACAGGGCTTTGAGGGGAGGGTCCCAAGGTGAAGAAGGGAGAAAACCTGGCCGTGGCAAACACACCACACGTGAGGACCCTTTGCTGGCTGTGTAGTTCCCACAATTGCACAGCCAGCAGGGCTGGACCATAGGCCTTTCCCCTCTGCCCATGCTGGCCCTTCAATCACCCAGCAATTAATCCCTCCCTGGGTTATAGATGAGGGATGGGATGGCTTTGGGGCTTGTATGGTCACTGACCACTGCCCTTTTATCTGAAGCCATCCTCACCAAAATACTTAGGGAAGTGTTTTCTGGGTTGAAAAAACAATTATAAAAGCAGAGGCTGCTTTTTCCTTCCCTTATGGTGGGATATGACTTGAAGGGGGCAAAGCAAGGCCACTGTCCCGTGGAGGGAGGACTTCCTCCCTGAGCCATCTGAGTATTCTCCTGGATGCTCAAGCTGTCTTGTCCTGGACACTGGGGTAGTCGGCTGGACGTGTGTCCTGTCTCGGGGTCAGCACTGACTTATCTCTGTTGGTGGGTCCCTTGGTGGGACCCCAGATCACGGATGCCCTGAGCTGCCAGTCAGCTTCTTGGATTGGAGGCAGCACTGGGGGCTCTGTACCACGTATGAGAGTGAATTGGGAAGCTGAGCTGGCCTTGTTCAGAATTAGGAGGCCCCTCATCTCCACGGCTCTGCTCACAACTTCTGAGACCACATGTGTAGGAAGGCCCAGCCCAGATCCTGGGAGACAGCATGGCTGCCCTGAGACTCAGTGAGCACAGGGGCAGATGTGTTCTTCAGGTACAGATGTGACAGCTCCAGGACAATGGCAGGTGTGACCCTGATGGTGCCTGTGACCTTGTTCATTCTGTGGTCAGGCTGTCCTCCCTCTGACTTAAGGGCACTTCTCAACCCTGGCTGTCCAGACGGTCAGCCCCACCCTGGCTGGTGTCAGAGTCAGGAGAAAGGGTGGCCATAAGGAAGGGATGGGAAGAGGCTGGAGGGGGCCAGAGGACTCTTGTCTCCAGTGGGGGGCTGGGCATGCTTCTGCTGACTCTGCAGACTACGCCTGTGATGTCTGTCCTCACTTTCAACACTTAGAAAGCCAAGAAGTGGTTTGCAGGACACCATGTGGGCAGGCCAGTCCTTAGGGGAGTGCCAGCTTGGCAGGGTTGTGCCCTGGGCACCTTGTCCTCCAAGCATTTATTCCTGCCATTGGCATTGAGGGACCACGCCACAGGCATTTCCAGGGCCTGGCAGAGGGCGGAGGGCGGAGAGTGGCACTTCTCAGCCCCCATGTCTCCTTATAGTAGAGAGCTCCTCTTCCTCCCCGTTTCACCCTCCCCCTCCCTCTCTTCCTCCTCTGTCTCCTCCCCGGGAAGCCCTAGCTCTCTCGAGTTGCCTGTCTCTGCTGTGCTCCCCACACTGTCTCATATCCTCCTGTAGAAAGGCTCCCTGTCCTATCTCTGTAGCCAGCATGGTCTGATGTCACCGGGATATAGCACACAACACTTGCTGGGACAGTGTGTGAACAGTTGGTGTGGGGCTTGGCTGTCCTGGAGCCCAGAGTGCCCAGTGCATCCCCAGCCTGTGACCTTGGGGAGCACGTGGACGTCCAGGCTTGGGAGGCAGGGTGCCTCGCGTGGCTCCAGACAGTTGTGGCGATGCTGTGAGCTTCTTGGGAGCATGTATGGGGATCTGGGGACTCCAGCACTTTCCTGACAGGTTGGTTATTCTGCTCTGGAGCTTCCTGACCCCTTGTCTTCCTGCCTGGGGGGCTCTGGGAGATCTTGGCTTATGATCTGGTTCAACACCAGGTTTGGGAGTCCTCAGCCGGTGGTCACTCCTCACCCTGTTCACTCTTGGGAATTGTTCATGTAGCCTCTAAGGCAGAGCGTCCTGTCAGGAGGCCAGATTGTTCTGAAAGGGCCTGGTGAGCGGGTCTCACAGTGGGTACAGAGGCCACCTGCAGTTGGACCCCCAGCCTGGGCCCTGGGCCTTCAGAGGCTTGGATTCAAGCCTCCTTTGTACAGCTCTCACCCACCTTAATCTCTGGCAGGGAAAGTATCCCGCCAAGATCCCTCCAAGTCCATCTCACCTGTCTGACATGAGGAGACGTATAATTGGAAAGTTCATTCATTTCAGCCCATCCCTATCCTTTCTCTATCCACAGCTGTGAAATTAACAGGGAAAAAATTACAAATTGCTGGAAGACAGAGACCTCTAACTGTGGGCGCCTTGGCTTATGCAGGTTTGATAAGCTGAAGACATTAAAAATAGAAAAGCCACGACTCGAGGTGGACGAGCAGACTTGAAAATTTAATAAGTCCCAGCTCAGCCTGGCTGCTGGAGGAGCGGCCGAGGAGAGCCAGCTGACCAGACAGCCCCCCCAAGCCACTCCCAGGGCTGTCCCCTGCCAAGCCACACCCAGGGCTGTCCCCCCCAAGCTACTCCCAGGACTGTCCCTCACCAAGCCACACCCACGGTTGTCCCCAGGTCACACCCAGGGCTGTCCTCCAAGCCACTTGTAGGGCTGTTCCCCCCACCAAGCTATACCCAGGGCTGTCGCCTTGAGCCACACCCAGGGCTACCCCCACAAGCCACACCCAGGGCTGTGTGCCCCCCCAAAGCCACGCCCAGGGCTGTCCCCCAATCCACTCCCAGGGCTGTCCTCAGGCCGCCCTGGCTCATCCTGCTGTCTGCTACCCCTTCCTACAGGCTCAGGGTCTGGTCCAGGCTGTGATCTCCCCTGCGTTGTTTGTTCTATGTCCCCTGTGGGCAGGGGCACCTGCCTCCACCAGACTGTGGATCTGTCTGCAGCAGATCCTCAAGAGGCAGGCAGGGCAGGGGAGGGCTGGGTGCAGGGTGCCACCCTCCCTCACATTCTGAGCTTCTCTCTGGTTCTCCGGCTCTGCAGCGTCTCTGGGCCTGGCTTCCTGAGGCCTCCCTCCCATGGACTCCTAGGGGTCACAGTGCCACAGGGTGTGAACTTCCTATCTCCCAACAATAGTCAAGAATGTTCCACCATGAGGGACCCTGGACCCTCATGAACCTGAGGAAAGCAAAATGATATGTCCCTTCCCTGGAGGGTCTCCTGCCCAGGATGACCGTGTAAACTGAGTAACTGTGGGCTGGCCAACCATGCTGGCTCTCCAGACCAAAAAAGATCCTCATGGCCGACACTAACATGTCCCGGAACACACCACTCTGAAGCCCCAGACCTCACATACGGGGACTGTTTTCTTGTCCCCAAAAGGAGAACCCCCCCCCCC
>NW_003852402.1:1248369-1264250 GCF_000181295.1 Otolemur garnettii
CCCCCGCCCTCAGCTCTACACTCCCCGCAGGGACACGGGGACTGTTTTCTTGTCCCCAAAAGGGAGAACCCCCCCCCCCACCGTGCATTCTGGATCTTATATATTGTCTTGGGGTTTTGATCTAAGAACTTTATGGCTACAAAAACACTGAGCTCAGGGGTCCCCCGCCCTCAGCTCTACACTCCCCGCAGGGACACTGGGAGTTGCCTGGTGGGGCCTCTGGCTCCAGCTCCCTGCAGACCCTCCTTCCCTCCCTGCCCTGATGGAGCAAGGCAGGGGAAACAGCTCACAATTACGTGAGGCTGAGACTGTACCTGAGACACCCGCAGAAGAGGAGCATGCTTTGATCAATGATGCATAAGCCTCGTGAGTAAAAGGAAAGAAATAACAAGTTTCCTCCCCGTGAGACGCACACAGTGTGGCGGCACGCTGAGGAGCAGCTTTCTCTCAGCACGAGGCCCCCAGGAAAGCTTGTCCTCACCCCTGCCGAACATATACGTGTCTGGGATCAGGCCTGTGCAGGCTGAGCTCTGTGGCCAGCCACCCTCTGTGCCTGCTCCAGGTGGGCAGGAGACCCCTGGGCTTGGGCAGGGGTGGCCCAGGCACAGAAGGAAGCAAAGGACCCTGGAGCAGCTGCCACTGCCTCAGGGGTCCAGCCAGGGGGAGCATTTGAAGAGCTTGGAGAAATGCCAGAACACAGAGATTTCAACCAGCCCGAGGGAGGTGCCAGTGAGGTCAGAGGCCCCAGGCAGGATCCCTGCAAGACTCCTCCCAGAAAGGCCCTGCCAGAGTGGCTGCCACCTGGAGAGCCTGAGAGGTGCTCATAATCTCATCAGCAGTTCTCCGACCATCTGCGAGTCCTGGCCCAGGCAGAAGCTGCCCTTCAGGGGACAGTCCCTGGTTCTGGAGCTGCTTGAGGCAAAACTCTGGACTTCAGACTGTTCTCTCTTTTAAATCACATTAGGAATTTATTCTGATTTCAAAGTCACACTTTTTAATGTAACTATGAAAACTACAGATAATTGTCAAAGGAAAATGTACCTGTCACTTTTGCACTAGCACACTCAGGACAGAGTCATACAGCACTGCCAGTTGAGAACAAATGTCTCAACTTGGGTCCCCTGCAGTGAGAGTGAGTAGAAAGGGCAAGGAGGGCAGTGTTGATAAAAAAAAAAACAAAAAAAAAAAAAACAAAAAAAACCCCCACTCTCTGTAAAATAACTTAAAATGGTCGATTCTGAGCTGAATGTGGGTGACCCCCAGCCAGGTCATGTTTTCAAGAGGTTCTGGGGAAATGTGACTGCTCTGTAACCCGGTTTGGTTTCATACCTTGGTGGAGACAGGAATTACCTGTAAGAACGTAAGTGAGTACATGTAAGGGGCGTGTTGGCTTGGCCTGAAAAAGCAGGGCAAGATATCTTCAAGACGGGATTACAGGTTACAGGTGGGTTTAAAGATTCTTTGACTTGTAATTGGTTAGAGAAACAAAGCTTTGCATAAGGCTTGGAATGTTGTAAGTTAAGGATGTTTGTTAGTCAGAGACAAGCCATGGACATAGACTCAGGTGACCTGTGAAGTATGTGGATGGTCTGTGGTGTGGTTTGAGCATTGCCGGGTCTGCCCTTGGGCTTGATAATGGTCTAGTATCCTATTGCTACAAAGAGTCCTCCCCAAACGAGGGGCCATGATGTGGTGTGTCAGCCTTTTCCTCATGGCTGACAGCTCTAAGATTTGGGGTCCCCTGGGGCAAGAGTTGGTCCATTCAGCTGGTTGGGAGACTTAAGATTTTATTTTATTTATTTTAATTTTGTTTCTTTTCATTTATTTATTTTTTAGACAGAGTCTCACACTGTTGCCCAGGCTAGAGTGTCGTGGCACTATACTTTATGTCAACCTTAAACACCGGGGACTAAGCGATCTTCTTGCTTCAGCCTCCTGAGTAGCTGGGACTATTAGGCACCCACCACAACACCTGGCTATTTTTTAAATTTTTAGTAGACACAGGGTCTCACTCTTGCCCAGGCTGGTCTTGAACTCCTGAGCTATAACCATCCACCCACCTCAGCCTCCCAGAGTGCTAGGATTACAGGGGTGAGCCTCAGGGCACGGCCTTAAGGTTTTGTTTTAGTTCATGGAAAGGCGAGACCAACCCCGCCGGTCGTCACCAGTCTCAAATGTGCCAACAGCACTTGTTCTAGTGGCTTCTGGAAACATTTTGAATCAGAGAGAAGCAGCTGTCACTTTCCTCATCCAAGAATTGTAAGAAGGTCTGCCAACCCCACATAGGATTTTGTGTGTGTAGGTTTGAGTGTGCAGGTGAGTGTGTGCATGTGTGAGTGTGCAGGTGAGTGTGGGTGTGAGGGTGCAGGTGAGTGTGCAGGTGTGAGTGTGAAGATGGGTGTGTGCATGTGTGAGTGTGCATGTATGAGTGTGCGGGTGACTGTGGGTAAGTGTGAGGGTGCAGATGAGTGAGCAGGTGTGAGTGTGAAGATGAGTATGTGCATGTGTGAGTCTGCAAGTGTGCGCGTGTGTGCAGGTGACTGTGCATGTGTGTGCAAAGTCAGTGTGTGTGTGTGCAGGTGAGTGTGCAGGTGAGTGTACAAGTGTGTGTGCGGGTGAGTGTGCAGGTGTGTGTGTGTGTGATTGTGCATGTGTGTGCACATGTGAGTGTGCAGGTGAGTGTGTGTAGGTGATTGTGCAGGTGGGAATGTGCATGTATGTGTTCAGGTGTGAGTGTGCGGGTGAGTGTGTCAATCCTAGCAGATGTTTCTGTTGCTTCCAAAGAAACTACCTGGGCTCTAAATCCTTAAACCATCAGCCTCATGCCTGCCCTTCAGGTGGTAGCCCAGAGCCACTGCAGGGCCTCAGGGAATATTAGGAGGTGAAGCCTCAACCTTTAGCACTCACTTGGGAGATTTGGAAAGACTAATATTCCCCCACGGGGCACACCTGGCGTATCTGCCCCTCCCCCTGCAGAGGGGCCTCTCGGTAGCTTCCAACTTTCAGTGATTATGAGTGATGCCACAGTGACATCGTGTGCAGGTTGTTACTTGCATGGAGGTCACATCCTTGTGTACACGCTGAGTGCTGGATGTCACGTGCTTGTGTATAGGCCAAGGAACACGATTGTGTTGGAAGCAGGAAGCTCTGTGACCTGGCTTCTGAGTGGCTGTGCCGCCCTCATCCAGCAGCAAGCAATAGCCTCTGTTACCCCACATCCTCAGGAGCACTGGGGCCAGTGTTTGGGATTGGGGTCCACCCACCACCGCAGGGGTGTGGTGGTGCCCCTTGGAGTTTTAATTTGCAATCCCATGATGACACTGATTCTAGTATTTCTAGCATGGGAGCATGTATGAATGCAAAGTTTTCTCGAAACGGAGTTTACTGGTGTAATTATGGCTCGATTTTCATTCTTTACAATTGGAGGAGTGTTTTGTCAGTTTTCTCCCTGTCCCCAGCTGGCCAAGGACAGCAGGATCCTCCTTGGATCCGCTGCTGCTTGTCAGGGGTCTGTCCCGGAAGCTGTTTTCTCTCACCTGAAGGTGGGACTGTGCACTCGGGGGCAAAAGCAGGAGGATGCAGGAGATGCCAGACCATCGCCTGCCTAGTGGAGTGCTCTCTGCACGGCCCTGTGCCCCCGGTCTGTCTCTGTCCAGGGCCCCTGGAGCTCATGGGGGGCGGGGACCAGGCTGGGTCACTTTCCCTCCCTCTTGTCCCAGCTTGAGCTTAGTAGAAACTAGAGTCTATGTATGAATAAAAATGAAATCAGGTGGAATTTCACCCCCACTTTCTGCAGCGAGCCCCCCTTTCTCTCTACAGCCAGCACGTTCTGACGGGTGTGAGTCTGAATTATTTGATCAGATCAAGCTATTAAGAAGCTGAGACTGAAGCTCCTGTTCTAACGAGAACACTGGCTGACTCACAGTAGTTGGCCTGATGTGTGTCCTCTTGGCCAAGGTTGTCTGGGGTCCCCTAATTGCGTACTCCTGGAGAGCCTGGCCATGGGGACCGGCCCTGGATGGGGAAGGGTGGGCAGAGGGATGGTAACGGGCTGGAAGACTCTTGCCCTTGTTCAAGGACAAGACTAGCTATAACCAACACTCAACTAGAGAAAATAGAGGACAGGAAATAGTCAAGGCTAACTGGAAAACTGACCCTCACCACCGGCTTGTTCCCTCTGATGGCAAAGACTCTGGTGGCCATGACGAGGTGACTCAGCCACAGCTGTGTGAGAGGCAGCTGTGGGCAAGTGCTGCCCAGGTCTGGATCACCAGCGTCCTCCAGATGATCAGAACCAGCAGGACGCTGGTACACGGAAGAGGTTTATCTACAGGGCTTATCATGGGGAGTCACGAGGGCTGACAAGTCCAAAATCTCCATGGAGGCTAGGACTCAGGCAGGAGTTTGGGGGTGGAATTTCTGCATCTCTGGGAAACCCCAGTTTTTGCTCTTAAGATCATCAACTGATCGGAAGCTGCCCACCCACGGGCTGGCGGCTCACTGGAGATCTCAGTCACCTCTGCCAAACACTTCACGGCAATGTTCAGACTCCCATGGTTGACCCAGTCCCTGGCTAACATGGCCAAGCTGACCAACATGCCCAATTTATAGGTGAGGAAATTGAGGCCCAGAGAGCATGCGTGGAGTTTCTAAAGTCACACAACTGGAGGTGAATGCTGGATAACAGGCAGGACACTTTCATCTTGGGAGCTGATACTCCTTGTTTTGCAGACCCATGGACCTGGGGACTGTCCCCTCAACTTCTCTCTGTCTTCTGGGTCTGGACTCTTTGCTGTGGTGAAACTGGCCCGAATCCTGGCTTTGCATTTCGTTCCGATGCTGGCTGCTCCCAGTCTCCATCTCCAGCCTCGCTGGGCTCTCTCTCCATTTTGCTGCCTCCTCCTCACCTCTCTGTGAGTTCCGTGGCACTGATGCCTCATGCTGGATATTCTCGTCCCTACAAACCTGCACTGCCCCCTTTCAAATGCTGACTCTGGAAAGGTTTCTCTCATAGAAACACTTGACCCATCAGTAAGTCCTGAGATCTTCACCTTCGAACTGTGCCTTGATCTGAAGGCTTATGGCACCTTGCTGGCCACCATGGTCATGGCAATAATTTCCTAAAGTCTCTCTGCTCCCTCTCTGCCCTGCCTGTAAGGTCCTCCCTGTGGACCTGCTGGGTAGGTCCTGGAGTGGGCTCTGGTCAGCTGCTCTTACCCAAACCCTGCTTGGCTCCTCTTTTTTCTCAGAGTGAAGTTAGTTTCTTTACAATGGGACAGAGGCCCTGGGGTCAGCTCCCTCTCATGGTGCCCTTCCCATCCATTCACCCCTGCAGTGTCCTTCCCTGTCCCTTAGATCACCAAGCCCACCCTGGCTCTGGGGCTGCAGGACCACCGTGGATCCAGCACTCAGCCCCCTTAGGGGTCATGTATGGGTCACGTAGCAGCAGGCTTGACAGCTTTCTCCATCGCCCTGTTTTCATAGCCCTTTCAGTAGCTCCACAGCTGCTCTGAAAACCAAGGCTTGCCGCACAGGGAAGCCAGGCAGCCCAGCACTAGAAGGTAGGGGTGGCTTATGGCCGACCTCCTGCCAAGTCTTATTTGCTGAGGACTGAAATGTCGTGACCTGACCTTCAGCCTTGTGGAGGGCCTCACTTGCAAGGTGTCTTTATTAGAACTGGCTCAGAACTTGCACAATACTTAAAGCCTTTCCTTGGGAGGTGTTAGCCAAAGATAATTGGAGGAAATTGTTTAACTTTGGAGCTGTCTGAGGCAGTGAATAGGAATCGAGGCCAATGTTAGTCTAACCAAAAAGCTTAAAAGGAAAGTTTGGGGAATGGGAGGTTCACTGCAATTTAGGGAATCTCTGACAAGCTCTTGGGGTTCTAGAAAGTTCCCCACATGTGCAGGGCTGTGTGAATGCCCAGGAAAGACCTGAGAAGCCTTCCCCAAGCTGTCCCCTGAGGCTGACTGTGAGGCTCTGCACACACAGGATGTGAAGGCTGAGGGTGTAGAAGGCATGCCTCACCATGATGCAGGGTGTCTCAGCAAGGACGGGAGATACAGATTCCAGCATTTAAAAGATCTTTGTCCAATCTTTAACTGACCATCAAGTTAATCAAGCAGAAAATTAGTAGCTAATCATGACAGGAAAATACAGACTTTGCAGAATTAGTTAAGAAAAGTCACTCAACAAAGACGACAAGAACAAGGGCAAAGGGCAGCCACAAAACGCCAGGGAAGGGAGAACCTGATCTCAGTGGTGGCCACACAATATTGTCTAAAATATTCAGTTTCCAACAATGACAGAAATGTGACATGCAAATCAAGAAGAAATTATGGTCAATACAAAGAAAAAATAAATCAGCCAAAGCTATTCAAGAAAGGCCCGATGTTGGACTTAGTCAGCAACTAATTAAAATCACCTATTTTAAATAAGTATAAAGAACAAAAGGGAAACCATGTTTAAAAACTAAAAAGAAGTGTGAGAACGATGTCTCAACAAATAGATAACATCAATAAAGACAAAGAAACTGGAAGAAATAAATTTCTGGAGTTGAAAAATACAATACCTCAAATGAAAAATTCACTAGAGGGCCTCAAAAGTTGATTTGAGCAGGCAGAAGAAAGAACCAGCCAGAAAACTTGAAGGTAGGTCAATTAAGATTACCTAATTTGAGGAAAAGAGGGAAAAAAAAGAAGAAAGAAAAGTGAACAGAGGCTCAGAGACCAGAGGTACACCGTCCAGGACGCTGACACTGCAGGGTGTGAGTCTCAGAAGGGGAAGGAGGAGACATGAGGGGCAGAAAAAATATTTTAAGATATAATGCCTGAAAACTTTAAAGTCTGATGAAGAAAATATTAGTTCACAGAATCAAGAAGCTCAGAGAGCTCCAAGTTGCATAAACTCAAAGTGTTCCACACCAAGACACATAATATTCAAACTGTCAAAAGTTAAAGGCAGAGAGAATCTTAAACACAGCAAAAGAGAATCAGGTCGTATCTCCATAAAAGAGCCTCATTAAGATTATCTGCTCATCTCTCATCGAAATCCATGGAAACTAGAAAGTAGTGGGATGAGATATTTAAAGTCTGAAAGAATAAGACTGATCTATAAGCAAAAATCTATCCTTTAAAAATGAAGGAGAAATTAAGACATTCCAAGGGGGGGAAACTGAGAAAGTTCATTCTTACCAGACTTCCTCTAAAGGGGATCTTCAGGCTGAAATAAAAGGATGGATTTCTGTGAAAATAATAGCACAAAGCAGTGTTAAGGAAGGTAGCAGATAGAAGCAAGGACTCTTCAATTCTGTGGAAATGAAACTGGTGGTGTTCCAAACTAGATTGGTGTAAGGTAAGGTACATACGAATTGTAACCTCCAGAGCAAAATAACTAAGTAAATCAAAACTACGTAGAAGAGGAATAAGAAGGAAATTAAAATGCTACACCAGAAAATATGCACTTAACACAAAAAGGCAGTAATGAGGGACTAGAACAGCAGTAACATACCATATACAGAAAACAAGCAACAAAATCACCGCTATCTGTTGTCTACAGGAGATGCTTTTTATGGATAAATATACAAATGGCTTGGAACTGAAGGAACAGAGCAAGTTCTACAGAGCTGTGGTAACCAAAAGGTCTGAACTGGCTCTTTTGGTATCAAATATAACAGACTTCAAGGGCAAGTTTATTTCTAGACACAAAGAAGAGCACTTTATAAGGCTTAAAGGGCGACTCCATCAGGCAGATATAGCAATTATCAACATATACGTACCTAAAACTGGAGCCTCCACACACATAAAGCCAAGCTGACAAAAATGAAGGAAAACGAGATGATTCAACAATGGAGCTGGAGACCAAGTGCAAGGTCATCAAGGAGACAGAGGACTGGAACAGCACCGTCAGCCAGCTGGACCGGACAGCATCCCTGGGCACCCTGCCTGGTAACTGCAGAATACACGTATGTATGCACTTCTCCAGTGCACACTGAACATTTTCTAGGACAGACTCCATGGTAGGCCACAAAACAAACCTCAGCAAATAGAAAACCTTAAAATCATACAAAGTGTATTCTACAAACACAGTGGAATAAAATTAGAAATCAGTAGTATAAGGAAATTTGCAAAATTTATGAACATTTGGAAATTAAAGAACACCCCTGACTAACCAAAGGTTTGAGGCATAAATCACAAGCAAAATATGAAATTATTTTGAGGTGAGTAAAAGCAGAAAATTCAACAAACTGAATTTAGGTGGAATGTCTGTTTTTCAAAGAAGCCAGCTGAGGTGTGGCAGCTAAAGCTTTGCTTAGAGGAAAATTCATAGCTGCAAATTCCTGCACTCAAAAGAGGCAAGATCTGAAATGAGTGACCTAATCTTCCTCTTGAAGACCAGGCTCACCTCACATCAGGAGAAGAAAGGTCACAATAGAATAGGGGGAAATACCCAAATTGGAGAATGAGATTGCATCTCCTTGAGTAGACGGACAGGTTCCATGCAATCCCAGACTTCTTTGAAGGAACAAACAAGATGATCCTAAAATTCTATGAATGTTGGTCTAGAACAGCCAAATCAATCTTGACAAAACAACGCTAGAGGATTCAAACTTCCCAATTTCAAAACTTCCTACAAAGCTACAGTAATCAAGACCAAAACCACTCAACTGCATACTTTTTATTTTTAAAGGGTTAATTTTATAGTATCTGAATTATATCTTGAAAAAACTCAAGGTAGTAATGTTTTGATGTCTTAACATATAAGCAATATTATGTCTATGCATGTGAAAACCTTCTTAAAAATAGTCATTTTAGCATCCCTGGTAAATAAGCAAATAAAGCTTGGTTTGGAAACATAGTGGATTTTCAGAGGACACTCAAAAGGTGGTTTTAGTGGTAAAAAAATCCACACTGTGTGCAACAGAAGTGCCCACAGGAGCCTGGAGGGCCCTCAGTACCCGTGCCTCCCGCCTGGTGCCCGGGACTCGGTTTCACCAAACCCTTCACGGTTCCACTCCACCTGCTGGCTGTGTACGGCTCCTCACCTTTGCCAACCTGTTTGACGTCATCTGGGCTTTGTGCACATTTTCAATTTGAAATTAAAGTCAGGAGCTGTAGTTATAAAAACAGCTGCTGCTTAACGCATTCATTTTGGTAGGAGATGGGGAACAGACTCTTGCCCACCCCCCAGCTCCAAACTCTTAACGAGGGCATTAAGACCAGGGATAATAAATCTGATTTCCGAGGCTTGACAGCAGCAATTAAGGCCTGGCCACTCTATTAGCATATGCTCCCAGACACCTGGCCCCTGCAGGCACCCCATGCATGACGGATGCCCACCCCCCAGCAGTAGGAGCTGTGTCTCTGGCTGACCTGGGGCAGCTCCAGCCGAGTCGAGGAGATGGTGGTACCTGCTCCCAGGCCTGTGTTCCCAGCTCAGGCCACAACCAAGGACGCAGCTTGTTAATGAGCACTTATACCTCCTCCTCTCTGCTCCTGGTTTCTCAGAGAGCGTTGGGAGATCCTTTCATTTATGGCTTGAAAAGATTACCTTGTTTTCCCACAGGACTAGTGTGAGGTCTGCAATCATTATGGGCTGTTTTTCTGCAAAGCTTTTAGGGGAACAAAAACCCTCCCGCTAAAATGAATTACCCTATTTTCCATTCTTGTGTTGAATATTTAATAAATGAAGCCATTTAGAATGTTATTGATGAGGGAGTGCCATGGGAATCAGCCCCCAAATGTGGCGGAGGCCACTGACCTGCCCAAAAGCAGGTGTCCAGCCCAGCAGCAACTTCAGAGCCATAAATAAATAAACGCGGGATTTCTAGGACAAGGAGCTACTTGGAAGGCAGTAAAGAATTTCAAGTTTTATGCAAATGTTTCTGAGAGGCAGACGTGCCCTCCCAGGCCCCTGTGCCTCCCCTGGGTGACACAGTCCTCTTAGCTATCATCTGTCCACTCAGAGGCACGAGACGTGTGCACATAAAAACTGCCAGCACGGAGAGGTCCACGTGGCAGGGAAAGACCTAGACCGGAAGTGGCCTTACGAGTCTGGGAGTTCTCCAGAATGTGAGGTGATGATGATGAAGAGGATGGTGTCAATAACAAAAGCAAAACACAACAACGTCAATACCAAATACTGAGGGGGATTGAGATGGTAACACACGACCCCAGGAGGGCAAACTCCTGCTTAACCTGGTGGAGGAAAGATCACTGCCAGGGACCGCCAGTTAAAGGGTAAATTAAGACAAACCTGCCAAATTCTGTGAAAGCATCCCAGCCCTACCGCATGCAGGCAGGTGAGCTCTGTATCTCCTCTGCCCCTCTGCATCTTTGCTGAGCTCCTGTTTTAATCTAGGACCTTGGAAAGCCTCGTGTGCCTCAGTTTCCTTCAATGCCAACACCAGGGTTGGTCCAGGAAATGTGGGTTGAGGCCTTGAGTCGGGGTTCCCCCCACATTACTGCAGATCAAGCTGCCTGTGCACAGGGTGGGCGGGGAGAGCAGGAAGGACAATGCTGTCTGTCAGCCAGACCACCCTGATTGGAGAGCACCCTGAAGCCCCTGCACAGCAGCCTGTGGGCACAGAGAGGCTGTGTGACACGCCTTTGAGTCCAGAGGTCCAGGGAAGTTTCGTCATCATATGCCCAAGAGCTGAGGGCTGGAGCCTGGCGTTGCGCACGGGAAGGTGAAGAAGCACTTTGTTCATCCGCTCTTTGGGCCAGTATTTATGCATCTGCTGCAGGCTAGGCCCAGGGCAGGAGTAGAGGGCAAAAGCCACCCCTGCCCTTGGCCTTGTCTGGCTGAAGGATGTGAGACGCCCAAGTCATTGGGACACAGCTCCTCAGTTCTCTTTCAAATATCGGTGTCTCCTAAAATGATGTGACCATTTGAGGGTGACACTGACATGTCCCTGAGTTTGGGGAGTGCCTTTTTCATAGGTGAGCTTACGTGGCACCAAGGGAAATGCAGCTTGTTTGACTTTTATAGGTTTTACATCTTGGAACAGGTGTGGACTTCAGTGTCCTAAAGGGGCCTGCGGTAAGGGATGATGTCCTGTGGCCCAGTGTGGGGCTGGCCTGCCCGCAGAGGCAGAATGGAGCCAGCAGGCACAGGTGGTCTCAGGGCTCTGGGGCTCTCAGTGCTTCCCTCTGGGTGGCTGCAGGAAGGTGAGTGTAGGGGCCTTTCTGGGGGACAGGGAGGGGCTCCCACACACGTCTTTCTAGCAGGTGCCATGGCTGACCCTGGAGGCATGTAGGATGGTTTTAGTGGCACAGGAGCAGTTATTTTTTAATCATTTAATAATTTTGAGGTATTATAAGGACTATAACCAGGCCATTAATCCTATAATTGCACAATGATATAAGGGTTTTCTTCAAAATAAAAGTAAGAAAAAATGCATCAATTGAAAGAAAAAAAAAAGTAAATTCACGTGTACGAAGGCAAGACGGAGCTCGTGCAGGCATGTGCTGCCTTTGCACAGAGCTGGGACAGGTGTCCCTGGCAGCTAATTGAGTTGACTTTCCACATGGGTTGCCAGATATACTCCAATTAAATATTGACTGACTCACACCAAAAATATCTGTTTTTGTTTTCAAATGATTTAACTCAGACCTTCATTTCTGACAGCAATTAGGAAGCAGATTTCTGAGATGGTCCTAGTTAGTGACAATAAAATCAAGCTGTCGCCTTGTAGGCTAATACAGCCTTCAGTTTAATTATTGTAGCAGCCACTTTGGACCTGCAGAGCCATTTTCCAAGGCACAGTAACAAGAGACTGAAAGCTTGGGGCACTTGGCCACGGCATTTGTTGAAAATTAAGGAGACATTTGCACACTATTTATTTTTGCCAGTACATTTTCATGTATAATGATTGATTTTGAGCTGATTTTTCTTCCAGACTCTGTTGTCTGTTTAGAGTCCAACTCTCCTATAATTTGCCACAGTGATGCCACTGATAGAACTTACGCAATTACTCAGAATAACCTCTCACGCACATTGGAAAATAGGTCTATTGGAGTAACAGTAACAATAATAAAAGTTTCATATGTTTATGGATTTTCCAGTTTTTGTTGGTATTTTATTTTGAGGGCCCCTGAGTCATCAGTAAAGCACCACGACTTGGGTGTGGGTGGCTCCTGGTGAGGTCATCACCTGCTTTGAGGGTGTGGAGTAAGATGGGGCACGTGCGGTGTTTGACACGAGGCTCAGCGTGCAGCTGCCCCTGAGCTTGGCTTCTGCCACAGGCATTTCTGAGGCACCCACACATCGTGCTTTTGGTAGATGTGACTGTTATTCAGCAGACACCCAATCCCGCCCCTCCCGCATGTGGGGTACACAGGTCTCAGCAAGCTGGGCTGGCTCCATGTCTGCCAAGGCCACTGGTGTGACAATCCACATGCCTTGCTATGGCTCAAAGATGTACTGCGACTGCCTGGGCCTGACGCCAGCCCTCATGCTCCACACCTGCGCCCAGCCTGAGGTTGCACCTGAGCTGCCCAGAGAAGCCCAGCAGGGATTCTCAAAATTGCAGGTGCCTGGCAGACTGGTAGACTGGCAGGTGTGAGGACGAACATTTCTTTGGAAAACCTGTGGGTCTGGGGATAACTGTTCCCCAGCATTACTGTGGCCACACCTGCCTGGCGTTGGCCTTGTCAGACCTCTGACTAGAACGTCTGAGTCTGCTCAGGATGCTGTGTTTATCGAATTGAAATAACGTATTATATGAGTGAACTTTATTGTGTTCTCCTCCAGAAATGGGTTTATTAAAAGTCATTTAATTGAGACCACAGAAAACTCTAGAAAAAGATATGTAAGAATGGGAACCTTGACTGTAGGTACCTTTCTTTGTAAAGATGGTATTTTAGAGGGAGAGAGAGCTGGGATTTCATCTGGCCTGATGGCCTCTTTCTTTTCTTACAGGTGTCCATGGCCAGTGCTCAGGGTATAATCTGTTCCTGCAGCTGACTAGGCTGGAGCTCATCTGTGCTCACCTGCACCGAAGCAGAGAGGCTCCATTCCAGGGCCCACAGCCTGTTACCAGACAGAGGTCTGCTGTCCCTAGGGCAGGGGCTTCTCCTGAGGTCTCACGTTGCACTGAAGGGTGAGAAGTATGTGCCTCCCCAACATAGGGTGAGCATGGCTCCGTGGGCTGCTCAGGGGCCCGGCCCCCCACCTGTGACTTACAGTTTGCTCTCAGACACCCTAACGGGGATTACTCCACAAAGGTGCAGCCAACAGGGAGCCCGCGTTTCCCTCTTTCTCCCAAGACTTAACCCCTGAGCATCAGAGGTTGAGGGTGTGAGTCTCAACAGGACAGGAAGCTCTGATGCCCCCATGGAGCAGGGAATGACTCCTCCAAGGCAGCGCCACTGTCATGCCATGATTCTTCCTCCTGTTCAGAGGGGAGGAGAGACTCAGAGTGACACAGGACTCATGCACCCAGCATGGAGATCCCACTTGAAAGCTCTGGAGGACACCTCTTCCCACACCTGCACACAGCAGATGGATGGGGCCTCTTGTGCACGGTACAAGGCAGGGTCTTGGCTCATGCATGGCCTGAAAAGGGTTCTTGCATAAGCCTAAGGCAGTGGTTCTCAACCTGTGGGTGGCAACCCCTTTGGGGGTTGAATGACCCTTTCACAGGAGTTGCCTAAATACATCCTGCATATCAGATATTTACATTACAATTCATGACAGTAGCAAAATTACAGTTATGAAGTAGCAACGAAAATAATTTTATGGTTGGTGGTTACCACAACATGAGGAACTGTATTAAAGGGTTGTGGCATTAGGAAGGTTGAGAACCACTGGCCTAAGGGCTCCTTACACAGGTAATCACTCTGTGAGGTGTTAAAAGTCATCACGATTTGTGAGCAGCAGATCCGTGGTCTGCAGCTGGGACTGGCGGGGGATGTACAGGGTCCTTGGGGGGTCCGGGGGGCTTGTCTGAAGGTTTTGTGCTTCTGCTCAGCAAAAGGAAAGGTGCACCATGGCTGTCGCAGAGAGCTGGCTGTACCTCCATCCCGCCCGTGTTTGCTCTGATACCACACGTTTATTGCTAATCTAGTTCCATCCTTATTGGTGAGGCTCCGTCTCGAGCACTCGACTGACCCCATGGTGGGAGCTGGACAGTGCAGGGGAGCCGTTCTGACTCAGAGGGTTTTAACAAATTTACTTTCAGATACACAATGCTTCAAAGGCACATAATCTGGCCATGACTGTGAGACAGAGTGTAAGGGACACCCAAATGCTCTGTTCAGCATTATCTCCAAGTTCTTTCTCCCTGGGAAGGGGACTGGTCCCTGGGCCAGGAAAGGCCCTCCCCCTGCCCTTCCTGAGAAGCCACAGGCAGAAGCATTTGTGGCCCCTCCCTTGACAACCAGATTTGGAGACTAGATTCAGAGAGCCTTGGCCGTGAGACCTGAGGGACCCTGATTGGGGTGAACTCCAAGGTTAGGCCTCTGTCAACCACCCAGCTTTCTGCCGTGTCCCAAGAGTCCAGTTCTGACTCCTCTACACCCTACCCACTCACCATCCCAGGACTGCCCAGGCCTGTCACTCCCCAGTATGGAGCCACCCCTGCCCACTTCTAAAGCAGCAGGGCTCCCAGACAACTGCTGGCATGCCACCTTCCTGAACCTCCCTCACCCATGTATATTCTGTGTGGAAATTCCCCAGCAATTGGTTTTAGAAGTGATCAAGTTACTTTCAGGACGCTTCATTCCACAAAGCAGACTTTCTGGGACATCTTTGCAAGAGATGGGAAACAGGCCAGCAGGGTGTGTGGCCTGGGGAGTGCTGCATCCCAGCTGTAGGTGCAGGCCAAGGGGGAAGGACTGGGGAGCCCCTGCCTGAAGGTGGTGAGTCTTGCTGAGTGGTGAGCAGGCTGACTCTGTGACTTGTAACTGATGAGGAAAATGCCACAGAGGGGTAGGCAGGGAGCTTCATGGGGCTTTGGGTCCTTGGAGTGAGGCAGGTGCTGAGGGGACATGTGACTCTGCTCACCTAAAATGCAGCACAGGGCCGCGAAGAACAGATGGATGCAGAGGCCTGGGTTGTGGGGCTGCCTGGACTTTCCCAGTGGTGATGTGGCATCCTGGGGCTATTTGTGTGCTGAGCCTGCTGGGCTCCAGTGAGCATGTGAGAAAGTCCTCAGAGACAAATCAGGAGGGGCAATGTTTGCTAAAATTAAACAATGAAAGGTGAAGTCTATCCTTACTTTATACTCCTAAACTGATCTCCAAAGGATTAAAATTTTCCTTTTGAATCAGAAAAATAGATATGGCTACTGACATGCAACTGTTTTGGTGTTAACTCTATCTTAGGCATGGTAGAGGCTAAGACATGTCTTTGTCAAAGGCAGAGAAAGGCAAATATTTCTGGTAATTTTGATTCTGGTATAACAAGTACATAAAGACTAAAAATCACTAAAATAACAGACAAGAAGTGACTTTGATGCACAGACTGAAAAGGGTTATTATGGCTCTTAAACATAAAAAGAAATGGAGACACTCTAATATAAAAGTGAACAAAGGGCCCCTTCATTCATTCATTCATCCTGAACAGGCATCTGCTCTGCCCTGGCTTGGCACAAGGTGCTCAGCTTTCCTGAGACATGTCCTGGTTAATGGAGCCTGTGCTTCTGGCAGAGGTGGGGAGATGAGGTATGGGGAGGAGAGTGAGCTGAGCAGGGACATAGAAAATAAAAAAATCTAACTATACTTTGCTGGTAATAGTGATGTTTAGGAAAAAAGTAAACAAAAGTCAGGATAGTGACCTGTGCATATGGAGTGTCCAGATACAGATGCCACACAGGGCAAGGAGCAGGGAGGGCGGGTGACAGGGGCTGGGGAGAGATGAGGGAGACTGGGAGAGATGGG
>NW_003852402.1:1266152-1288775 GCF_000181295.1 Otolemur garnettii
GAGATGGGGGTGATGGCAGGGAAGGGTGATGGCAGGAGTTTCCAAAGAACAGGAGAACTGGGGCAGAGAAGGTGCTTGGCCTGCTGGGGAGTGGCCAGTGAGACAGGACAGAAGGAAAGAGATGCCGAGGGCAGGGAGGAGAGGCCGGGTGGGGCAGGGAGGAGAGGCCGCGTGGGGCAGGGGTGGTGGTGCATGGCCCAGGGACCTGACAGGAGCAGGTAGGTTTATTCCAGGTCGGGCGGGCAGGCTTGTCAGGGCCGCCTCCCTTTCCTGGGCTGCTCTGTAAGGGACGAGGGCCTCAGAATTAGCAGGAAGGGCCCAACCTCCTTGCTCACATGAGTAATAAACAGCAGGGACCACCCTTTCTCTCCACTTTCTTTTAGACCCAGCAATGGCCTGGCTTTTAGAAGAGTGTTGCACTCATATGGCACTGCTCAGATTTACATTTTTGTCTGGAAGGATGTTTGAAAATCAGCAGTGAAAGCCTTAGAAAATCTCATACTATTAGCAATTTTCATTATATTACACCCAGAAATTTTATTCTGAGGAAGTATTGATGGACCTATAATGGATTGCGCAGAGATGCAGCTGTGAGGGTGTTCACTGCCATGTTGTTTATAATGGGGGAATTAGAGACAGCATAAGTATTATATTTGACTGACTCATAAACCCCATACTCATAAAGTGGGGCGCCGTGCCTCTGTAACGAATGGTGCTGAGGACGACTGGCTGATAAGTGGAGAGCAGGCAGAAGGATGGACACGACCTGCACAGCAACAGCGATAAGGAGGGCTGATGAGGACGGCGACATTTCTGCTTGAAATTACAGCAGCGCTTTCCACTGTCCGCAGAGGGACAGCAAGGGGGTGACAGAGCCAGGGCTCGCTGTGGGAGTGGCTGGTGACCACAGCACCCGGGGCCAAGACCACACTAGCCAACCCAGACTCCAGAACATAAGCTCAGCAGCTTTTGGGTGTGGCTGAAGATCGCAGCTTCCTTAATTTTTGTCCCACTTTCAGCTCAGGATCAAACAGAAGGAGCTAAATGTTCTCCAGGACCCATCCATGGGACTTTCTGCGACTAGCGAGTGCCCAGCTGCCCCAGGGCAAGGCCTCCGTCAGGGCCACCTGCAGTCCCTGTGTGCACTGTGCAGCCCTACTCCCCAACTTGCTTGTGAGTCTCCCAAGCAGAGTGCCAGGGGTGGAGGACCCCCCAGAGTCAGAGTGCCAGGGGTGGAGGACCCCTTCAAGAGTCAGAGTCACAGGGGTGGAGGACCTCCCAGAGTCAGAGTCACGGGGGTGGAGGACCCCCTCAAGAGTCAGAGTCACAGGGGTGGAGGACCCCTCGAGAGTCAGAGTCATGGGGGTGGAGGACATTCTCAGAGTCAGAGTCACGGGGGTGGAGGACCCCCTCAAGAGTCAGAGTCACAGGGGTGGAGGACCCCCTCAAGAGTCAGAGTCACAGGGGTGGAGGACCCCTCAAGAGTCAGAGTCACAGGGGTGGAGGACCCCCTCAAGAGTCAGAGTCACAGGGACGGAGGACCCCCTCAAGAGTCAGAGTGCCAGGGGTGGAGGACATTCTCAGAGTCAGAGTCATGGGGGTGGAGGACCCCCCAGAGTCAGAGTCATGGGGGTGGAAGACCCCTCAAGAGTCAGAGTCATGGGGGTGGAGGACCCCCTCAAGAGTCAGAGTCACAGGGATGGAGGACATTCTCAGAGTCAGAGTCATGGGGGTGGAGGACCCCCTCAAGAGTCAGAGTCACAGGGATGGAGGACATTCTCAGAGTCAGAGTCATGGGGGTGGAAGACATTCCCAGAGTCAGAGTCACGGGGGTGGAAGACCCCTTCCATGTAGGAAGCTCTGAGTACACTGCCTTGTCCTGTTCCCTGTGGTGCTCCCTGTCAGTCCAGGTTCCACCCAGGGCCTCTGGATGTGGTACACATGTCCCCTGGCTGCAGACCCGGTGCCTGGAGGACCTAGGCTGTCTGAGTGGCCTGCACCTGGGTGCTGGGCCTGGACCTGGGACTCTGTGCCAGGGTTGCTCAGCTGTCCCTTCTCATCCTGAGTTTGTGCTGCACCCTGTCTGTCTGGCAGCTGGCAGGTGTCTTTGTGTTGTGCTGTCCAGTAGGGCCATGCGTCCTCACGATGGGAGTCTGAGGCCCAGGCCCCGTAGTCTACCCTCACTCACTTGCACGGGGCAGACTTTGCTCTGGGTCACTGTAGTTTTGGTCTCTCTCAGTTTTGTATCCTGAGAACTTGGCTTCCATCCTGACAGAGCAGTGTCTGGGTTTCCCATCTGCCAGGGCACAGACTGCTGGGTCTGCATTCGGGTGTGTGACTTTCCCACCCATGCCGGCTCTCCTGGGTCAGTGTCTGGAGCTTCTCCACCTCCTGCTTCTTTCTGGCCCTTTCATTGCCCCCCTTGTCCTGTCATTCTAAAGGCAACCACTTCACCAAGGGGGCCTGGGGCTTCAGCGGCCTCCCTGGAGGACACCTGACTTAGTGAATTGTTCAGCTGGGAGGCGCCTTAGGGAGAAAGGGAATGCAATTTCTCAGGACCAGAGTGGTGCAGTTTTTACCTGGTACTTAGAGATCTGCAAAGGAAATTCTGATTTAAAGAATTCCTTCACTAGAAAGAAATTATTTTGCAAAACCAATAAGCAAACTGACAAACTTAAGCAGCAGCAGACTGGACTCATGGCCTTGGAAACTGCCCTGTTCCCAGCTGTCCCTATGTCTAGGTCCTGATGTGCTGCCTGAGGATCCTCTCCTAGGGGTGAGCACGCAGGCAACTGCAGAATCTAACCCTGAGCCGAGGTAAATTAAGACCTGTGGTTAAGAACCTCCCTGAGAGGGCAGTGCCTGTGGCTCAAGGAGTAGGGCGCTGGCCCCATATGCTGTAGGTGGCGGGTTCAAACCCAGCCCTGGCCAAAAACTGCAAAATACAAAAACAAAACTCCCTGAGACCAGTGAAGTGGTAACTATACAAGAAGCAGATTTTGGGGTGCACACTGGGCATGCTTGGGGGTGTAGGAAGAGCAGAATTTGAGGTACACACAGCGTAGGGCTCCCTGGCCTGTGTTGACCTGTGCAACATGGTCAGACCCTCTGGGCAACCCTGGGGGGGCATAGCTGACCAGACTGGCCCAGGTTAAGAGCAACAGGACTGTCTTCCCACAATAAACCTGAGTGGAAAAAACCAAACAAATTAAAAAAAAAAAAACCCTCATGCCAACCTGAAACCCAAATATAGAACAAAGTCTTATAAAGTCATAGCTAAAACATTTCCAGTAAAAATAGATGAAACCGTAATTTAGTTATGCAAACAGAAAAACAGAAAAGAAGGGGCCAAGGAGATTTCTAGGGTAGCCCTGAATGTATTTTTTCAATAATATTCACAAGTTAAAGCAGGTGCCAAAGTTTGTCAGTGGAATTAAACCTGAAATAGCAGACATCATTGGAAATCAAAGGTTAGAATGGGGAAATAAACTCTTTACCTGAACTACAATACTGAGCAAGGTATTTTGAGTTAGGAAGGAAGAGAGAAAAAGAGGGGGGAGAGAAAGACCTGAAGAGACAATGGGGTCGGGGTGGAGAGGAGAGAGGGGAGAGAGAGAACCCAAGACGACTCTGGGCTCTGCAGATCCACAGCCAGGAGGCCACTTCCCAATGTATCGCCTGTGACAAGGACATTGGTTGTGAATGGAAGGGATGCTGTAAGGACAGATTGTCTCATGCCACAAAAGAAAAACTAGGCCAATGAAAAATCTTTCATCAGATCAATGAGAATCACCTACAAACGTGGGTAGTGACCTTCATCAATTCCTGGTAGTTATATGAGATGCTTTTTACTCCGATCCTTCCAGTGTGTCCAGGGTTCCTCAGAGTCAACACGCCACATGGGCAAAGAGCATGTCACATAAACAGCAGACTTCCCTGCTTCCCAGCCCTAACTGCAGCTCCCAGGCCTTTCCTGGAAGACATTCAAGCAGGACTACATGCCCGGGCAGGGGTGGGAAACCCCCTCCTGTGTCCCCAACTACTTATCAAGACACAGGGTGACAGAAATACAGAAGTGGAGAACAGGTCAGGGGTTCTGGGCTGTGGAAGAGGCTGTGGGCCTCAGCGAGTGTGGCAGGGGCCCCGGGTGATCCCAACTGTCACCCCAGCTGTGGTGTCTCTCTGTGGCTCAGCATGGCATTCCTGTCAGGAAAATCGAGAGAACAGTGAATGGCCCTCTCTATGTCATTTCTGACAATCACACGTGAGCCGGCACACCACAAGGCACAGGAGACCGAGTGTCAGCACAGGCCCTCACACGTCCTCATCCTGTAGCAGATAATGAAGGAAGATGTGAAGAATTCAATCTCAAAACTAAATCAAATAATGAAAATAACTGTGTTGCTGCTGCTTAGTGCAAAGTAACTTATAATTGCATAGACGAGCTCATTCCTAAAGCAAGACAAGGTTGAATCCTGCGTAGATTGTGGACTGCTTGGTGCCTCTGGCCAAGCCGCTGAACCTGCCTGTCTTTGTACATGAGTTCCCACTTAAGGTCCTACTGGAGGCCACAGGGCAGCCCCTGAACGAAGTGTCTGCACCCCAGTCTCCTGCACCTTGGATGGTCACATCTGCCTCCCTGAGGTTCTCTGCCTGCTAGAGCCAGGCAGGGGCTGCCAGGGCCCCTCTGCCTGAGGAGGTCAGCCCTGCTTCACTTGTGGGGACACTGAGGCCAGGTGGATTGTGTGGCTGATCCCGAGCTGCCAGGAGCTGCCTCCTGAGTCCCAGCTCATGTGGATTCTGCGTGCTACCTGGCACACCCCAGGTGTCTCAGCCTGGCCTGCACAGCTGTCACGTCTCACAAGTGTGTTGGTCATTAGACTGGGGGGTCTGGGAGCACTCGCAGAGGACTGAGAGACCGCTGAGGACTGAGAGACCGCAGAGGACTGAGAGACCGCTGAGGACTGAGAGACCGCAGAGGACTGAGAGACCGCTGAGGACTGAGACACTGCTGTCTCCAGGACTCCAAGTTCTGCTCCTCTCTGATTCAGGCGTCCTCCTGCCACCCTTCCCATCCCACCTAGGATGGTGCTCTTGATGTGACTCTGTGGATATGCCAGTGAATTAATGAATGGCTCCCAAGCATGGTGTTGTCTGCTTCGGCACCTTCCAAGTCCAAGGTGCTGCTGGCAAGACTGTCTCAGCATCTGCTCAGCCTTGTCTACAAAGTCCCAGCCGGGGCTGATGGCAAACAGCAAATGAGGGGGTGGTGGGGGTGAGACGCCTGGGTCCCTGTGTGTCACTCACAGGTGAATGGACTTGGGTGTTGCAGAGGTCTGCCATCAATTCTCATCACTGTCACTTTGTGCCCGGGGTTTCTTGCTGTTTTGTCTTTTTCTGGGCCCAGAGTTGTTTTCCCTAAAGCAGCACTTGGGAATTCAGAGCGCTCCTCATTCACTGGACTTGACGCCATGATCCTCAGCTCCTGATTGAGTCTGACACTGTCTTTATAGAGAGAGTTGTTAACAGAGGCAAAGGCAGTTTTCACAAGGATTCTTCTGGGCATCCCACAAGGGACTCACAGGAAGTGCCCTTGCTACAACAGAGCTTTGTGTCCAGACTGTCCACAGTGGGAAACCTGTGAGGAGCCGGGGATGAGGGGCGCCGAGATCGTATCCTCCAGAGATATGGAATTTGGTGAGATTAGATGGTGGGGTCTATTTAAGGACATCACAGGTTTATCCAGTGACATTTAAAATATTCGTAGGTGTGACATGGAGCAAGGGGACAGAGACAGACCATCCTGATTCCTGTGTCTACATCACACAGGACCGTGCCTCACTAGGACAGTGCTTAGGACAGTGCTACCTGGACGTATTAAATAAAGATTATTCCATGCGGGAAACACCAATAGACTGCAGAATCAGGAGTAGAAATGGGGTCCTCAAATAGGGGTCCTCAATAGACTGCGGAATCAGCACTAGAAATGGGGTCCTCAATAGACTGCAGAATCAGCACTAGAAATGGGGTCCTCAAATCCTGCGTCGCTCTGCGACTGAGCATTGCCTGGCTCTGTCACCGGGGACAGCTCCCTCGAGGCTGTGCGGTGGGCCGCAGCCCTTCCATGGAGCTCTCTGGAGACGTAGTTTTTCCAGGGCAGCTGCTGGGCTGGGTTCTCAGAACAGACCCTGGATGCTGAACCTCGCCCTTAGGGAATAAGGCAGTAGCTCTTCACGGGCTAATTGTGCATATGATTGCACCAAGAATGCACATAAATTTTCTACTTTGTGCTGTGTGATTAAAGTCAAGCCTAATTTTACTCCACTGTGCTCCTGGATACTTGGAATTTTTCATGGCAGAGTAATAACTTCCAAGGATAAAATAAATCCTGCACACATTTTCATGGAAAATGGATCATTTCTGAACATAATTAAAATGAATTAGATAAAGTCTTTTCTAGAACACAGCAACGGGCCTCTCCAGAGAGGCGAGTCTGGGGCTGGCTGACATCCGTGAAGTCAGGGATTTGTGTCCTCGGTGGCTCTGAGCTCTTCAACGTGACACAGGGCTGCACCGTGCTGGGGTGGCAGCACCAAGATGGCCTACGAAAAAGAGGCCATCAGTGCCTTGCTGAAAACCTGCTGGAGATCCGTGTGGACCTGTGAATCCTCCCTAGGAAGTGAGTGCTGGGCTTCCTGCTAAACACCACGGGAATGTGTTTGGGGTGTGCAGAGAGCGCGCCAGCGTGTCTGACACCTCGAGGAGGAGGCAGGATGTGGGGACAGAGTGTAAAACGCAAAGAGGACTTCCCGTTTAAAATAGTCTCTGGCTAACAGCTCCCCATGTGGCCCGTCCAAATTTCTCAACAAAATAAATCCTTGTGAGGACTCAGAAGAAGAAACAGCCAGCAATATTGAAAACTAAAGCCAGCAGACGTGTCAGCTGCCGGCTTCACAGAGGGAAGGAGACCCCCCTGGGGCCGGGGACCAGGGCCATGGAGGAGAAGCTGGTGGGGAGTGGGGGTTCTCCCTGAGGGCTGGCGGTGAGCAGCTCCAGTGTGGGTGCTGTCCTGAGATCTTGCCTTTCTCCAGACATCAGAATCAACATCTTTTATAAAACTAAGCCAAACGCAAGACAATACGTATCTGAAATTTTTATTAAATGTATTGAGGGGCGGTGCCTATGGCTCAGTGAGTAGGGCGCCAGCCCCATATACTGAGAGTGGCGGGTTCAAACTGCAACAAAAAAATAGCTGGGTGTTGTGGTGGACACCTATAGTCCCAGCTAATAGGAAAGATGAGGCAAGAGACTCGCTTAAGCCCAGGAGGTGGAGGTTGCTGTGAGCTGTGACGCCATGACACGCTACCAAGGGCAATAAAGTGAGACTCTGTCTCTAAAAAAAAAAAAGAGTTTTTTGAGGGATGTTACATTTTGACTTCTAATGGAGTCTTCTCCCCAAAGAGATTACAAACTGCTCAAACACTGTACCTTGACCAGCATAAGTGTGTCAGCCAAGGCCACTGTAACAAAGTGCCACTGAGGTTTATGCCCCACCGCCCTGGGACCTGCAAGGCCCCAGTCCAGGCGCCAGCAGATTCGTGCCTGGCAGGGGCTCTTTTCCTGGTCTGCGATGGCCACCTTCTCTCTGTGCCCTCACCTGCTGGGGACAGAGACAGTACTGGGCTAGCCATTTTCTATAAAGATGCCGGTCCTACAGGATTCAGGCTATGCTGTGACTTCATGTGACCTTGGTCACTTCCTTACAGGCCCCATCTCCAAACACAGTCACACAGGGGATCAGGGCTCCAGCACAGGGATTTTAGGGGATATAATTCAGCCACAGCGGTGAGGACCCCACCTGATCCCAGCATGTAGGTCTCCCATGCCTTGTCCCTGCCAGTCTCCCGCTGTCTAAAGCCCTGATCCAGGCACTTCCGTGGTTCTTATTTATTTATTTATTTATTTTGAGACAGAGTTTCACTTATTAACCCTCTGTAGAGTGCCATGAAGTCACAGCTACAGCAACCTCCAACTCCTTGAGCTTAGAGGATTCTCTTGCCTCAGCCTCCCGAGTATCTGGGACTATAGGTGCTCACTACAACGCCCAGCTACTTTTTTAATTGTTGTTGCAGTTTGGCTGGGGCTGGGTTTGAATCCACCACCCTTGGTATATGGGGCCGGCGCCCAACTCCCTGAGCCACAGGCGCTGCCCCGTGGTTCTTATTTTTATTTATTTTTAGTGCCCTTGGGAACAGTGTTCATTATAACACTCCAGCTCCGTGCCCCCACCCCACGATACCACAGGGAAATCCCCTTTGGGAATTTGGTCTGGTCCCGGCTCCTACTCTCCTTTGTTCCAAGCTAAGTCCTGGGAACTCAGGGGCAGAAATGAAGGTCCGGGCTGGGGGTGAGGGCTGACCACAGGTGCCTCTGCCTGGAAGCACTGTCCACCCTGCTGGTCCCTCCTCTGCCCCCACCTCTGTAGCCTTAGCCCCCTCCTTAGATAGCTCTGGGTCTGGGTCTGTGTGTTGCTAGGCAGTTAATATGTCTGTGACCTTCGTCAGCAGGAGAAAACTGTGCCGTATTTTATAACATGCCACCTGCTCAGAGAGCTCCTGACCATCCGGGTTGATTCCGCCAGGTTGCTGGCCTTTCTTCCGCCAGGTTGCTGGCCTTTCTCACTGCCTTTCTATTAATTCTTTAATTTTTCTCTTAAATTTTCTGGATAGCAAAACAAGCCGGGCCCTGGCAGCAGAACTGGCCATGTGAAGGAAAGGCCCCTGGACTGGGCACGGCCTGGCCACCCCCAGCTCTTCTGTGTTCTCACCAGGGTCTGGTGGCCCACGTTTTGGCAGCACGTTTTTGCTGTTTCCTGGGAGGAAGGTCCCCCTGTGTTTCTCCATGGTCGTCCACAGGCTTGTCTGTGCCTGGACTCAGGCCATAGGCAGCTGTGTGCTCCCTGCCTGGGAAGAGTGAGGAATGAAAACCATCAACCTCCGGCCACACCAGCGCCTGTTCCTCAGCAAATTCGCTTCCATGATAACATTTCTTACAAACTAGAAATGGAAGGGAACTTCTTTAAGATGATAAACGGCATCTACGACAAACTTAAAATTACCATGATATTCAAAAATGAAGAACTGGATGGTTTTCTCCTGAGAACAAAATGAAGATGTCTGCTCTCATAATGTCTATCTGACATTGAACTAGAGGTTATGCCACTGTGGTAAGGCCAAAATACACGTGTACATGCGTGAATACATAGTGTCTAGATTCGTAAGAAGTAAGTAAAACTGTCTTTAATCAGAGTTGGCATGATAGTCTATTTAGAAATTCATCTAAATCTACATAAACCTACCAGAATTAATAGTGAGTTTGGCATTATTGCAGACGTAAGATTAATACACAAAAATCAATTATAGTTTCATGTATTTATAGTAAAAATCCAGAAAAATAAAAATTTAAAAAATATTCCTTATAATATCCAAAAGTGCAATACTTTTAGAAAATTGGACCACAGAGGAATCAAACCTGGGGACTGAGAACTATATGTAAAATGATTTTTAGAGAAACAAAAGAACTATAAGTAGAGAACCGTGAGTTCATGGGGGAGCAGACTCAAGGTTGTCAGGCCGTCAATCTCCCCAACTTGATCTATAGATTCAAGACAGTCCCAACCAAAAACACACCCAGCATTTTTGTGGAATTGACAAGCTGATTCTAAAATTCACCCCCAAATGCCAAGGACCTAGAATAATTCAAACAACTCTTATCCATACTTCTCACTGTATACAGAAAATAATGCAAAAGGGGCCAGAGTTCTACATATAAAACCTAAACTCTTTAACTTTGAGAAGTTTACACAGGGAAAAGAAATCCTTGTGACCTTGGTGTAGGAAAGTAATTCACAGATAACACTATCAAAAAAGTGAAAGCCGCCAAAGGAAAGAATTGATGAATTGAACGTCATCACAGTTAAAAACGTCTGTTCTTCCAAAGTTTATTAACAGAGTTAAAAGGCAAGTCACAGACAGAACGAAAGCATTTATGAAGCGTATGTTTGATGAAGACATTGTAGGCAGAATTTATAAAGAACTCCCATAAAACTCAGTAAGAAAATAACAGCCCTATAAAAGTGGACAAAATATTTAAACAAATCCTTTACCCAAAAAGATATGTAGATAGAAAATAAGTCAGTGATTTTCAATGGGTGTGCAGTGAAAGGATCTTAGGTGTGGCATGAACTTTTTTTTTTTTTTGCAGTTTTTGGCCAGGGCTGGGTTTGAACCCACTACCTCTGGCATATGGGGCCAGCACCCAACTCCTTGAGCCACAGGTGCCGTTCTACCATAACATTTTTTTAAAGATCATTAATTAAATTATTTTCAAAAGAAGTTCAGAGCATAATAAGTATATCCTTTTTCTTATTCTTTTTTTTGATCAACATACTTTAAGTGTGCCGTGGAAGTTTAACTATAGTTTCAAGTGTGCTGTGAGATATAAAGGTTGAAAAACACTAGTATAAGTGCAGGAAAAGATGCTGTCTTACTGGTCATTACAGAAATGCAAATTAAAGCACAGTGAGACACCAGCACAGCTCAATCAGAACAGCCAGAATTAAGGGCTGATCACACCCATGTGGAGGACTTGAGGAAGCTGGAGGGGGAGCGTTAGCCTTCTCCTTTTTGGGATGCAACACTGTTTGGATGTTTCTTAAAGTAGGTTGATGGTGTCTATTATTCCCAAGCGTCACCTAAGTCCTTTGTATTGGGAGGAATCTCTCCTGCCGGGGTCTGCAGCCGGGAAAAGCCTTCGTGAACAGAGTGAACAGGGTGTGCTGAGACCTGGGCCATCCCCAAGAAGATCTTTGCAAAGATGACAGGAAGAGGTCTCCCAGAGCTCAGGAGGGGCTCCCTTCCTGCCCTGCCTCCTCCTCAGGCCCCTCTGCTTACCCCAGGCCTCCGTTTTCCTGCCTAACTCTGACTCGATAGTGTCATCCAGGTCCTGGCCTCGTACCCAGCGGGTGGGGGGCACAGCCCGAGGACAGTTTTACAGCCTACATTCATCATAAGCAATGACATGCATGAAAGCCTCTGGGCTGGAAGCCTCCTTGCTGGGTCCTGGGTCCAGAGTGAGGATATTGCCAACAAGGACCCATGTTCTGATTCCAGCCTCCTCCTTTTCGGATGGAAGTTAATTTGGGGGCCTCTTAGCATCACGCCCTGGGACAATTTGTTCACAGCAGCCGCTCCTGTCTGAGGTGGAAGTTTTCCCTTCCTGAACACCCATCAGCATGGAATGCACTCAGATGCAAATTCTCTTTCATCCTCTCTCCTTTCACTTGGTGCTTTATCCCTCTCAAGGATGATAAAACGATGGATTAACCAGGAGTTTCTGACTCAGAAAAACGTTGCACCTCTGAGTATTTATTTCTTGAATTCCGTCTCTTCAAGTTTCTAATTAGCATAAGGCTCTTTTGCAGTCCAGCAAAGACCATCTCAACGTCTGTTTGAACCAAGAACACTTTCTCTTTCTCAGTCAACCGTAATTTGATCAGATTTCAGAGAGGTTTTTTTTTTTTCTTTTTTGTTCATGCTTGTGGAAATGTGAAATAACTAAGCAGTTAAAATTCATGATCTACACTTTTGTGTCATTATTATTGCATTAGCATGAAATTATACTTCTAGTTAGTCATAATTATACTCATAATTATTCAATTTATCACTATAGGTCCTCCTGGAAGTTTTATTGGAGGATTTATTAACATTAATAAATTGTTTTTCTTCATCTCCATATTATGAATTCTTCTCATGTGTAATATGATCTATTATCCATAAAATTACAACAAACGCCATGCTTTGGTGACAGCTCGGCCGTGTGAGGGAAACTTTGACAGTTGGTCCAGTGGTGACTCAGCTGCCAGCGTCGCAGGGGAGTTGCTCTTCATGTGCCCCTAAAGCTTGCTGTGCTTAGAAGGCTATTCAGGGAGGGGCTCAAAGTGCTTGGGGTCAGTCACACTTCTCCCTGCTGTCCCCACCCAGCTGGTCAGCCCTGGTCCCAGAGCCATTTTCTGCAGCCCACACTTTAGAGTGGGCTTGACTTAACATCTGGCCAGCTGGGCCCTGCTGTCTCCACACACACCACCAGCTGACACTTGGGATATTTTGGACCCTGGTTGTTCCTTTCTCACCATCCTCCTAGAGACAGCTTCTTCTTTGCATGGACCATCCCTGGCTGCTGCCCACCTGCCATCCTGCCTCTCTGAACTCGCCTTGCCTTTCTGCTCAACCGGCTTCTGTCACAAAGCTTTGGGATGTTCGATGCCCTTGGTGAGTGTTATGGACGAGTGTTTGTTCCTCCCCTAAGTTCACATGTTAAAGCCCTAGCTCCCAGGTTGGTTTCATTTGCATTGAGGCTTTTAAAGAATTCAAGTTAAATGAGGTTATAAGGGTGAGGCCCCATCTCATAGTATCAGTGCCTTTCTAGGAGACACCAGAGAGCTCACTTTCTCTCTACCAGGCGAGGACTCGGTGAGGAAGTGGCTGCCCCCAGCCAGAGGGGCAGCCCCCTCCAGACATAGCCCCTGTGCACACCTGGAGCCCCAACTTCCAGCCTCCAGAACTGGGAGAAAATACTGCTTTGGTGGGGAAGCTACCCAGCCTGTGCCATCTTGTTTGCCTGAGCTCAGACTAGTGAGGCACCAGCAAAGGTGGTTGGTTTACACCTGGCTGGTTTATAGGGATAGTTTGCATGATTCTCACAGCAAACTGTGGGGTGAGTTCTGTTATTATTTTCACAGATCAGACAGCTGAGGGGGAGAATTGGTCTCTGGAGCAGGGCAGAGGAACACCGTGTCTCCCACCTTCCAGCTGCTACATGTGGGTTTTCACCGAGGTCTCCCCATAGCAGCCTAGGGCCTGGCTACCATCTGCAGACAGAGCCTGCCTGGAGGTGCAGCTGCTGGCTTACCAGTGTGGGGGTAGGGCGACTGCTTGGGTCCTGGGGGCTAGGGCCTGGAGGGGTGCATGTTCTCTGCTTCGGGCTGCCAGACGGGAGACCCTGTGGGGTCTCTCTCCTGTGAGAATAGACTGGTGAGCCCAGCCACACAGCAGCCAGAGCCTCCGGTTGTCAAGTTCAATTAAAATGCACAGGATGAGTCAGGCCCTGTTCTGGGGCTAATGTCACTGGGTCATAAGTGCTCTGATCCTGGAAGTCACAGGCAGGTGTGGCTGTGTGGACTCCCGGGGACAGGCTCCTCCTCCTCCCCTGGCCACCCCTGCCTGGACATGGCCCAGAGACCAGTTTCCCCAGGCATGTCCTTTGGGTTCTTGTCCACTGGGCTTTCTGGACCCAATGCTGAGGCTGGGATGCTCCTCCAGCCTTCTCAACTCACTACTGCCAGGCCTTGGGTGGGGGTATGGAAGGTCTAGAAGCTCCTGTAATCTGGGGTTGGCTATGGTCCTGGGGTCCTCCTGCCTCATCACCTCCTGGGCTGTCTCCCTACATCTGTCACATAGCTGTGGGATGAGGAAATGAGTAAGTGACGATTATCCATGCCGCAAACACCCATCTAGCAGCACTTCCATACTCTGCTCTCCTGAGGCCTGGCTCCCTCCTGGGGGACCTGGTCATGTGTTTTCTGTCCCCAGCAGACACACATTCTGTGCATCTGGTGGAGTCTGAAGGTGCCAATCTTTCTCACCCTGAGAGGTCCTGCTCAGGGCCCCTTGGGGCTCAGGTTCACTCTGCAGCCAGAGTCCAAGCTCCATCCTTCACAGTGGGGACGAGCGCAGAGGTCTTGGAGTGAAGCTGACCTGTAGGCCGATCAGCCTGTCCCTGATTCCCCAGGCCCTGTGGGGATGCCACTGCAGACTTCCTGGAGTTTCTGTCTTAGCACAAGAGGGGCCTGAGGTGGGGCAGGGGTTGGGGGCAGTGCAGGGCAGGACTCTCAGCTGGACCCTCAGTGTCTGGCCCAGCTGCCCGTGGGTGCCTACCTGTGGGAGTGTGCTGGACACAGACACCCTGAGGGCAGGGGCTTCTGAGGCAAGAAGACCACCACACTGAGCATGGTCTTCTCACTCCCGTGACTGGGATAAACTCTCCATGAACGTGCGTTAGGGACGAGGAACTCCCAGGGTCTCAAGGGTTAGGGTTCGGGTGACTGTGTTCATGCCAGAGTCTGCACAGGAGGGAGGCAGGTCTTATGAGGCAGGGCAGAGGAGCACCGTGTTTCCTCTGTCCACAGGTGGTAGCCAGGCCCTAGATCTCAGGGGAGTGCAGCTGCTATGGGGAAACCTGGGTGAAAATACACATGTAGATCTGTGCTGTCGGTGGGAACCACCAGGGAGGGTGTGCTCCCCTCACCTCGAGCTTACAGGGAGCTCTTCACGGAGAAGCACCATGGAAGTCCCAGACCCCTCCAGCCCTGCCCTCACCTGCTGCTCACCAGGAGGCCCCTGATGCTCCAGCATCACCCAGAGCTTCGCAATACCTCCTGGTCACCCAGAGCTTCCCAATACCTCCTGGTCACCCAGAGCTTCCCAACACCTCTGGTGTCACCCAGAGCTTCCCAGCTCCCACCACACTGCTGCCCCTTCCCCGTGGAAAGGCTTCTGTGCCTTCCTGGGGCTGCGTCCACCCCCACACCCAAGGGAGTGTGAAGCCAGTGACCATGTAGCCATAGTTTCCTTTCCTCTGAAGGACACCTTGGACTTGAATCACAAATGGACAGGTCGTTGGAGTCTGATTTGGAGCTGCCTTGGTTTAAACATAGAGCTTTTTATTCATTCCACATAAAAGCAAAGGAAAATAAACTCATCTGCATTACAAAAATATGACTACACTATATTCATTACATGATTAATTTAATACTCTGATTTACAGTTGTCTACAAATGGTGAATTGCCTTAAAATACCTCCCAAATTGAAAATGCATTTAAGATGTGAATGCATTACCGTGGGTCAGAGAAAATCGCCCCGCTGCACTCCACAAGCCAAGTTCACCTCCTAATGGTGGGATCCTCACTAATGTGGGCACAGACCTGCACCTCCCGCCCAGGGCTGCCCATCTCCTGGGCCTCATCAGGGCCGTGTCGGACATAAAGAATTTAAAAATCTTATGTGAGATTTTGCAGAGATGGGTGGTATTCATTACTTTTCACTTAATTTTTCTCCCTAAATATGGAAAGCGAGGTGCAGATCACTTTTAAATTATATTCTTACATGATAAGCCAGAAGCCCAGAAGCACGGGGGTGGGGGGGGAGTAATTGAATAGAGATGGAGACGTCTGTGCAGAAGTGATGACCAGAGGCAGCTATTCTGGGACTGATGCAGCGGTGGATGGGGGGGCTCCATTTCACAGAGACCCTCTGCACCCATTATCATCCTCATAAAAAAATGGGCTAATTTGGGGACATGTCCACGATCGTTACACTCTGGACATCAGCGTGGTCGTCAGCAGCCCTGGCCAGGCGGGGGCTTCTATTTTTAACTTCCTGTCCGCTTCAGCGTGGCAGCACACTCATGGTGCTAGGGGACCCTGTGGCCGATAAATCCTGCATCCTATGACCACCCCCGGAAGGGACTGAAGAAGAAGTAAGAGGAAAATCTTCTCTCCCCAAACCAGGCCATTCAGGGCCTGTGTCACCCAAAGGAAAAGTGAAAAATTGTGACTCTTACTGAAAAGAGAGTTCCCAAGCAATAAAAACACATTAGCTCCAATTAATCCATAATGTTTGTACAAAAAAGGTTCTTTTGGGAAGATCTATCTGGATTTTTACCAGAATTTTTCCTAGATAAAATAGTATTCCCTGTCCGAGGCAAAATTTTAGGAGTTCTTTATCCCTAAAATATGGGATAATGACAGTTGGGAAGATTGCTCTACAGAGGTGAGTGATGCACAAAGCATGGAGCTTAATTAAATTTATCTTTCAGAGGCAAAGCGCGATTAGTCCTATCAGCCCTGATCAGAGCTGAACATGGAGCTTTAAAGTAGAGTCAATAAAACACAGGCACCGCGACCAGCCCAGCTGCTGCAGGTCTCAGAGACGCTGCGACCAGCCCAGCTGCTGCAGGTCTCAGAGACGCTGCGACCAGCCCAGCTCCTGCAGGTCTCAGAGACGCTGCGACCAGCCCAGCTCCTGCAGGTCTCAGAGACGCTGCGACCAGCCCAGCTCCTGCAGGTCTCAGAGGTGCTGCGACCAGCCCAGCTCCTGCAGGTCTCAGAGGCACTGTGACCAGCCCAGGCGCAGGCCAGGTCTCAGAGGCTGTGCTCAGCGAGAGATGAGCAGCTCCCTCCTGCGGTCATCCCCACCCAGGCCAGCCAGGTGGACAGAGCAGGGTGCTGGGCCTGGGCTGCCTGTACCACTGGTGTCCCTGTCCCTCCTGGGTGGTCTGACCACTGACTGATGCAGCTCACTCAGGTCCCCCTCATTCAGGGGACTTTCCACAGACCTTCCTATTCATAGGCCCTGGAGGGGTAGAGAGAGACTCACAGGGTGGGGGCCATCTGGAGGATGAGGGCCTTCAAGATGGCACCAGACACCAGGGAACAGAGTGAACTTAGAAAAGCCCAATACTGCTATTTTCACTGCTCACGGGCTAACTTGTTTCATTTGAAGCCACAATTTCCATGCTAAGGTGAAGTGTAATAAGGACAATAAAACCAGATTATCCTGCATAGTACTGGGGGCAGAACGAGGGATGCAGCTGTGTCTGGACCACGGGTTGGCCCACAGCTGGGAGCCAGGTGGGGTGCTAGACTGCAGCTTGTGGGCCAGTGGTGCTGGAAAGGCTGATGAGAGTGCAGTAAACTCCAGCTGCATTTGTGAGTGGAGCGCTACAGAGAGGCCTCAGCCTCCCACTGGGAGCTGTCATCCTCAAGAGATGCAGTGACACTGGTCCCTCAAGGCTGGACATTCCTGTGCCTTCCCCACTGCTCACACCACATCGAAGCACAGACTGTGGACATGAAGGCTGTGAGGGGACCGGACATCTTCCTGGGCCACAGCAAGCTGTTTGAGTAAGAGCTGTACTCCTCTCTCCAGGGGGCACCTCCCACCTGCCCATGGGCCCCCAAGCTGGAGTCTGGCTCTGTCCTCACACCCTGGGCTGCCTGGTCAAGAGAAGCTCTTCCTGGGGGTCATGATGCTAAATTTATACGGTTTGCTGAGGCCGGTGTGGTGGCTCCTGCCTGTAATCTCAGCACTCTGGGAGGCTGAGGCAGGTGGATATCTTATGCTCAGGAGTTTGAGACCAGCCTGAGCAAGAGTGAGACCCCCATCTCTACTAAAGATAGGAAAATTAGCCAGGCATTGTGCTGGGCACTTGTAGTCCCAGCTACTCAGGAGGCTGAAACAGGAGGATCACCTGAACCCAGGAGTTTGAGGTTGCTGTGAGCTATGATGCTACAGCACTCTATCCTGGGGGAGACAAAGGCTTTCTATAGAGAGCCCGGGGTGCTAGGGCTGCTCACACTCCCTCGCACAAGAGCACCCACAGGCCAGAGGGTGGGGCCGGGAAGCTGAGACTCTGCCATAATTAAATGTTCACAGGGCAAAGAAGGCACAGGGAATGCCAGGCACAGGGGGACACAAGAGGCCTGGTGCAGGTGGGGGTGGGAGCAGCAGAATAAACACGTTGGCAGCTTCCTCAAACCCTCCCACTGCCCTTTATTTATAAAGTATATAATTGCACATGTTAAAATTTTATATAATTCATTAAAGGAAGCGTGGCCAGTTGCGTTCCAATAATTAAAATGCAGACCAGCCCGTTCTGGGATCTGAGGCCATGAATAAAAGTGACAGTCGGCCAATTGCACCTCGCTGGGCTGCCGTCGACTGTGGCCACTGTCGCTGCTCAGGTAATTGATAGTTCCTCGCTCGAGAAAAACAAATGCAGGATGATCTGGTTTTATTGTCCTTATTACACTTCACCTTAGCATGGAAATTGCGGCTTCAAATGAAACAAGTTAGCCCGTGAGCAGTGAAAATAGCAGTATTGGGCCTTTTAAAGTAGTATTTATTTATTTTCAGATTTAAATTTTGTATATTTAAGACATCTGAGCTGCCTCCAGGCCTCTGAGCAGGGTGGAGGCAGGTTCTTGCCTCAGCACCCCCCACCCCCGCACAGCAGCAGGGACCGAGGTTCACTCTGTTCCCTGGAGCTGGTCATGGGTGCTGAGGTGCTGGCCATGCTGGGGCCACCTCTTCCTTCTGCCTGGAGCCCCTCCTGTGGCTGGTGTGGCCAGAGCATTGGGTCTTGGTCTTCCTTGGGGCTGCTGGTCAGGGGACCCTAGCAGGGTGTGGGACACACTGACTCTGGGAGAGGGAACAAGATCACACATCGCCTCTTCCACCACGGCTGGCTGGCGCCCCGGCCCGTTCTCACGCTGTTGTAAGTGCTGGCGCTTGGCCCTGGGCTTCCAGGAAGCTCTCTGGCCCAACTTTGCTTGGGCAAGGGCGTCCTCTACCCACCATGCAGCTCTCCAAGGCCCTCACTGAGATGAGGGACATGCCTGGGCACCTGGACAGCAGCCTCGGGTCTGGCTGCTGCTGGGTGAGCCCCTCCTGCATCAGTGCCAGGAGAGGCGGCCCGGCGTCAGGAGGTGAGAGCACTGCTGAGAGTGTACAGGGTGGCTTTCCACGGGTGGAAGGACATGAGAGGACAGAGTCCAGCATGTGAGCAGTAGGTCATGAGGGTTCTGGGGGTGGCAGGAGTCCTGTGCAGACTCCTGGGTGTCTGCTGGGTGCTCTAAGCTAAGTGGCTCTGGGTGTCACACTGAGAGCTGGTGACAGTGTGAGGAGAAGGATCTGGGAGACCAGGCAGAGCTCAATCAGAGGTTCAGGAGGTGGTGGCATGGCCAGGCTGGGTGGGTGTGTGCCTTGTGGGGTGGTGGGATTCCAGGTGTGTGTCCCAGACAGAGCCTTGCAGGGCCGGCTCCTAGGTCAGATGTGAATGGGGGAGAGGAGGGAGCTCAGAGGAGGGTTCTGAATTGTTCTGTCCCCCTGTCTGGAAGAATGGAACCTCCAGACACAAAGTTAGACTGATGGGCAGCTTGATAGCTGAGGGGCCAAGTGGGTGTCCATTGTTCAACATGGTGACCTGCAAGGCCTTCACAAAGACACCAGGTACACCAGGAGAGAGCTATGGGGATTTGAGGACCAGCTGAGACTACAAATCAGGGGGTAATCATACTATGCACATACTATGCACATACTATGCACATACTATGATGGCATCTAATGCTGTCAGATGTACTTGGTCATGGGAGGGGGAACTTGGAGCAGGTCCTGCCCATACCTCCAGCAGACATACCGTCCAGGCCCAGTCCACCTGTCGCAGAGACCCCTAGGCGGCTTATACATGTGCAGGTGCCTGGGCCACTGGAACCAGCATAAGGGACCTACCCACCCTGTCCCCTACCCTGAGGCCCCCTGTTCCTTAGGGCTGCCGTGAGGACTAAAGGGTCCCACACCAAGCCCTGAACACATCGGTGCCTGTTTCTCTCATCTTAACAGCTGCGTCCATTCAATGGGAATATTACGATGTCCAGAAATCAGTTTGCTCATTTTACTTTGCTGGAAAGTTATAGACAAAGGAGCACTTTCTTCTCCCCACTTTTCTGGTGAGATTATTGCGATTTCCTCCCAAGATCCGTGTTAAACCAAAAGTTAAACACGGCGCCGACTGACGTAAGTTAAAGGCAAACACTCCATGCCGATGTTATTCTCGTTCCTCATTAAACCCCAGCCGGCTGGTGGACATTTCGCCAGGTGCTGTGGTGACCACGGGATGACCAGGGTGTGGCTCCTTCTCACCGTCAGCGCTGCCTAGAGGAGTTCCGTGAGAGACAGAGAGCACCAGAGCCGGTAATGGTGGTTAAACCACAGGTTAGAAAATAGCTTAGGATTTTCAAGCTGGTTATTTTTGGCATGAAAATGGCAAGAGTTCATTGTGCCACAGGAAAATGTCTTGAATGGTTCTTCTTTCTGTTCATCATTGGAAACCACGACCAGGAAGAACACAGGATTTGGGGTGAAGGTAGCATACTCCCCGACAAGGGAGCAAGGAGCCTGGTCTGCAGCCACCCCTCCCACACACCTCTGGGGCCGCAGGACCATCCCTGGCATCCGTCCCGGACAGGCACAGCTCCTCTCATGTGGCTGGGAGCAGATGAACATGTAAGATGCTGCAATATTCTGCTAATTTATTGATGATATTGCATCGCAGGTGTGGACACCGTTCCTGCCATGGTGGGTGCTTTTTTTTGGTTTTGTTTTACTGGAGGAAAATTTGTTTCCTTTCAAAGTTTATCAGCTTAAAGTAAAAACAGGAGAGGAAATTATTCCAGGGGAAAAAACCTACCTTCTGAAACCAGTGAATTTTCTAGAAATAAAAGTATAATGGAAGTGAAGAAGCTTGTTCTTCCCCAGTTAGCTCAGCCTGAAACTGGACAAGTGTTGGCGCAGAAGCAAAGGCCCAGGGTGCGTCCTGTGCCTGAGCAGGCACCTCTTACGTGTGGGAGCTGTGCAGGGTGTTGGGACCACAGGGACACAGGGCGCCGAGGTCTCAGACCTGCTGGGGTCTGACTTCAGTGGGTCAAACAAGTCATTAGGGGACCACGAGCTCAGGCAGCACCACAGAGAGGAAGGCCAGGGCTGTGATGAGAGCTGTGGTGGGCTCACTGTGCAGGGCTCACAGGGTGTGGGGCCACCAGGGACCTGGCAGTGATGTGCATGGCAGAGGGCAGCAGGGTGTCCTAAGGTTTGAGTCTATTTATTGATTTGTTCCTCATAATCACCTTATGGGTTTACAGTGTGTCCCTGACCAGGGACTGAATCATGTAGGGCCAGTAACTGTCTCAAGTTCTCAGGGTTGGAAGTGGTGGAGCTCAGGCTGGAACCCAAAATTCTGGCTCCAGAGTTCAGCTTTGCCTACAGGGCAAACTTGGAGGGGACACAACCTTGCAATAGCGTTTGACAATGTCAAAGGTAAGTGCAGCCAGCGGGCCTGTGCAGCTGCCCTGGAAGTCTGGGGGGTCAGAATGAGGCTCAGGATGGAGAGACGGTGACACTGACGGTTCAGGCCAAGCACATGAATGAATGAATGAGTGAACACATGAAGGGGTGGACAGATGACAGAGAAGTATGAATCCACGAAGATTGCAGCACTAGCAAAGGAGGTGCCTCTGCCGGATACCCGCATTCCTGCTGGTCCTGGAATTCTGCGCACCTCCTCGTCCATCCTGGGACCGGGGCATCTTCAGCACCGTGGACAGCTCCGGGCACAGAGGCTGGTGCTGCAGTGGGCAGCCCCTGAGTGGAAGGATGTGCAGGGCCCTACGTTTCTCTCCATCACACTGTCTCCAGGAACTCGGTTCATCCGAATCCACAACCTGGGGAGGCAACTGGTGTGTCCCCACTGGGCAGATGATCGCCCGGTTGTCTTATTAACAGAAACGTTCTTGTTCTGTAAATCTCTTTTCACGTGAGCTGTTTGAGGGCAGCAAAGGAGCTCACAGTGCTGAGCATTTAACGACAAATGCTGGGGGCACCTGTTCCTCCAGCTGGTGAGGAGGAGGACGAGGAGGAAGCAGAGGAGCTTGGAGGTCGGGAGTCTCCGAGGTGAGTGTGGGAGGGAGGGTGTAAGAACCAGACTGAAGGGACCGAGGGCACATCACAGGCAGGCTGGGGCTCTCACTCCCAGACGACAGCCACGGTGCTGCTGGTTCTCCTAACTGAGGGGACGGGCTTGCCATGCTGTGTTCCCTGTGCTCCTGGCGGCCCCAGGTTTGCTCAGCCTGTTTGGCAGGCTTGATGGCGGCTCCTCAGAGACCACGGGGTCTGGCTCCACAGCTGGGAGGTCTGGGGCTGATGGGAAGCTCTGGTTGCCAGGCAACTGCTGAGTTTTCATGACCAACAGGACAGGACCACATGGGATGTGTCTATCAGACAGTGACATGGTGTCCCCATACTACCCAAGGAGCTTCTTTACACAGGACTTGGGGAACCAGAGTTAGGCAAGATCCCAGAGACACAGCCCAGCTGGGAAAACCCCTGGGTGGGGCTGGGAGACCCTGTGATGGTGTCCTGCTGGGCCCTGTCACGGAGCTTCCTCAGGTGGTATAGGGGGTCGGGGTGGACAGCAGATGCTAGATTGAGAGAGCTGGGATGTGGGTATACCCAGTGGATCAGTTGACTGCAGTTCTGCCCCCATGAGTGGAGCCCATTGGTTCAGCCCCTCCTGGGCCTTCTGTCCCTCATCCTCTCAGGAAGAAGGATGGGAGCCCACTTGTCCTCCAGCCTGGGAGACACCATAGCTCCTCTTTGGGCTCTATGTGGCCAACATTACATGCCCGTGAGCCCCTTCCTGTCCCTGGAACCACACTGATGGCCTTTGGCAGGGAGCTGGGCTGGCTGTGTGGCCTCTAGACAAAGCTGGATGCTAAGGCTCCATCAGGGGAACCACTGGGGGGTTGCATGGACAGCATCTGGGGGTCTGCATGGACAGCATCTGGGGGTCTGCATGGACAGCATCTGGGGGTCTGCTTGGACAGCATCTGGGGGTCTGCTTGGACAGCATCTGGGGGTCTGCTTGGACAGCATCTGGGGGTCTGCATGGAC
>NW_003852402.1:1289949-1328325 GCF_000181295.1 Otolemur garnettii
GACAACATCTGGGGGTCTGCTTAGACGGCATCTGGGGGTCTGCTTGGACAACATCTGGGGGTCTGCTTAGACGGCATCTGGGGGTCTGCTTGGAGAACATCTGGGGGTCTGCTTGGAGAACATCTGGGGGTCTGCATGGATGGCTTCTGGGAGTCTGCTTAGATGGCCTCTGGGGGTCTACTTGGACGGCATCTGGGGGTCTGCTTGGACGGCATCTGGGGCTCTGCTTGGACGGCATCTGGGGCTCTGCTTGGACGGCATCTGGGGCTCTGCTTGGACGGCATCTGGGGCTCTGCTTGGATGGCATCTGGGGCTCTGCTTGGACGGCATCTGGGGGTCTGCTTAGATGGCATCTGGGAGTCTGCTTGGACAGCATCTGGGAGTCTACTTGGATGGCATCTGGGGTTTCCTTGGATGGCTTCTGGAGGTCTGCTTGGATAGTATCTGGGAATCTCCTTGCATCTGGGGGTTTCCTTGGATGGCATAAGGGGTTCTGCTTAGACAGTATCTGGGGGTCTGCTTGGATGGCTTCTGGGGGTCTCCTTGGATGGCATCTGGGGGTCTCTTTGGATGGCATCCTGGGGTCAGGTTGGACAGCTTCTAGGGCTTTGCTTGGAAGGCATCTGGGGATCTGCTTGGATGGCATCCGAGGGTCTGCTTTGATGGTATCTGGAAGGCTGTTTGGTGTGTGTGGTCCTGACCACTCCTTCCTGTAGCCCATGACCCTGCCCTGCATATCTGTATCCAAGGAGCTGACTGGGCATGAGCTTGGCAGGGCAGGCCCTTCCCTATGGCAGGGACATGCCCACCCAGACCTGGCACCTTGGGCTGCCCAGCCCCTCCAGCTAGACTGCACTAGTGTGTTGCTTCTAAACACCTCCGGCTCTGTATGGACATGTCAGCCCACTTGAGTGTCTGCCCATGGGGTCTCTTGGAAAGAAGATGGGGTGAGGGGGTGAGAACCACTTGCAATCATGCCCATTGCAAGTGAGCACTGTGTCTGCCAGGACTCTGGGGCACAGTCCATTATGTCAGGAGACCTTCCGTGTGGGCTGGGAGAGGCAGCACACACCTGTGGCCTTTAGGATGCTATTGAACAATTACAATAATAATGAGACCGACATTTCTTCAGGGGTGAACTCTTCCTCAGTGAGGTGTGGGCTACACCACACAAAACCACAGACCTGCTGGACGTAGGACAGTGCAGCACAAAGGAAGGAGGGCAGGGGGATGGCAGGGATGGGGGGGACTGTGGAAGCAGGGAGGACGGATGGTGGGGCCCTTCTCACGCTGCTGCTTCTTGAGGTGGGGCTGCCCAGAGGCCTCACTGGGGGAGTGAAGGCCCCGCTGGAATGTGCACAGGTCCCTGTGACAGGAGGGGTCTGGGGTCCTGGTGGGCACTGGCTGTGTCCAGCTCACATTCCCTGAGCAAGTGCCATGTAGGTGACAGGAGCTCAAAGGCTAATTGAACAAACTCTGGTCCTGCAGGAACAGCAGTGCCCAGACGGGGAGGCTCAGATTATAGAGAACCATCTTCTCCCTGAAGTCCCAGGTCCAGGCATCTGGGCTGGGCCTCCTGAGGCCTCCCTGGGGATCATGGACGAGTCTCCTCCCTGCCGTCTCATCCCTACATTCTCACAGGGTTGTCCCTCTGTACACATCTGTGTCCCCATCTCCTCTCCTGAGAAGGACTTACTGGATCAGGGCTCACACCCAAGACCTCATTTAGTTAATTACCTCCACAAAGACCCCATCTGTCTCCAGGTAGGTCACACTCCACAAAGACCCCATCTGTCTCCAGGTAGGTCACACTCCACAAAGACCCCATCTGTCTCCAGGTAGGTCACATCACGCTGGGAATGAGGATGTACACGTGTGAATCTGGGGCAGGCAGCTCAGCCCAGGCCATGGCAGGGCCCCCTGCTCTCTGATGTGACCCTATGGGGGGTGGGCCATGGCACCCTGACCTCCCTCTGCCTCAGTCCCCAAGGAAAATGTCAGGGCCATGACAGCATCAGACATGACACGGTTTCCAAATCTTGATTCCAATCCATCCTCAGTAGTGAGCCGGGCCCCGAGCTCCCTGCACCCAGGACGCCAGCCCCGCCCCCTTTCTTGGTTCCTCTGCTCTCCTTTCTGGACACGCGCCCTCCTTGCCTGGCCGAGCTTAGACTGGGATGAGCCCCTGCACCTGTTCACTCGCAAAGCAAGACCCTCTTTCAGCCCCTGCTTTGAACTCGCCCCAGCCCACAGTGTCTGGATGCTAAGAGTGGGGCGAGTGGTCTGGGGCAGGCAGGACTCAGTAGGGCGTGTAGACTCTGATGCTCTGATGGAGAGTCCACATCATGTCTGAAGGCAACGGGCGACATGGTGAGCAGAGAGCTGTTGGGGACAGTAGGAGGCTGGGTCCTCTGGGCTGGGTTGTTGAGGTCGACTGAGGCTGCCTGCCTGTCCTGCCACGGCTCCACTCTCAGGAAGTGAGGCCAGGGCAGCTGCAGTTGGGCAAAAGTGACGACCTGCCTGCTTACTGGGGCTCGGGTGTCTCACAGCATGAGAGTATCAGTGTGATACCAGGAACACCCAGGCTGAACAGGAAGGGCTTCCCAGGGCTGTGCTGGTGTTCTGGGGCAGCCACAGTATATTACCTTGACCTCGGAGGCCTAAAACAATAGAACTTCCTACTTTCCAGAGCCAGGAGCCTGAAGGGCCAGAGTCAAGGCATGGGCAGGGCCAAACCCTTCCAGGTGCTACAGGAAGGGAGATTTCTGGCCTCTCCACTGTGGTCTTGGCCTCCGTCTGGGCAAGGTCCTTCCCGTGGCTCTAGTCGATGGACTCAGGATCCACCGTGAAGATGTGGGACAGTTTCTTCTGAGAATCTTTAGGTTGATCGCATCTGTGAAGGCCTTGTTTGCAAATGGGGTCCCTTTTGGGATCTGAGGGTTCAGGTGTGAACAAATCTTTTCAAAGGACACAATTTTCACCACCAGAAAGGAGATCACTGCCGCATGCCTGTGACTTTGGTCCAGACTTCAGGTCACGTGTTGACACTGTCCTTTCACTTGCTAACACAGCCTAGAAAAATACTCAGGGAAGTGTGGATGGCAGGCCACACCACTGCCTGCTGGCTCCTGTGTCCCTGGCACACGCAGATGGACACCGGCCAGGAAGGGAGCTGCCATGGTGACAACGGGCGTGGAGAGGATGGGCCTTCAGCAGGGGACTCTAGGCACCCCTCATGCTCTGAAGACAAAATAATGTTAAACAATAGAGTACAGCTTTTTCGTGCCCGTCAAAAGTCACATTGGAAAGTTTTCTCTGATGGCGGTGAAGTAATACCCAGATCGATGTCACGCTGTGGCTCTGCTAACACAGCTGGCTGACCTGCCTCTCCAACGGTCAATACCACACAATTAAGATAATAAAATGCGGTGACGGAAGGAGCTCCGCGGTCACCAGCCCAACCCCTTCATTGAGGAAATTGAGTCCCAGGAAGGGGAGCGTTGGGCCAAGGTCACCCACGCTTGGCAGTGATTGGATTCCTGCCCACGGCTGGCTCTGCAGCAGTCGGCCCCTCTCTGTCTATCCTCGGCCCCAGCTCTAACTCCTGATGTGCCTGGGGCAACCGTGAGACCTGTTATCTTGGAACATTCTTGTTGAGAGGTGAATTCACGGCGTGATGTGACTCCCGGCTGCACCAGATGTGCAGCCCAAGCCCAGCTGTGTGGCCCTTATTTTCCTTTTCCCCAGTGGGGAGCCTGCTGAGCAGAGGGGCCGCAGCCACAAGCCTCTGGCATGAAGTTCTGGGTGAGTGCCCTTTCCATTAGCAGGGACCCTGGGAGCATCATTCCAACTACTCTGGGAAGCCATGTTTTGGTGCCATGAAGAATCCAGGCCTGTCAGTGGCCACTCTCTGACGCCCCCTGGCTCGGAGGGGAGTGGCCGAGTCTGAGCTGAGACAGACAGGGCAGGTATGTGTGCTCTGAGTGCAGTGAGGCTGTGGGGCTTAATTGTCTGCATTTCCCCTCGATGCACGGGCAGGTGCAATGGAATATTGTCACTTTAGTTTGGGTAAGAGAGCAGAGGCTGAAGCAACTGTCAGAAGCTGATAACGACTCAAATTGTGCTCTTGTGAAATGAACGTGTTGGGAAAATAGAGGAGGCAGAGAGATGGCAGGTTGGAGTGGAGACTGGGTTCTCAATCCACGTGGAAGGAGGATCGCCTGGTATAAATAAAAAGCCAGCAGAAGGCCCCCCTTGGAATTTAAACGGAGCCGATTTTCCGAGGGAGGCGAGCAGGCTGAGCACTGTGTGCTCCACCTCCAGGATCTGCCGCTCCTTTCCCCGCTGGATGACACTGTTTGATCAAATTTTATCGCAGTGACAACCAACGGAGGCTTGTAAAATCTACAGCACAAAATGATTTATTATCTTGGCTCAAAACCCCTCTTCCTTCCCCTGCATTTCCAGGAGCCTGGTTGCGTGGAAACCCGAGGCTGATTCTCTAGCTCCAAACCATGGAGACAGCATTCCAGGCCCCAGGAAAGAACAACAAGGCAGTCAGCAGAAGGGGCAGCCTCATGGGGCCCAGGAGGGGCCCAGGAGGTGCCCACCGGTGCTGGGAATGCAGGCTCCTGAGCTCCCAGGTGCTCATGACCCAAGGCCCCAGCTCCCGCCCTGAGCAGTTATATTGGACCTTTTGGAATGGGGCTGCTGTGAGCGTGTTTCTATCTTTAGGTCCCTCAGGATTGATATGAAAATCACGCAGGTCAAGTAAGGAGCACTTGAGATAGAGTCTCAGGACACAAAATACACCCCGCAAGGTGGCAGGGGATGGTGTTGCCCTCTGTGCGCTGTCGTTGGGCGGTGGGAGGGGATGCAGAGGGCATCTGGGCCAGAGAGCCTCCCGCAGTAGACAGCTGAGGCTGCCTCACACCTGCTTCTTTTTCTGCCTAAGGCTGAGGCCAGTTGTGTCTTTGAGCCATGGTCACCACAGACGCGGCAGGGGCTGTGGGGTCCCTCTGTGCGGCCATGCAGGGCAGATTCTGTACTTCAGTGACAAATATGGGGGTCCTGGTGTCCTTCACCCTCCCCAAAGAGGACCAGAGGGCCAGACCAGATGTGTGAGCCTGAGAAGCAAACCAAGAAGCAGCAGATGAGGAGCCACTGTCCACTGGACTGGGCATCTCCCAGCTACTCACAGCCAGAGTCTCCCTGGCCCAGAACTGAGGGTGTCTGGTCTCAGGTGTCTGCTGTGCTTTTATACTGAGCTGCTTGCACAGGGCTGAATGGGTCTTCCTGGCCTTGCTCTGAATTCCAGGTGAGATAAACTCATCCAGAGACCCAGGAAATGGAGACCAGAGGGGCTCCCAGCTCTGGACACACAAGGAAGTGTACCCACCGGGGGACAGGGCACTCACAGAAGGACAGAGCCCCCCAGGCAGGGGTGTCAGAAGCAGGTGCCATGACCTGAACTTCTAGGAAGTGTGTGACCCCTCCCAGCCCCGGACACTCTGCACCTGCCTTGACCTCAAGGTGCGTCTGGTGGCAGCTGAGCTGGCAGAGGCCTCGGGAAGGTGCCCACACTGCAAGGGCCGGCAGTGCTTTGCTGCTGCTACTCTGAGGTTAGACTGGGGACATACGGTGTGGCCACATTGATACGGATGGAATAGATGAAAAGCAAAAGCTATAAAAAGGAAAACGATGTTTATTTTGTCCTGATGGAAGACAGAATCTATATTTTTGAAAAGCAAAAATGTACACAGCATGTCATAAAATATCAAAACAGGCAGAAGAGTTGTAAGAACCATTTGAAAAGCAAATGTACATGATGTGTAGTAAAAGTCTTTTGGGATGCGGAGATGGCCCCATGACAGAAGAAGTAATTATAATGTATAAGGACGATTTTATAATACATGTGACCAAATACGATAAGTGTTGTGTAATCAGAGAATGTCCTATTTGACGCTGACGGGAACCTCACAAAATTTACACCAGGCCACAAAGAAAATATCAAGAAATTACCAAACCACAAATCAATCATTGTATCTGATAACAATAGGATAAAGAAGGAATTTAGTCGCACAATCTTTGATAGTGTTAGTTTCAGATAACTGGTCAAGGAAGCTTTGTCACTGCTGTTGTCCCTGGGCAGAGAAGAGCCCTTCTGAGCACTTACCCCAACAGCACAGAGAGAGTGACAGTCGGTACAGTCGCAGCCTTAAAATGAAGGAAAAACAATGCGAATATTCTTCGAACTGAGAAACTGGGAAAATAATGGAGAATCTTAAATAAGTCAGGAGGAAGGGAATAATAAAAATAGAAGAAGAAACTGATGAATTAGAGAACAACAGAATTGTAAACCATTGCACTGTGATTCAAAAATCAAAATTTTAAAACTCCTCGGAATTCTAACTAGAAAATGAAATTGAATGGGATTACTAATAGAGACAAGGGTCCAATATAGACACTTAAACTGTACACAATTATAAATACACTTTGATACATGGAGAATCAAATGTTTGCTACATGGATGCTATTTCAGAAAACAAATTATCAAATAATTTCCAAGGGATGGATCCCCCCAGGCCCCTGGCTTCCAGCTCTCAGGGAAATAAGAAGAGTGTGGAGTTCAGAGCTTCCTGGACGGGGAGGGCTGGCCGTGCCTCGGGGAAGCCAGTGCCTGAGTAGGTCATGGTCTGGTAGGTCTTTGCTGAATGAATGGATAATGGACGGATGAGAGGACCATGGTTGCAAAGGAGGCAGGTGTTTGGAAACATCTTGCTCGTGGCTAGATTTGTGGCTGGCTGTGAGTCACAGCTGGGGCAGACCCCTCGTCCTCCCTGCTGTCTGGAGCAGCTCACACACTGCCCTGCCTGGCCCGACTGTCCTTTCTGGGAAGCAGCTGGAATTGTGCAGAGGAGAGAGGTCTTGGACCTTCACAGCAAAGGCTGAGCCTTTTGCCTGACCCCAAAAGGTGTCCACGGAGTCCAGGGACTGACTGTGGCCATGAGGAGGGGTTCTGGGGATAGTGGGAGAGGCTGACAGGGAGAGGGGCAGGACCGCCTCAGGGAAGCCTCCCCAGGGCGGCACCTCCACATGACCCTGGAGCTGCCTTCAGCACTCTGTGCCCATGTCCCAGTCTTCAGGGAACCCTCCAGTCCCCAGCTGCAGGGTGGGCTATTTCCAGGGTTTCCACCTGTTCTCAGCTCCCCTCTGTCAGAGGATTGCTGTCTCTTTGGGCTCCGTCTAAAGGTGCATCATTCTCAAAGCTGCATTTGCATCTGGACACCCATTATGTTTTTGTAATTGCCAGTTAATCAATACTTCTGCCCAGAATGAAATTGTGGGCTCCAGGTAGACACGTGCCAGGGCTGCCCCACTGATCTGAGCTTTCCTGTGTTGTTCAGTGAGTGAATGAGTGAATGAATGCATCGCCCTCTGCCCCAGGCCTGACCTGTTCCCTGAACCTCAGCCCAGGGCAGGGTCTGTGGTCTTCACTCCCCTGAGAGAAGTTTGGAAACTTCCAGATCTGTTGTCTGATGACTTTCAGTCTGGGCTGCAGAAGGTTCTAGCTGTGTCTGGGGAGGAGCAGCCTAAATGCTCAGCCACGATGGAGGAGCCCCAAGCAGAGCAAATCACCGTCGTGTGTGTACTTCACGGAGAAGCTGGAATCCAGCCTGACAGTTCACCATGTGTGGGACACACCCAGGTGGTCGCCACTGTGGGCCCTGGGGGACAGGCAGGGATGGGGGTGCTCCCATTCCAGGAAGACACTTCCAATTCACCCAGCCTCCTGCTGCCTGCCGAGGGCTACTTCCCCGTGTTCATGGAAGTGTCGGGATGCTCCAAGGGACACCTTCCCTTCCCCTTTCTCCCACCGATCTCCTGAGAAGGCCAACCTGAGACTCCCTCGGCTGAGATTGGGTGCCCTGTGAATCCCATGGCTTGTGCAGCGTGAGTCAGCCTGAGTCTGGATGGCACGCTGTGGCCACCACTTCCCAAGGACCAGGAATGTGACCACACGCTCCCGGTCAGGTGGCACCTCCCAGGCCCAGCGCTGCTTGCTGGGGACACCGCTTCTTCTTGGTGTCTCTGCAATCTGTCACTTCCATGGCAGCTCCCTACCATCTCTGCTGCCGAGGCTGAGCCCAGGGAGGCTGAGTCCCGGTGATAAATGGGAGGCCACCTTCCCTCATTTGTCTTTGTTTAGTGTTTTTATTTAATGGTAAAGGAAACTGCTATGATGCAGGACGGGAAGGGGGGCAGAGGAGTGAGCTGGGATTGCACCTGTTCTGCCAGCATCTCCTCCTGCAGATGGGGCTGGGAGCCCTGATTAATGTTGGAGCCACAGGGAGGGAGAGGGGCTTGTTCACAGTGGGGGGCCTGGGCAGCATTTCCCGCTGAGTCTCAGGACACTCTTGAAACTGGCTGATGAGCTTCCATGACTTGGCAGATCCTGTTTGCAGTCAGCCTGTGCTCCTCCCCGTCACTGAGCCTTCTGTGTCCCAGTGGCACACAGCGTCTTGCCGACCACGTGGCAGCGACTAGGCTGGGAGAAGAGTGAGGGGAGACCCTGCATGCTGGTTTGGTGGGAATGGGCTCCCAGGGTGACCTCAGCCACACTTGGCTGACATCTTCACACAGGTAGGAAGGCGGGAGGAAGCCATGAGCTCAGGGTGATGCTATGGCCATAGGAGGAGGCCTGGGCTCCCTGGGGCTGTCCCGAGAGGTTCTTCCCTCACTTCTCCTTGTGCCCTTAGATATGACCTACTGATCTCCAACCTGTCCTGCCACTGTGGACAGGCAGCCCAGGCTCCCCAGCCCCAGAACCTGCCCTGGCCCACAGTCCCCACTCAACCAGGAGCTGAGTACATACCTGTGGTCCTGGGCGGCTTCTTTCCACAGACCTTCCTGGGAGCAGATGAGAGTGGTGTGTTCTTTGTAAAGTTCAATTCCATAGACTAATACCAGCTTAAATACAACACCACGGCATTCCTCCGGAGATCCTTCCGTTCAGGAGTGAAAATCTCAATTCCCGACTATATTGAGTCCCAACTGCATTTACTTATTTGGTCTATTTTGCAGTCACACAAGATGGTTTCAGATTTACAATCAAATACCATGATCGACTCAAATGCTCCAGGTAAAAATCTAAAAATTAGCATTTATTGTCAGCTTTTAAAATTAAGCCTGGAATCTATCCTTCTAGGTTTTCGTAATTAGGCAACTGTTGTGTCACTCCTGGAGCTGGGTGTTCTCTCACCTTGGTGCGTCACCTGTCACGAAGCACGTTTGTCCCTCTCCTGTGACTGTGTTCAGTGTGGGTTTGCCTCATCGCTCTGCTCTCATCGCGTCTCTGCACAGTTATGCAGCTCTGCAACAGTCCCCAGTCTGCTCCCCTGCTCTTCCTGGCCCGTCTCGGGGGAGCCACCGCAGGGGGGCTGACAGGTCTCCTGTTCTGCTCTGGGATGTGTGTGAGAGTGTGCGGTGTGGGCTGTGTGTGTGCTCACGAGAGTGTGTTACACAGTAACCTGTTTCAATCATACACCATGTGGCCCTCCTCTCACAGGTGGCCTTGGGCGTGTGTGGAATTGTTTATTAGCACAAATAATAATGCAGTGAACACCCTTGCTTCTGTTGTGAGTGGGGTGTCAGGGTTGGGGGTAAAGGGAGCACATGGGCGTACAGCGCTGCCCCTCCATCTGTCTGCACTGTCCACATGCCCAGCGTGTGGGGGACACCTGCCCTAGTCTTACTAAGAGGGTCAGCTGACAAGTGAAGGGTTGTCCCCCCCCTCATTTGATGTGTTTCTCTTATTTGCATGGAGTCTGAGTGTCAGCGTGGGAGAAATGTCAGTCCCATTGTGTGGCCTCATTACCACCTAGCCAGCCATCTGGCCAGCATAGCCCAACCACCCAGCCCAGGGGCCAGGGCAGATTGAACCTCTATCATTTCTGGACTGGGGTTCACGTCACTTATTCCATAGGGCAAGAACACATGTACTCCATCCTGCACGCTGGGTCCCCAGGCCAGCAAGTGGGCACCTGCGGCCCCCTGACTCTCTGAGAGGCAGTGGACCCCATCAGCTTGGCCTGGTTGCATGCAGTGGGACCCCTTGAAGTACAGGTGGGTAGAAGTGTGGATGGGCAGGTGTGTGGGTGGATTCTGGAACTTCTGAGGACAAAGGAAAATAATTATGGGCCTGAACCTTAGTGACAGAAGCCCTGTGGGCCCAACTGCTTGTTGCTCTAAGCTTTGCTACAGTTGAAAACTGAAAAGTGCCATAGCCCAGAACCCCCCAAACACACCTCCCTGCAGGGCAGGGGCTGTTGGTGGGGCTGGGGCTGTCCAGGAGTGGGCTCCGGCCTGGGCTCACCTGCCTGTGTGACCACATGATCCAGGTTCCCAAATGTGACCCACCAAATAAACGAAGGAGGCGACAGGTTGGTCACCAGGTGGAACGAGCTGCCTCCACCAAGGCCAGGCTCCAGGGACTCAGGCCAGACTGCACAGGAGCATTTTAGGAAATGTTGTGAGTTTATCAAACGGCACCAACGTCCCTTTTAGGGAGAGAACTGTCCTCACTTAGGAGATGGAAGGCGAGGTTGTGGGGACACATCTTGCCAGAAAAAAGAGGGAGGGAGACAGCGATGGAAGGAAAGGGGACACGAGAGGGAGAGAGAGACAGAGAGAGTGAGACCAGCCTGGAATCTGATGGGCCGGGCTGGGCCAGGTTGCGGCAGAGAGGGGGTGCGGGTGGCCGGGCACAGGAGAGGCCAGGAGCCCATGTCAGTGCGGCCAACCCACTAAGGCCAGCTGAGCCCCTGTGCTGTGCTTGTTCTGAGCTGTTCACATCCTCCTGGAAGCTGGGTCTCCCCTGAGAGTTCTGACCGCAGCTGGCAGAGCCCTCTGAGAGCAGAAAAATGAAGTGCAAATACTTGCAGTGTGGACGTGGCCCTCTCACCTCCCTCGGGGACGCCTGCACTTGTCCCCAGGCTGAGAAGTTCACACTTCTGGGGCCTCCTCCTCCTGTACCCAGCTGGCTCTGCTCTGTGGCTCCCCTGGGATCTGTCATCCTGTTGGCTCCTCACTCAGAGCGAGTCTGAGAGTGGTTAGCATCTCCAAGTTTGCTGCCGGATGCCAGGAGGCAGTGATGACCTGAGCGGTTCTGTTTCAAATGGGTCCTCCGGGGCCCAGCTCGATGAGGCTCTCCTCTGCACTATGGCTCTGCCTCCTTGGTCTGCTCCTTCTCAGAGATGACAGTGCAGCCGGGACACGGCCCTGAACTGCTGTGACAAGCACCCTGGGCAGGGTGGACCCAGCCTGTCAGGTGCAGACACAGGACTCACCAAGCCCAGGCCTCAAGGGCCCCACCAGTATGACCTGCTTGCTGCTGGTCTCAGTTTTGCAGGAGCAAAGCTGCAGACTCCATGAGGCCTTCTGGGCTCCTGGTGCCTGGGACTTGGGCACATGTCCAGAAAGGTGGGAGCTTTGGAGGTGTGCACGCTGTGCCTGGCTCCAGATTTCCCATGAGGTAGCATGTGGCCTGCCCTGGAGGGAGAGGCATGTGGGGAGCCCCCTGCAGTGTTAGGAGGTGGTCAGTCAGGGGGCTCCTGCGGAGGGGCCCAGGAACACGGTTTATGGCACTTAAAGTCGCACAGCTTCTTGTGCAGGACAGTGAGGAGGTGCAGGGCGGTGGAGAACTGGGGCCTCCACTGGGGTTTCCAGGAGGGCACAGCAGGAGGGAAGCACATCTGGCTGGCTCTCACAATCCCAGCCGGCTCTCTCTGAGCCATAGGGGGCTGGCCAGAGGCAGGAGGGCAGAGCCTGTGTGTGTGAGTTTGCCTAAGGCCTACACCAGCCTTGGCCCTTCGCTGCCCCTCAGTATTGGCCACCCCTGAGGAGGGCAGTTTCTCCCACACAGAAAGGCTTTTTAAGAAAACAAAACAAAACAAAACAAAAACAACTTCACACATCCAGAAAATAAACACAGGAGGCATGCAGAGAGTTCCTGCCTGCGCTTGAGCTTGACCTAGTCGGGGGCTGTCCTTGGGCCAGATCACCCCCAGGTGGGTCTGGGAAAGGCCAGATGGGGAGCTCCAGGGTGGCCAAGGTAGGGGAGGGCAGGGCAGTGGCCAGGGCCCAGGGTGTTCTCATGCCCCTCACTGCGCAGGGCAGAGGAAAGTGAAGGCTGCGAGTCCATGCCCTGTGGCATCCTTGCACCCCCAGCAGCTCCTCCTCCAGGCTGCGCCGTCTGTGAAGAGCTTCTTGCAGCTCAGTCTTCTGTGCCACTGCTGTCCAAGCTCCGGGAAGCTCTTTGCACACAGGTCTATGGCTTGGTGGTCACGCTCTGCTCTCGACTGGCCTGAGGGGTGCTTAGTTGCTGTTTGCAGAGGGAATAAAGATAGGAGTGAGAATGCTGTCACTCAGGGGGTGAGGATAGAGTCTGGGTTTGCATGTGGGCAAGTGTGTCCACCCCCAGCTCTCAGCCCCTAGGGAAGTGTGATCCCAAACAGAAGCCAGGTGACATGGGGCAGAGATCTGTGAGCTGCATGCCTCGAGGTCCAGCTCAGGGACGACTCTGCTCAGTGAGGGTGGACAGGCAAACCAGCAAATCACAGAGCACACCTGCTCCATCCACACACGGCCTCCAGGTGCCCGCGGGGAGGCTCAGGGCGTGCCGGGTTAGTGAGTCACAGAGCCTCTTTCTTAACACCCATCACCCTCTATAAGATATATGCAGTGCCAAAAAATGGGCACACTGTGTAAGAGAGGAATAAGCTGTGTTAAATTTGTAACACTCAAGTCACACGTGACTTCTGTGATTACAGCAATTGCTTAACGTGACTTGCGTTTATCTTCTGCTACCGGCACATAGCGAGTGTTACAATTTCAGTGCAGCTTTTTCTTTAACTGTGCACACTTTTCCGGCACCCTCTGTGTGTGAGTGTCTATAAATATGTGTACCAAACATGCTGGTATGTCCATGCACAGGTGCGTTCTGAGTCTCTGAAGAGCCCTGATGACCACAAGCTCCGGGGACACTGTACCTGGGTCAGGGATGGGAGGGAGGTCACACTGGATGAGGCCAACACTGACTACTGGCTTCACAACTTGATGTCACTAGGGGCATTGATGCATAGAATTTCCATAGAGCGGCAGGGCTCACACCTATAATCCTAGCACTCTGGGGGGTCAAGGCAGGTGGATTGCCCAAGCTCAGGAGATTTGGACCAGCCTGAGCAAGAATGAGACCCCGTCTCTAAAAATATAAGTGCCTCTTGGGGTGGCACCTGTAGCTCAAAGGAGTAGGGCATTAGCCCCATATGCTGGAGGTGGTGGGTTCAAACCCAGCCTTGGCCAAAAAAAAAAAATATATATATATATATATGTGTGTGTGTATATATATATATGCCTCTTGTCCCAGCTCCTCAGAAGGCTGAGGCAAGAGGATTGCTTGAGTTCAAGAGTTTAGGGTTGCTGTGAACTGTGACACCACAACACTTTACCCAGGGGTGACAAAATAAGACTCTGTCTTAAAAAAAAAAATCCATCAAGAGGTCACAGACAGTATGAGTTAAGAGGAAATGGGATGAGAGGAAACGTTTAGTGGACTAAATGGATGACGGACCGTTTTTAGGCATTTTGAGGAGAAACAGAAATGGGGAGACAGGTTGAGGCCTACGCAGGACCCAGAGAGGGTGAGGAACATGGGACAGTGTGAGGGCTCCTGGGGCTCAGGCAGTGTGACTCAGAGACTTGCCTCTCATGGACACACAGCTGGCAGAGCTCCTCAGGGGACTGGGGGACCTGGGAGGAATGAGGAGACGGGGTGTGCCTGAGAGTCCCTGCAGGGACCTGGGAGGGCTGAGGGGCTTCCCTCCTGTGCACGGGCCCATCGCCCAGGTGGCCCCAGGCAGCACCACGCGTGCAGAGAGCACTGGGGGTTTGCACCATACCCAGCTACCTCTGTGGGTCTCATGTGGGTCTCAGGGTCCCATACTTAGTGGGAGGGACCCTGTGCCCTGCAGATGAGTCCTGCTGCCTGGCAGGTTGCTGAGCAAGAGGGGCAGGGCCGGGCTCCGGTCTGTGACTCCCGTCACCAGCTCTACTACGGGTTGCCTAGCACCATCCTGGCCTCCACTCCTCCTTCTGTTCTAACACAGGTCTGTTTTCCCCAGGGCCATTGACAGAAAAAGGGCAAAAACTAATGTGGCTCCCTCACACTCAGCACAGGGTGGTACAGGAGGTTGACGGCCTCTGCTCGGGGCGCAGGGCTGGGCTGTGGTCACAAAGAGGGCGTTGCAGGCCTGGGATGCCGTGCACTCAGGCAAAGCCGCCCAGTGGACAGCACTGTGGAGGGAATCCCTCGGGGAGCACCTGCAGTTCCAACTCCACACCCTGTCAGGGCTGGGATCGGAGTCACCACTCAGCAACCTGCCTGCGGACCTCTCAGGGTAGGGAAGATGTGCTCTCTGCATGCCCCACAGGTGGCGGAGCTCCTCTGGCAGGTGCCTCGGGCAGGGACGGCTGGGAGGCTTCTTGCCAGCACACCCTGCCCTGTTCCAGAGCCCCAAGGGGGGATGTGGCCAGTGCTGAGCTCAGGGCTTCATCCTTTAGCAGAGGCAGCCAAGAGACTGGCAGGAGCCACCGTCACTGACAACAGGGCCAGTGATGGGAGTGCTGGGGCCAGGAGGTGCTGCTGTGCTGACAAGGGCCCGACCTCAGGGGCAGAAGCAGCTGAGTGAGGGGATGTAGGGTCATGGGGTGGATGACTCTGTAAACCCTGATGTCTGGGGTGGGGAGTAGGACAAGCAGGGAGAGGGACCGGCAGTGCCAGCAGTGACTGCGGGGCAGTGAGCACCTGGAGAGAGGCCCACGTGGCCTGCACTTGGCTGCGATGATGGACTGCAACACTCAGACGTGAACATTAAACAAAGCTGTAGTCCCCACACCAAAGGCTGTGCTGAGCCTCCAAAGTGATTCAAACAAATAGCAAACACAAGTCTAAAAATATTGAAAATCTCTTAAGGAGATTACTCTGGAGGCCTGGCTGGACCTTGTGAGCTCTGTGTGAAGATATCGCAGCTTTGCTTTCTTTCTTGATTTTTTTTTTTGACATCATATTTTTATAAGGATGCATTTGGCAACATTGCTCCCCCATTGCTCACCCCATGAGTCTGTCATTTTAGGTCTCTTTTGAAACAGAAGGTTGATGCTTAAATAATTTACTCACCAGCAGAAGAGTGAGACATGTCCTTTTCATAATGTGGCCACATCTCGCTCCTGCAGGGTCACCCCTTGTTCCACCGGGGCCATGTGGGGGTTGTCTGTGTGCTCTCCCTGCAGGTGCCTCCCACTGTCCTGCCTGTGTACCCCGCCCAGCCCCAGAGCCCAGTCTGGGTGTTTGCTAGAGCAGGTCTGCATCCCAATCCCAGTTTCTTAGATGTGGGGCTTCTGACATCAGGACATGATGGATGAGGGGCTTGTGTCAACAGACACTCACAATCCCAGTTCTGGGGGCTGAAAGTCTGAGGCTCCGGATCTGGTGAGAGCTGCTTTCTGGCTCCTGGACGGTGCCTTTTCACTGTGCCCCCATGTGGTGGGGGGTCGAGGGAGCATTTTGGGGCCCTTTGGGAGGACACTGATCCCATCCAGGAGGCTCACTCTCCCGAGCCTTCACCTCCTGAGGGCCGTACCTGCTCATGCTGTCACTTGGGGGGAGGTTCCAATATGTGGGTTTGGGGGACACAAACATCCAGTCCAGAGAAAATTGTAAACAACATATGAGGATCCCTCAGCCAGGACACAGGACCTAATCCCTCCCTCCTGAGTGTGGTGAGCTTCCTGGCTGACCCCTACAAACAGCACAGTTGTGGACAAGGTGCCTTCCTCGGGTGACAGACGTCAGCCTCGCCTCTGCTGAGCCCCGTGACACAGAGTGATGAGATGGGCACCGGTCCTGCAGCCTCCCTCATCCAAGCCCATCGCCCCAAACCAGCATAACAGAGACGCCAAATTGAGGACATTCTGTGCCCAAAGACTTTAAAAGAAGCAGAGACCAGAGAAGCTAAGGCAATGAGGTGAATGAGAGCAGCACAGCATCCTGTGTGGGAACCTGGACGGAGGAGGCGCAGCAGTGGCAAGGTTGGCGGAGTCCCGGCGGAGTGTGGAGCTTCCTTAGCCGTGGGTTTTTAAATTAGTGTCTCGGTTAGGACAGGGTAGCCTCATCGTGTAAGACGTTAACAAGGGGAGAACTGGGAAAGGGCGTTTAGCAATTCTTTGTGCTGTCTTTGCAATATTTCTATGAATCCAAAATTATCTGAAATGAATTTTGTTTTAAAAAAGGAATTACAGATACACGTGACAATGTGATGCTTCTCACAAACTGTGTGCTGAGCAAAGGGAATCAGATGCATAGAGGATGCACACTGTGCTTTTAATTAAATAAGCTTCTGAATGCGTCAGCTACTCAAAGGACAGAAACCTCATCGGTGCGTCGGGGGTAGGGACAAGGGCTGACACAGAACTAGCCTGCGGGGACCTTCAGGAGATGGAATGTTCCATATTTTAATCGTGTGGACATTACCTGGGGACACACATTAGACAGAGTCACAGAACTGTACACTGAAAATTGGGGTGTTTTATTCCATGTAATGTATACATTGATAAATTTGACTTAATTATCTATACCATACATTACGTGTGACCCACTGGAGTTTATTCCAGGCAAGTAAGTACGATTTAATGGTAAAAAACGGAAGCAATGCCACGTGGTTACAGAAAGAGTAAAGAAAACTCACACCATCCTCCCGGCATGAAGCAGGAGAGCGCTGATCAGATCTAACCCTTGTTCATGACTAAAACATAACAGCTTACAACAGAAGGGAAATTCTTTAATCTGATGATACATAGCCACAAAAATTCTGGAACAAACACGAGTGGTGAAATATTGCAAAAATTTCCCGGAATCTGGGCTGAATAAAAGAAGGGTTTTAACCCACCCTGGTTAGTGTGGTCCTGGGGTCCTGCTGGTGCCACAGGACCAGCAAAGAGGGACGTGGACAGGAGAGGAAGAGACGGAACCATCATCACTCACAGATGACACGGATGTGGACATGGAAAATCCAGAAAAAATCCACCACAAACTATTAGATTTTACAAGTGAGTTTACCAAGTTTACAAGATTCAAGGCCAATTTCTGAAAATCAATCACATTTCTTTAGAACAGCAACACAGGGGAACAAAATTTTGAAACGCCACTGACAATGGCAATAAAGCAGCACATATTTAAGAATGAAGACTGAAAATGGGCAAACACTGTCCGGGGAAATTGAAGGCCTCCAATGTGAATGCATGGGGACAGCACATATAACTGAGATGCTAATTCTCCCCCCAATTAACCTGACACTCAAATGTAATAGCCATTAAAATCTTGGCAGTTCCCCTCCCCCCACCAGAGGTCAACAACTTGTTCTAAATTCCCTGTGATAATTGAAAGAGACAAGAAGATCACGCGGTCTTGAAGAAGCTGAGACTGGGTCCTGCAGACGTCGGGATCTCTTCCCTACAAACCTATGGGCGTTAAGTGTGGTGATGGTGAAGAGGTCAGCCAAAGGCACAGAAGAGGGATGCCCAGAGATGCCCAGCGCTGCCCCTGGCCACCTCAGGCTCTGTCAGCACATGGCCAAGTGGGCACAGGGGCACCTGCCACCCCAGTGCCAGACGCTGAGCCTTGCAGGAAGACAGGAGAGGGGGTGAGTTGTCCGGGGTATCAGAGAAGGATGCGGGGAGGAAGGAATTATCAAATTGGCCTCGGGGCAACACCAGAGAGTCCTGATGTGAAAAGAGGAAAGGAAAGCAGAGGAGGCTGCAGGAAAGAGGAAATGTCCCCTTGTTCATGTGGAGGCTGGAGCAAGCCCTGGAGCAAGCCCTGGAGCAAGCCCTAGAGCAAGCCCTGCAGCAGGGTGGGGAATCCATGGCCTGCAGCCTGCCTACCACTACAGGGTGGGGAATCCATGGCCCACAGCCTGCCCACCACTGCAGGGTGGGGAATCCATGGCCTGCAGCCTGCCCACGGCTGCAGGGTGGGGAATCCATGGCCTGCAGCCTGCCCACGGCTGCAGGGTGGGGAATCCACGGCCCACAGCCTGCCCACTGCTGCAGGGGGTCAGGTCCCCAGATGGGGTCTCAGGAAGGAGGTGCACCAGTCGACCTCCACCCTCCCTGAGCCTGACACACACACTGGACCCTGTGGAGCTGCAATCCTACAGAGTCAGCCCCACATGGCGACCAGCTGTGCTCACCCCAGGCCAGGAGGGAAGACGGTGGTGATCCCTGTGAGCTTGGTCACATCTGACATTGCAGGGGTCTGGGGTGGCTCAAGAGGCCGAGGCTGTCCAGGGTCAGTGTAATGCCAGGGAGGCCCAGACCCTTTGCACAATGTTCCCAGGTAGGGGGAAAAGGGGGATGGGGATTGGGGAGAGGGGTGTTTGGGGGCTTAAAGGGGTAAAATTCAGTTATCTTGGGGAATTCATTGAGGCTGAATAACTTGTCTTTGAGGATGACACATAAATGGGATGTTACTGTAACTGGCCACAGCTGATTCTCTCCTCAATTTGTAAGTGCAGGGCGCTCACACAGAGAACCCTTCATTAAGGTCTGAGGAAAACTAAGGTCTCTCTCCCTGATTCCTTGAAGTTGGTTAGAGAGATGCAGTCTTGGAAGTGAACTCATCACAGCACTGAAGGGAAGGAGCAACCAGCCAGTTCTGCAGCATTGCCTGGTCACACCCATGTCCCCTAACACAAGTGTTCAGGTAGAATTCATGATTTGCCATTTCTGTGCTAAGCCCATGGCGAAGGCCACCCAGGCAGTTCTGTGCAGATCCAGAGGAATCAGGGGCGTGGAGACTGTCAGAATCCCTCTCTTTCAGAATCTCTCTCTCTCTCACAAGAGTCCTTTCATGGAGTTGCTCTGTGTTTTCTGAAGAGAACTCTGTTAGAGGAAGGAAGGAAGAAAGAGGGAGGGAAGAAGGAAGGAAGAGGGAGGAAGGAAGAAAGAGGGAGGGAAGAAGGAAGGAAGAGGGAGGAAGGAAGGGGGCTTTCAAGGGCCCCTCACACATGAGCTCCCCTCCCATGTGAGGGCCACGTAGCCTGAGGTCAGCCTGTGTCCTGGGCTCACACGGAGAGGGCGAGGGTGAGGGAGGAGGGGTCCTGGCACAGGGGGTTTGGTTGGGAACGTGATATCAGCTTGAAATGATGAGTAGGATCAGAATCTGGTTTTAAAGAGTGTACTCAGGCAAAAGCTGGGAGTAGCCACCCGGGAAACATAGACTCCAGAGAAATGGGTCAGTGCTCCAAGTTAGAGCGTAAGGTCTTGCTTGCACAGCAGGGAAGAAAAGCCGTTTAGCAAGATGATAATGTTTTCTATACAAGGCTGGTTTATGAGTTACAATAATTTAATTAGCTATAGTTTGTTTTCTTTTTTCATTTTCCACAGGGCTTTTTTTCATTTCCTTTCCAACTTAAAAGAGTGTCTTCAACATTCCATCTTAAGGCCATTACTCATGGTGTCCTGGGTTGAGAAAGGGGGTTAATCCATGTGGACGTGAACAGTGGACAGAGACCGTATCTTTCCCGGCACCCTCAGTCCCCACAACACTTTACAGCACAGGGTGAGAAGGCCAGTCAGTCTGCAGCAGAGAGATACAGTCACGCACCTGTTCACAGGACTCAGGTCTCCTAACCACATTCCCTGAAGGCTCAGGGTATTTCAAAGTCCCAACAGCTTACATTTTAAATGTCTTGTTTTCCTAGCATGTCCTGGTGGAGGGAGTGGGGCTCTCCTTTGGTGGGTGAGAGGTGGCACAGCTTCAGTAAGCCCCACCAGGCCCTGCAGCAGTTGGAAATGACCCCCGAGTCTTCCTGGGAGCTGGGCAGCACAGCAGAGCTGGAGGCTGGGCCTCCATGCCACCTAATCTTTCAGATTCCTGAAATGTTCCAAGAAGATGAAACTCAAATGATGCTGAATTGTGTACACTATCAATGATATGATGGGCTGTGCTCGGCTGGCAGGTGTGGGGAGAGCTGCCAGGCGTGCAGATGAGATTTCCCTGATAGTTACCTGAGTGCTCCCGAGAGCTGCTGGCTGAGTGATGAAGAACAACTTGGGAAGGAAATTTCATCGTCTGTGCCTACAGCCGGCAGAGTCCGTGTGCCTTGCCCTCCGGACAGTCCATGAGCGGCACTGATTATCAGAGCTGATACTGGAGGGAGTTTTTGTCCTGAAATGGCACAATGGTCTCTTTTTGGAGGTTTAGATCTGTGACCTGGGCTTAGCTAGTCTGGAGTGTCCCATGCCCTGCGCCCTGCACCATAAAGGGTGACATGGGATGGATGGCCGCATGGCAGGCCAGGCTGGGGAAACGCAGTGTGACGTGGGAAGGACGGCCGCGTGGCAGGCCGAGCTGGGGAAACGCAGGGAATTTGTTCCCATGTAAGTCTTTTCTTTCAATCCAAAGCACATTTTGAAAAACTTATCAATGAGAAATACAAATGTTTACTCATAGTCCTCACAAATTTTTAACACATCACATATGCATTTATATATATTGACATATAAAGAGAAATGCATCTAACATTTGTGTTATCTATTACTTATCATCTCTTGTCAATCTACCAATTGCCTATCACCACTTACCTATTGATCATCTATCTATCCATCATCAGTCAATCTACCCATCGTCAACCATCTATCATCAATCTATCATCAGCTATCATCTGTCATCTCTCTATGTATCATCACCTATCTATCCTCTCCCTATCTGTAATCTATTATCTATCTATCAATCATCAATTGATCTATCATCAATTATCATCTGGTATCTGTCATCTATCATCACCTGTCTAACTGTTATCTATCATCTGTCCATACAGCCATCTATCTGCTGGCACAGGCCCAGTACTGTGGCCTGCAGGCAGATAAGGACATCCTGGCTCTATTCTTTCCTGCAGGAGGTGAGGTCCAGGCATCTGCGATTGGAGTTGGGCTGAGGATTGGAACTGGGATGTGGAGAACCTGTCCAAGAAGCTTGGACTTTATCCCTGAGTACTGGGAGCTATTGTAGGAAGTTTTCTGATCAGAGCAATATTTTAAGAAGCATGCAGTAGGAGGCCAGCATGGCCTGAACCAGGGTACTCCCTGGGGCAGAGGGCTGCTCCCACCTGCAGCCCTGGGTGCTACCTTAGGCACAGAGCTGTACTTGTCCATGACTCACTGGTGTCCCTCTCAGAGTCTTTTCCTGAGTTGACTAATAGATCTGTGGAAAGTCTGCTCCTCTCTCTGTCTAGAACAGTGAGGAAGGGCTGGGATCAGGGCTCCCACATCACTCAGGCACCAGCTCCCACCCTGGCTGTGGCTGGGGTCCAGACAAAGAGAAACTGAATTTGCAGAGCCCTGTGGGGTTCCCATACACCGGGGTGAAAGGTTCAGGTGGAGTCAGAGCAGAGTCTGGGCTGGCTGTGAGAATGTGAGGCAAGGGGTGGCTTGAACTTAAATGGGGCCTGCATTATGGCTGGTGGAGGAGGACTTGGGGTCACTGACATGGGAATGTGTGAGGTTTGGGACTTGGGGTGAGTGCCTGAGGATGAGCATTTGGGCTGAGCCACTGGCCTGGAGACCCAGCACTGTCTGAGCACTCTGACTCTCTCCTTGCCACCTGTTGGCTGCCAGGCCACCCCCACTCGGCAAGTGGGCATCCAGAGGGCTGGTATGGGAGGCAGAGCTCCTCAAGCTGCAGGGTCCTCCCCTCTCTGAGGTGCCAGCAGTCTGAGAGCCACATGGGCTCCATTCCTGCCCTGAACCCCATCCTCTCCCTCCACGCTCGTTGGTGAGCCCTCCTCCTGGAAGCTCCTGGCTTCTGATTGCAGGGTAGCATGTGGCACAGGCAGGGTGCCCCCAGTCCCACTCTCAGTCTGTCATGCCAAAGCTGGTCACAAGGAGGTCACTGTGCCCAAGAAGTGAGGGGCGTGTGGACCCGGCGCTCACATGTGGCCCAGGACCTGTACCTGCCTGTCCACGTCCCACGTGGAAGATTGAGCTGAGCTCCTGCCCCAGCACAGTACTGAGCCCCAGCACACTTCACAGCTGCACTAGAACCACACAGCACGCTTCACAGCTGCACTAGAACCACACAGCACGCTTCACAGCTGCACTAGAACCACACAGCACGCTTCACAGCTGCACTAGAACCACACAGCCACACTGAGGCCACTGTTTCACAGGTGACTTCCTAAGGTGCCCTCATGTGGCATCACAACACGGCAAGTGTCATCAGGACCTACCCAGGGCTCCCTGGGGCAGGACCTCAGGGAAGGAGCTCATCTTCCACCCACAGCTCACAGATGAGAGCCCTGGTGCTCAGGAAGGAGGATGGTGTCCAAGTCACATGTGCCCTTCCACAGTCCCCTGCCCACTGTCCTCCTCAGCAGGTGCTAGGGAGGGGGTGCTTTGCACAACAGGTGTCCAGGCCCCAGGTCCAGACTGTGGGTTGGAGCAATGCTGAGGCCGCCAAGATGAGCCACACCTCAACTCCTAATGAGGCTGACACTGAGTGGTAGCAGCTCCCACCTGCAGCCCTATGAGCTGGAGCTCGTGGCTGGAACTGGCAGCAGCTCTGGAAACAGGCATCTCCAGCAGGAGAGGGAGCGGCCAGCAAGCTGGGAGAGGGAAGAGCCGGCAATTACTGTAACTACTGTAGCATGTTATCCTATTACCGCGGAGTACAAAAGTTTCTGAGCTTTTGCTTCCAAAATGTCATGTCAGACAAGACCTGGATTTATTCCCAAAATTTTTAATCTTCCGAGTAGAGAAGGCTGACGCCTCCTAATAGGATGGGCACAGCGATAGCCTATTGTCAGTGGCTGTGGCTCGGGTTCCCTGCTTTCTTCTGGCACCAGCTACAAAGAGCATTGCCTGGAACGGTGTCAAATCCAAACCTCATCCTCAGGGCCTAGATGTCCACATTCAGCTCTGAAGCTTGGATTCTGCAGGGCGGTGTGCTTAGCAAAATTAGGCCAGAGGCTCTACTGCCCAGAGGCAGTGGAAACAGACAGAGATTCTCCTGCAGCTCAGTGGCGGATGTCACGCTGGCCTCGTGCCCCAGCCACAGCCAGGCAGAGCTGGGCTTGGGTCTCTGTCCACGCTGCCCGCCTGGCCACACATCTCAGTGTTAGGAGCTCCAGGGTTCACAAGACCCCCACGCCTCATGCCCCTTTGCCTCCATTTTCCTAGACGTCTGTACAGAGGAGACGTGGGTCTGTCTGTGGAAGGCTGATCTTTGGAACAGTTTGTTTGCAGGTGGCACTGAACGAACTCCCAGAAGCCCTTTTCTGCCACAGTGCAGGGCCACATCAGGTGCGCCCCCTCTTTACAAAGCTGTCCCTTGGTCATAAGTGATACTTCAGTAAACGTATCTCAGACAGTCTTTTTACAAGGGCATTTTATTTAGAACAGCTTCAGAGTCACAGGAACAGGGGGTTTCTACATGCCCCTCACCCCAGTTTCTCCTGTCCCTAAAGTCTGTGTTAGTGGTACATTTCCTACTGTCCAGGGACGACCTTCATGCGGGGGTGGACTGAAGGTGTCAACTGATGTGCAGACCTCCGTCAGCATTCCCACTTCCCCCCACATCCCTCTTCTGTCTCAGGATCCCCCCCCTCCACTGGACTAACATGACACTGTCATCATGTCTCTTTGGGCTGTGACAGGTCCTCAGATTTGCCTTGTCTTGAATGCCGTGGACCCTCCTGTGGAGCTGGCCGGGGGTCTGCAAGGTGCCCCTGCATAAACTGTGTGTGAGGATTTTCTCATGAGTGGACCTGGGGCTGCGAATTCCCTGAGGAAGACCTGAGACACTCAGTGCCTTAGTCACCACACCAAATTGAGCATCTGTGCTGTCACTGAGCCCATCGCTGACTTAGTCACCTGGCTCAGGGTGTCTGCCAGGTGTCCCTACACTGAGCTCCAGCCCCTCCCCATACTGTGACCTCTGGAAAGGTAGGGCAGGGCTCTGGAGGGCAGAGTGTGGCCGTGGATGACCTGGCCCTGTGCACAGATGCACCCTTTCTTGGAACACCCCCTGACCAGGGAAAGGGTGTGTTCAGGGTTGTGGCTCTGAGGAGCAGTAGTGGACCTTCACAGCTGGTGTCTGCTCAGTTAATAGCTGCTGGTCACTGTGCTCAGGCAGAGTGCCACTCTGGGCCCTGATAGGTGCGAGGGACATACTTTGGAAGATTTCAGAGTGAGGAAGGTGAATAGGCGGTGACGACGATGGGGGGGTCGGCGAGGAGTGGGCTGCAGGGGCTGTGGGTGCTGCCAGGTGGGCAGGAGAACCCGAGTGGAGGGGCTGGACGTGACGGGACCAGGCACCGAGGGTAGTGAGCGGGGCCTCCCCTGGGCTGACAGTGACTGGAAGTGGGTTGGGGGAGTGTTGGGATTTTATTCCAGAGAGCAGGTTCCCTGGGCTCCATTTCTGTATTCTGGGGGCTCGAGGGCAGGTAAAAGGATCCTTACTGAGCCTCCTGGAGGGGCTGGCTCTCAGAGAGCCCCTCCACCTGAGACCCTGGGGTGCCCTGAGCCGCATGAGCAGAAAGACTGAGGGTGGGCCCCCCGTCACATGGCCACCCCAGTGAGACTGGGGTGTGGGCTGTGGCCCCTGGGAGGGAGGTGGGAGGGTGGGCCCGAGCACATTGGGACCCCCACAGCCGCTGCCTGCAGGGAAGCTGCCCCAAGAGCAATTGCCCTGCCTGAAGGTGATGGTAAAGTTCTATCTTGGTTAGGATAAAATCAATGGGGAAAGAAATAATTCTTTTCATTTTTTGGTAAGTAAAAAGGTGAAAGAATATAGATGAAGAAGCTAATTAAATTAGGCTGCAGTCTGTACTAATATAGAGAAATTCTTCAATGTACATATCTGATGAGGCCTCACTTCCAGGGTGGGTCTCACTGTGTGTCGGGGCCCTGGAGGCACAGCCAGGGCAGCCCTTCCCCCACATACGCTGTGGATTAAAGGCGGAACATGAGGCTATGTTCTATTATTCAGAAGTCCTTTTTTCCTGCTGAAATGTAGCCTTGTGCCTCTGAGCCCTGACACGGCCAACCCACCGGGGCTCAGAGCCCATTTGAAATTCTGGCCAAGCCTTAGGTCCACCTGTCCCCCAGGGCCCTCCACAACCAGGGACAAGTGTCTTCGCTGGTGAATCCAGAAGGGCAGGAGACGCAGTTCCTGATTTGAGAGACAAGGCCGGCAAGCCTGTCACACCTGAGCACCTGCTCAGGGCAGAGCCCCAGGTGGGCGCAGTAGGGGTGTGAGCAGAACCATCTCTCACTTACCTGTCCCTTTGGGATGCCCCCTTCCCGGGTCACTGCTGGGCTGAGACCCCTTGGCAGAGACCTCCTGGCAGAGAGCAGGTTATCCACCTTCCAGTCCAGCCGTGCTTCAGCCTCTGCCCTCAGCTCCTTGTCCAAGGAGGGGGCATCCTCTGTAGCCAGGTTACCCAGTGACCAACTGGGACAACGTAGAGAGAAAGTCTAGGCCCCTCCCTGGTGGATCACCAGCCTTCTGCCCCTGCCTGTGCCCCCTGTCCCCTACAGGCAGGCCCCACAATCTAGCTGACCACTCTAGGCAGAGAGTCAAGCACGTGTTGGCTCTGTGCCGAGCAGATGAACAGACACCCCACAAGAGGCCCCTGCCTGTCTGGGAACCCGCAGTGGCCAGCAGGGCAGTGGTTTCCATCCCGTGCAGTGTCTGTTCCCTGGGCTCTGCCTGCTGCACAGCCTTGGGCTGGAAGCAAAGAGGGGATAGGGCAGGGCAGGACAGGGTCTTCACTACCTCCGGCAGGGGACACAGGGGTCCCATTGAGACCTGGCTCCCAACAACAATGGCATCCTTAGCACCCCAAGCCTAACAACCACTTGTGGCTCCAGCAGGTTCCTGACATCAGCCCCTGTAGTCCTCTTGACGACCTGTCTAGGAAGTTATGATTATTCCCTAATTTCAGAGACAGAAATTGAGGCTCTAAGGACCTTGGCAAGCCATCCCATCGCATGGTGTCAAGTGGTGGGAGATTCCAGTCCGGGAGCACAGACACTGCATGACTTATGAAGGGGACAGGTCCTGACAAACCCTTTGGAAGTTGAAAATTTCATTAAGTGGAAAATACATTTAGTACACCTGACCTACCTCCATCACTGCTCAGCACAGGCCGTCTTGCTGTGCTCAGAACGCTTACATTAGCCTCAGTCAGGCAAAATCTATTTTATAATAAAATGTTGGATATAACAAACACAAAATCTATTTTATAATAAAATTTTGGATATCTGTGTAATTTATTGAACACCGTGGTAAAAATGAAAAACAGAATAATTGTTCTCAAAGTACAGTTTCTACTGAATTTGTGTTGCTTTAAGCCGTAGTAAAGTTGAAGAATTCTCAGGAGAACCACTGTACACCAGGGACCACCTGTGGGACCTGTGCCATCCAGGTCCACAGGGCTTATAGTGGGTTGGAAAGGACAGATTTTGAACCTGGTTCCACCGAAGTGAAGGGACACATCTCATAGCAGAAATGGCAGCTGATTGGCTGGGAGGTTTATGGGGGACTCGAGGGCCGTGCCCCACCCATGGGTGCTGGACAGCCTCTGCCAGGCATTGCCAGCTTCCCAGGAATGGCCACAGGTGGGGCTGCACGTCCACACAGAGCCATGGCAGAGTCTCAGCTCACACACGACAGTATGCATTATCTTGAATTCTATCCCCGTAGTTCATGTCAGCATCGGAAAACACCAGAAACAGGACAGACACAGTGGCTGACCTCTAGACTGCATAGTCACTTTCCACTGGACACCAGCCCTCCTCCCTGTCCCACCCAACAACAGGTGCCAACACTCACTGTTCTCCCACACCCAGGTGGAGTGTCACCTCAGCTCCCCTCCATCTGCCCACCCTGCCTCCATCTGCCCATTCTTCCTCCCACTCCAGGGCTCTACCCTGGCCCAGGCTACAGTCTCCTCTGCTCACTGACTCCAGAACCCTGGAGACCTCCTCAGCCAGTACAAGGTGGGTGAGCAGACGGAGACCTCTCTGGAGCCAGAGGAAGGGCCTCTCTAGTCCCCAAACCTCAGCTGGCTGCCACTGGAATCTTGAGGTCCAGGACAAACTGAGAACCAGAACTCACTCACGTGTAGACCAGGGTGGCCGTCCACGGCCCCGCAGAAGCCTGGCCTTCAGAAGGCAGCTGGTGAGCAGATGAACAGACGGGTGGGCAAATCCCAGATGAGGAAGGTGCTGAAGGCCAATTAAGGAGAAATTGATGAAGGCTAATTAACAGGAAATTATCTCAGGCCCGCCTTTCCCATATAGACTTTTCATGTCTGCTGTGTTTTCCTACAACCAAAGTTAAATGTGTTTCAGAACATTCTCTACAATTTTCTTATTTTAAAAATAATACAGTAATCAATACAATCTCCCAATAAGTGGAATCTCTTTCATAGTTTTTCTTGGACTAACTGGTCACCTGTCTCCGGTCACATGTGCACATCCTGGAGCTCCTGGGTTGGTGTGCCTGGGCCAGTGCTGCCGGGCTGGTGGCGTCGGGGTGGCTGAGGACCTACAGGATGTGCCTCCATGTGGAGCATGGAGGACAGGTGCACACCTGGGAACGGGGCACCGTGGGGCAGGGAGGAGCATAGTGATTCCCTATGGCGCTCATCCTGCCTCCCGCCAGCCTCCTCAGAGCAGGCGACGGCCTCCACTCACTGTTGTAGGAGCATCTACTTGAAAGCCAACAATGGCACACTTGGGCACACTGAGTTGGAGCTGGAGCAGGTGTGCAGGCTTGGACACTGACCTGATGGGCAGGTGGGGACAGAGCACTTGTGTTTACAGAGCTGCGGCCGCGGCCCCTGCAAGGGGTGGGGAGGGCTGTGCATGAGTCACAGGGAAAATGGGTTGTTTGCAGTCAGTGGTGGGAATCATTCTGTAAAACATGCCCCTGTTTCATGTGGCTTTGAACAGACATTGCTGAGAGAGTGCAGTCTCCATCAAGGTCCACAAAATGAGTCTTCTCATTGGAAAGAGCTCGGCAGGGCCGTGGGGATGAGGAGGGGTCGGCACCCACAGCTTCTCAGGGTGAGCGGTGGGACCTGCTCCATGTGGAGCCATTGGGATGGAGAAATACACAAAGGGGCCTGTGAGACCCTGCACAGAGGGCCAGGGCTGGGACCACACAAGGTCATTTGCTGTCTGAGGGCCTCCCGCAAGGGGAGTCTGGAAGCTGGAGGGGGGCGGTGCTTGAGTCGCTCACAGCCCACTGAGCTCAGGCTGCCCAGGATGCAGGAGGCCCCAGTGCTGAGGCAGCAGGGTGTGAGGATCCTCTGATCCTTCCTGAGAAAGCAGCTGCTGGTCCCCTGCTGGGCTCAGAGCCTGATCGGGAGTGGAATCAGGGGAGGACCATGTGTGCAAAGCCATGCTTTGGTGTCAGGGCTCAGAAGGCGGCTGGTGGACGCCGAAGGACCCCTTGACGGTGCCTTCCCGCTGCCCCTTCCTTCCCTTCCTTCTCATCCAGGGTTTGAGGAACCGCAATTAGCAGATGGTTCGGGGTCTATTAGCCGGCGCCTGCCCACCCCGTGCCACTGGAATCTGAGATTGGATTTCTTAATGACAGAAGAATTAAGTAATAGGCCTGCACAGGGCCTCAGGCAGCCGTGTGAAGCCATGTGCAAAATTGATATTTCAACTAGCCTGATAACGTATTAGGGTGATGGCCGTGCAGTGTCGCAGAGCCACACGATACATCTCCCTCCAAATGCCTGTGGGTGCCAGGCACAAAGTCAGCGGTGCTGGGCCCTCAGGCCTGCTGAGAAGCTGCCAGTCCACGCAGGGTGGGGTGGGAAGAGCCCAGCAGATCCAGGGCCACGGCCAGGATGAGGCGCTGCCCTTCACGGAGGGCTCCACAAGGCCATGGGGGTGTCACGGGCAGGGAGCCCCATGTCCTCCCAGGGTCCAGATGCTGCCCTGGACGCCTCGGCCCTCACTGTTCCCACCTTGGACTATGGACCACAGGGCACCTACAGCCTGTCTTCCACCATGATTTGTAACTGAAAACCAAAGTCACGGGCCCGAGACAAGATGCTTGGTGACAATTTTATGAAGATCAATGTTATTAAGGACTGAATTCTTGTCCGAAATAATTTGTATAAAATATAGTCACATTAGATGAGAATCTGTGCTGAATTATCAGCTAATGAGGTGTTGAATTGTGAGAAACCTCTGGCTTTTTTGCAGAATAATTGAACATGACGAGTTCTGCGAGGCCCTGAGCACAGCAGGGGTCTCTGGCCTGTGCTGGTGTGTCTGAGAAGCTGGGATTCCTCCCCATTCCTCTCCTCATGGTGGACATCTGCCCACCCCCCTCTGCTGGGATGGGCCCTTAGCCTTGTCCCCAGATGAGATGGGAACACACTGCCTGCCAGGCCTGTGTGCCCCTTGGATGACCACAGAGGGCATCCCAGAGCATTTCACATCCCAGGCGCTCTCCTGGCATCCACTTGTCCTGCTAAGCATGGGGTCCCCAGGGGCCTGTGAGTCCTCAGCCATGGAGAAAACCCAGCTAGCCCCAGAGGAGCCTTCCTGTGTCCCCAGGACCCACTTCTGCAGGGGAGTATCTCCCCTCCCCTCTGGGCTTTCCCAGGGGGCTTCATCTAAGAAGGTGTGTCCCATCTGCTTAGGCTGGGAGGGTCCCTGGAGGGTCTCCCTGTGGCCATCAGGGGGACAATGTCCAGTGATGCCCACCTCCTATGTAAGGAGGTGCCCTGGGAGTCTGAGGAGTGAGATTCCCTACTAGGCTGACCAAGGTCATCACCCACTTCCCCTCCCCCAGGAGTTTTGGTTTGAAATGGGGGTGGGCTCCACCCAGATACCTTGGCCCTGCCCCTGAACCTTTGCCATCCAGGGCCTCCGGTCTGGGAGCAGCTCAGTGAGGGTGACGGGGACCCCAGATCCACACCTGCACTGCCCCAACTCAGAACCTTGAGTGAAAGCCGACCCTTCCTCACAGCAGCAAGACTGGGAAAGGAGAGGGGCCTCCCTAAGCCACCTGGGCGGGGGATTCTTGACTATAGCAGAGATGTGCCCCGAGTTCAATTCTTAAGGCAGATCTTCCTGGATCTCTCCCCCACACCACCTATGGTGGACAATTTCCAGGCCCAAGGAGTCCCTGTCAGGGCTGGGGCTGGAGGGCCAGGAACAGAACCCTTGGGTCCTTCCCTCTCTTGAGCTCCAATTCTGCCCTCTGCCCGTCTTTGGGCCACTTGCTCTTGGATTCCTGAGTCTCGATGATCTTAGCCCTGCACGCCACTGAGGTGAGCCTGGAACTGAAGCTGCAGGGTCTCCGGTCCCCAGAGGCAGCCCTGGCCACAGACCCTGTCCTTATGCTCAGTCACAGCTCCCTGGTCTCCCCAGCCACCTGGACACCCCCAACACCGAGGGGCTTTGACCCTATTTGACCAGCAGCTGAGAAACTCCCCACCTGGAGTTCCCATCTGTTGCTCTGATGGAGCTGAACACCCACTGACATGCTCGTGGAAGCCTGGCCAGCCGTGACTTATCAGAAGTCCAGCAGCCTCCTCCAGCGCTTGGTAAGTCCTGTGTCTCTGAGGTTAAATGAGACTCCACACATGCCTCAAAGCAGTCCCTGTGGCCACACCCAGTGAGACCAGCCTGTGTTCTGTCTGTTTATGCAATGCAGTGTGCTGTGTATGCTGGGAAGGGCCCCTCCTGTCCCCAGTCGCTGCTGGTGTGAATAGGGAAGGGGTCACTGCTGACCCATCAATTCCCAGTTTGCTCCTGCAGGTTGTGGGTGACTATCAGCTGCCCCGTGGCATCAGCACCTGCTGCTGTCTGCACCTGTCTGTGCTCAGGGTCCTGATGTGGGGACTGGGACCTCCAGGACAGAAGACCAGCCCCAGAGTATGGGCCCATTAGGGCACCACGGCGGGTGGCTGGGAGGGTCTGTCCGAGGGAGGCCTGGCTGGGACAGGACAGCAGTGAATGGAGGTGGCAGTGCTGGGCAGTGGCTCTCCATGGACCAGCGAAGTAACCTTTCCTGCCCCTCACTCCTCTCAGGAATACCAGGACCCCAATGCTGGCCCAGACTCCCCTGGGGAGTGGTCCCCACCTTCCCAGCAGGGTGAGTACCTGGCAGAGGGCCGCTGCCCGTGAGACCTGCCCTCTGCAACAGGGTTACAGTGACCCATGTGCACAGGGGCAGCTGCCCTGGGTTGTGTCCACCCCCAGGGACAGCGTCAGGGGAGTCGGGGAAGCTGCAAAGGCAGTGTCCACCCCTGGGGACAGCTTCAGGGGAGTCGGGAACCCCCCCCCTTCCTGTTGTCACTCCTTGCCTGGCCCTGTCTGGATGGACAGGTGCCCTCCTTCTCCCCTGGGGTGGAACAGAGGGTCCTACCTACCACGGTGCTGTTCTCAGAGAGGGGACGTGTCCTGTGAACATCTGAGACACCTGGGCTCCTTGTGAGGTCAAAGGCCCCTGAGCATGGGCCCCACATGGGAGCTCTGCCTGCCGTGCTCCCGCCAAAGCTCTCACTGCTTTTCTGGTCGGGCCTGGGCAAGGCTGGGTCTCCTGCTCTCAGTGGCTCCAGACATGGGATGTCCCCTGGCACCGTCTGGGCGGTGAGAGAACGACAGGGCCCCTACAGGCACCATGTCTGTCTGCTCTGCGGGGCTCGGCTCTGATTCTGGCGCCATCTGGCTTTACTCCTCGGCGTCCTGGGCTCAGCAACAGGTAACACCCCAAACACTTCCACTCACAGGAAGATCTAAGCTATGGTCTACACTCAAGTTCTTTTTGAGCCCCGAAGTCATTAGCTCTGACTTAAAAACCTCTTTGCTTTGAATCGACATCTGAGGTGGCTCTATTTCCTGAGGACAGCCTGGCTGTGATGAGCAGTGCTTTGTGTGTCCTTGGCCACAGGGCATATCTCTGAGCTGGGACCCGAAGCCACCAGGTGTGCCCCTGTTTAAGCAAGGTGGTTAGAGCCAAGAATTGTCCATCATGTTGGCCGCAGGTCATATGGCCACCAGCAGCGTTCAGAGGCCCAGGGTCCAGCGTCCCCCAGCATGGCAGAGTTTGTGTCCTGCCCTGGGGTCTTGCAGTACTTCTTGGAGACTGATGTGTGGCCCCTCTCTCTGGGTCCTGTCTTTGGTGGTGCTAAGGTTACTCTGTGGGGACAGGCCTGGCCCTAGGTGCCCTTGCTTCTCAGTTCCCCACTCCTCAGTTGCACTAAAAATTCCAGCTCCTCTCACAGCTGGGGTCCCTGGAACCCTGATGTGACATGCAGCGGCCTCCTGGGCCTGGCCTTCTCTCCTTGCAGAGAGCCTGGAGTCTGAGTCCTGCAGGCCAGTCCTCAAGGAAGACACAGGTCATTCTCCCCACAGTGGGAGGTGGGAACAAGGACCGGAGTGTGGTGTTATGAGGAGTGGGCTCCCGCAGGAAAAGGCAGCAGCCTGGATGTGCATCTTGGTCCTGCCTGTGAGCACTGACAAATGGGGCCTGACCCACAGGCTGGCACAGGGAAGGGCCGGAGGATGCCTGAGCTGGGGACCTCAGAGGCTGCTTGTGGGGGACATCGGTCTGGGAGGCAGCAGAGGCTGTGGGCACAAACTGCAGTGGGAGCTGTCCAGAGAGCTCCGGGCTCCCACGTTAAGAAGCAGAAGGCGCTGCTGGCTTCCCGCGTCTCTCAGCTCACCCTCCTGACAGCTTGTATTAGTATGGTAGCAAGAATTTGTCATTTTTTTCCTGCTTGTCGAGATTTTTTTCAATTTCTAAATAAAGTTCCAAACTTGCCATGAACTGTCCTCGTGGATCTGCCTGCAATTGGAGGAAGGTTTGTGCATGGTCAGGATGGTGGCCTCTGTGGCTATGGAGTTCCAGGCAGAGGCAGCCTGTGCCAGGACCTCTCAGGCTATCAGTGCCCCCTTCCCCGGGGAGGCAGGGACACTGGCCCCTCTCTCTCCGATGGGTCCAGACCACAAATGCGCCTGCCTCACTTGGAGGGCACGTCTGGCTCTGCTTGCTTGGCTGTGTCCAGGCTGTCCTGCGGGTTGGTGCACAACTGGCCCCTTAGCCTGCCTTTCCTTTGGGGGAGTCCCGGTGTGTCCTGTCCCTGGACACCTGCAGGAGCGGGTCAGACCTTGTTCCTCCTCCTAGGAGGCCAGTGCCCCAGGGCGTCCCTTTCTGTCTAGGAGGATGTGCCCAGCTTCGCAACCCCAAACCACAAGGCAGAAAGACAGACACAGGTCTTGAAGGAAACTGGCTCACACATGCAGGGGCTGGCAAACCTGTTGCAGGGAACGTGGCAGGCGGCTGGACACCCAGGCAGGGATCCTGCCCTGCAGGCTGGGGTTGAGACTCCTTCTCTATCAGGAAACCTCGGTCTCGGCCCATAAGCCTTTAACTGGTTAAACAAGGCCACCTGTATGTTGGAGTGCACTCTCCTTACTCAGTCTATTGACCATAAATGTGAATTACATGTAAAGATATCTTCAAGGCAACATCTAGGTGGGTGTTGACCCAACAGCTGCTATCACAGCCTCGCCAGATTGACACGTAGATCTGACCTCACAGGGACATTCACAGTCGCCGCAGTGTCACCAAGGTGAGGCTGCAGGGACTGCTCACCAGTCCCTTCTATTCTAGTTTGCTGGGAGTTTTTATCATAAGTAGATTTAGGATTTCATTGCACATATTTCCGAAAATATGATGATGATGATTAGTTTTCTCTTTTATTCTATTAAGGCGGTGATTTACATCGATAGTTTGGTTTTTTTTATTCTTTATTTCCCTTTTCTTTCTTTTTTTTTTCCCTTAGAGACAGAGTCTTATTTTATTGCCCTCAGTAGAGTGCCATAGCCTCACAGCTCACAGCAACCTCCAACTCCTGGGCTTAAGCGATTCTCTTGCCTCAGCCTCCTGAGTAGCTGGGACCACAGGTGCCTGCCACAACACCCGGCTATTTTTTGTTGCAGTTTGGCCAGGGCTGGGCTTGAGCCCACCACCCTCAGTATATGGGGCTGGTGCCCTACTCACTGAGCCACAGGCACCGCCCAATAGTTTGGCTTTTTTCTTAAAGTTAAACTAATTTTGTATTTCTGGAATGAACTCCACTTGGCCGGGACATATCTGTTGTATATACAGAGGATGCCAAAAATGTGTACACATTTTAAGAAAGGAAAAAGTATTAAAATTGTACCATCAAGTCATGTTTGACTTCTGCAATTATAAGAGACACAAGACACAAAGTACAAGGTGGCACATGTTGTCTGTGTGTATCCAGTGTTGCAATTTTAATAGCTTCCTCCTTTCCTAAATTGTGCTTACATTTTTGGCTCTTCTGTGTGTGTGTGTGTGTGTGTATGTGATTTTGATTTGCTAGTATGTCTTTTAGAATTTTTGCTCTATGTTTTCCAGTCAATTTAATTTTTGTTTGTTGTGGGAATTTACAGCATGATTATTTAGTACTACTTTTACTCACATTCTATCATATCCGATCATGAGAATCTCCTGTAAACGTGGGGGGAATTATGTGGGCCAAGAAGCAAGTCTGGCCATTTGAGCACAGGAGGAGAAAAAAAGAATCTTCTACAAGGATATCGTGTGGCTCACAGCCCTTTTGGAAGGGCTAAGGAACCAAGCATGGTAGCCACAGACTTGGGGACAAGGCACACAGTGAGGGCCCCAAGACAGTCTCATGCCAGCCTGGTCACCAAACTTGTCGTGTGCCAATACCGCCCACATGGGCGCTGATGCTGCCACTGCACAGACAGGGTTTCCATGGCACCTGTCTCTGCCGCCCTCAACAAAGCAGCCCCCGAGCCTTCCTGGCCTTGGGTCCTGAGCTCTGCTGGGCACACTGCTCACTGGACCTGGGCCAACCTGTTCTCACTTACGCTCAGGGGACAGAGCCCCCTGAGGTCAGAGATACAAGGTGGGTGGCAGGTCCATATCCACACATCTGTAGAGGGGGGAGTTCAGAAAGTTCGCAGAAAATGGAATTAAAAGATAAAAATTTAAAAAAATCACAGACTTTATTTCTCAGTACTAGCCCCCTCTAACTAAAGATGCTTTGTAAGTGATGGTGCTAGGGGGTCCATCCCTAAAGAATGGAGGGTCCTGGGAATTTAACCAGGTCAGTGCAGCATTTTAACTTGATTAGCTGAGAGAAATAAGTGTCCTTTAAAGATTTTTCAAGATTAGGAAACAAAAAAGTTCAGAGGATGCCAAATCACACATACACACGTACACTGCACCCCAACCTCTGACGCGATGGCCAGGTGGCTACATCACAGTCTATAGGACGTCTTCATATTGTGGGATGCATTGATTCGGCCCCGTCCTCCCCACAGCAGTACAGAAAAGCCCCAAGTTGGGGCATCTGAGGAAAGAAGGGCCCTATGCTCGCAGGCCCTGAGGGGCCATCTGGGAATGAGTCCCTTGCCTGCACTTGATCTCCCAGGGGGCTCACGCTGCCTGGACTCACCCGCCGTCTGCGTCCCTCTCACCATAGTGACTGCTGTCCATGTCCCTCTCACTGTGGTGACCGCCAGCCTTTTGCTGGGTTTGCTGACTTCGGCTTTTTTCGGCCATCTGTGTTTGGCACCTGCAGTTCCTGGGCACACTGGGTCTCACATTTCACTCCTGCTGACACCTCATCACGTGTCATCTCAGTAGGGGACATGAATGGATAATTGTCACAGGCATGCAGGTGAGGAAGCTCCTTGGGGTGTCTTCCTGCAGGATGGGGCCAGAGCCGCATATGCCAGGCTGAGCGCAGGGATGAAGGCAGAGGGTGGAGCAGGGTGGCAGGGAAGTCCCACAGGAGCCAGCAGGTCCCCTGGGGAGAGACAGCAGCTCATGAGTGGGAGAGTGACCTGGCATGGTGGGGGCAAGGGGTGTGGCGTCCTTGGGAACTAGAATCTACTGTTAGCATTGGGGGCACATTTGGGGACTATGCAGCAGTAAATTAGCAGCACTTGGGTGGAGGGGGGGCTTTTGGAAGGGGGAGGACATTTGGCAGGGTCCAGGGCTCTGTGTGAGGGTGAGGGAGACGGGATCCTTCTCCCCAGGAGGGTGTGGCTCGGGGGAAGCTCAGGGTAAGACCTTTCTTGTTTCCAGGAGAGATAAACCCAGATGGTGGAGGAACACATGGGTGGCAGGTGTCCTGCTGGAGAAGGGAGGATGGCAGAGGTGGGCAGTGGGCCCGGGGTCTGACCACAGGCTGTGCACCTGCCAGGGTCACAGGAGGGAGCATGTGGGCCAGCGCTGCCAGTGAGACACACCGAGACTGGCCATGTGCTGGGTGCCAGGGCAACGTCCACCCTCCCTCCAGGGAGGCTGTGTCCGTCCCTCAGTGATGGCGCTCAGGGACAGATGGACAGGCAGCTCCATCTCTACCTGAGACGCCCCCAGTGGCTGCCATGGAGAGTCTGGGAATCACTCGTGTCAGGAAAACAATTCAATGCAATTTAGGATTTCAGAGGGTGCAGATAATACATCTTTCTCTTTCAAGACTGTTCTATGTATTATTTTTGAATGAAGCTAAGAAATTAAAGAAAAACCTGAGAGAAAGTTCTGAAATGTAATAAAATTGGACTAAAATCAAACTACCTCAGAGGCTGGAGAAGTTAATTATATCATCTTAGAGCTGTGCAGTCCGCAGAGACGAAGAAGCTAAAGTCTATTTTTCCTGCTAGAGTGGATCACAGGCAGCAAATTCACCTGGGACTTTAGTGCAGGATAATAGTTCTTTTTTTATTGACCAAATTGGGCAAATTAAACAAAAAATGTATGGAGCCACTGCTGCATGCAGACACAGTGCCTGGTGCCAGGCAGAAGGATGGATGGGATCCAGGCCACTGTCCTCAGGGATCCCACTGCTGAGACTGAAAGGCCAAGGGCCACCGTCAGGGGCTGCAGAGACAGAGATCCAGCACCAGGGAGCAGTGGGGGATGCCCGGCTCAGCTTGTGAGGGAATAAGGAGCTTCCTGAAGGAGGTGACCCAGAGGTGACCCACCTGGGAGGAGGGGACAGCTGAGCATGAGGAAGCCGGACGTCTCAGGATGTCTCGGCCCGACAGGAGGACGGCTGCAGCGCCACTGACAGCCCCCAGGTGCCTGCCTTCAGCCTCCTGTCCTACCACAGAGGCTGTCACTTCAGAGACACAGTCAGTGCTGAGGGTGGCAGGGTGCAGTTTCAGGGACATCACCACTCCAACCCCCAAATCCAGGTGCCGCCTGTGAGGGGGAAGCCACAGGAGATCACCACAAAGCCCCCAGGACCGTGTGGCCCACTGCAGGTGTCCAGCTGCCAAGCACTGCCCTCCCGATTAGACCGTATGGCGTCACCTAGGGAGGGAGGTGGGAATGCTGACTCCACCACAGACTCTGAGTGGCAGGGCGTCCTCTCAGGGTGTGCTGGGGTGTACAGTGGGATCCTTGTGAAGGACAGGTGGTGGAAAAATGGGTGGATAGGTGGGTGGGAGGGTAAGTGGACACATGGGTGGATGGAGGAATGGGATGAGTGTATGAATAAATGGGTGGATGGATGGTGGGTGGGTAAGTGGCGGGTGGGGTGTGGATGGGTGGACGGATGGGTGTGGTTGGGGCAGGTGATGTGGAGGCCGCCACTGTTGCCTGCTCTGAGCGTGTCTGGGTGAGGATGCGTCTCCCTGCTTTGTGCCCCCCCCGAGGTTAGAGTCCCGGCTTCCTGGGGGGACCTTCTTGTCTTTACTTTGGAGAATCAAGCTGCTTCAATTAGATGCTTAGAGACACATTAACTTTTTTGCTGTAAAGGTTTGTTTAAAGCTACAGTTGCTTTTAAAATAAAATTTACTCTAGGAAACAATTTGCTAGGACTGATCTCAATATAAATGTCTTTGTTTTTGATGAATAAAGCTTAAGGCTTCCAGAGCTAGAAAGAGGTTTTGGAATTATTTGCTTCAATCTGTTCATGCCACAGATGAGGGACTTGGGCCCCCCAGGCCAGGGGCCGACCTGTACGGAGTGGTGACCAGCTGTCAGTGTGTCTGTGGCTCACACTTCACTCACGCCTGCAGGAAGTGCTGGACCAGACGTATCCTTACCAGTGTCAGTGTGGGAACCCACCGTGGAGGCCTGCCAAGGCCGGGCCAGCTCCCCACCACGTGGGTGTACAGGCTGCCCTTCCCGGTCCCAGGTGAGCCCTCTGAGGATGGGCCAGCTCCCACCACGTGGGCGTACAGGCTGCCCTTCCCGGTCCCAGGTGAGCC
>NW_003852402.1:1328910-1378950 GCF_000181295.1 Otolemur garnettii
AGGCTGCCCTTCCCGGTCCCAGGTGAGCCCTCTGAGGCTGGGCCAGCTCCCACCACGTGGGCGTACAGGCTGCCCTTCCCGGTCCCAGGTGAGCCTGCCTTGGTTTTCCTGAGCTGCTTGTCATGCAGACCCCACGCCACCTTTTCCAGCCCTGTAGGCATCTCGAGTCTAACTTAATAGCCACAAGCTTCCTAAAAACTCAAGAGAAACCTGGGGAAAGCAGCGTACCAGAGAATACACATCGTGTAATAATTTTGAACTGAGACAAATGATTTATTGGCAAGGAAAGATGGATGTGTGGCATCTGAAGAGAGGCAGTGCAGAATGGTTTACTGTTGTCCGAGCTTGCCACCCCACCGTGTGTGCGAGTTTATGATTAGGCAGGGGTGCCCTTCCATGAGGCTGCCCCACTGAGGGGTGACCATCACCCAACAACTGGTCAGTGAGTGAGGCCAGAGTCCTGCCGTCACAGCCACCGTAGCTGTGGCTGAGAACACAGCACTGCCGGGCAAACTCCCTGCTGGCCAGACTCTGCCGGGTGTCTGTGTCCCTGAGAGCCCACAGTGACATCAACATTTTCTTCTACACAGTGAGAGTATAAGTATTTCTTTTTGTTTATCTATATTTTTTCAGTTTCTGTAATGAAGATCCATCATCTAGCAATAATTTCGTCAAGTCACTTTACATTTTTTTAAGGACAAAATTCAGTGGGGAAGGAAAAAGGCAACCTGTTTGCATGTCTTGGATAAAGAACGTACAATAAAAATAGAGGCTCTTGCCCCGCTCCCCTCCGGCAAGCCCCCCAGCCAGGTCCTGGGGCCCGTGTGTGCTGGGTCAGATGAGAACCTGGGAAAATTCCTGAAATCTGTGGCTGGAAAGAACATGTCGAGACAGGGATATGGACAACATGACACAGCTGCCACTTCTGTGGCTCGATGCTGAGATAGAGCAGCCCCGCTGAGTTTGGTGAAAGAAAAACAGGGAAAATCAGGTGCATAAACAAGAATGTAACAGAAGCACAGACACGAGTAATTCTGGGACGATGAGCCCAGGTCTCACACAACCGGTGACCAGCCTGTCACTAACCTTGTTTCTCACTGTTATCGTCCCCTGAGGTTTTTCAGACCTTTTTTCCCTAATCACAACTCCCTAATCAGTGCAATTTTGATTGCACAGATAGATGGTGTATCAGTCGTGCACTGGGGCCCTGGAGGCTGGAGACTCCAGTGAGGAAAGAAAGAACTTTCACTGGAAGAATGTGAGCCTTCCCAAGAGAGGCATTAAAAAAAAACGAGGGTTCACACCCTGCTCCTGGCTTTGAGCCGGTTTTATCTCTAGAAACTACCCACTGTTTTAAGCTACAATTTAACCAAGTGATGCCTCCAGGGACACTATAACCCCCATACACTGCAGGTTACAATGGATGGCCAATCGCTAATCCATGTTACTCCCATACTCAATGAGAATTTCCGACAAACACCTCTCTGTGAGCACACGTCCTGCCCCTGGAGAGCTGCATTTGCTGCTGGGCAGGGTAGTTTCTGGTGACTTGAGTCTACTGTCCCAAGTGGCAATCTCCAAGACCGGCCCAGGTCTGTCCTGCCTCAAGTTCCTCCTTGGAGGTCGACACCTGTGATATCTAAAATCTGTCACCCCCAAGAATGAGCTCCTGGTCTGGCTCAGCATGCATGATATAAATTACATGGTAAAATGCTTTAAACTTACCAACAAAGCTCACAGACCATTCAAATATACTTGTGTCCCCTTTCCTCGACAGAAGCCTCTTCCTAATGACTCAGTGGACCAGGTTCAGAGGTAGATTTGTCATATGATATAATGCTCTGTGCCAAGTGCTTGGTGGGGGACAACTACAGCAGCCCCCATCCCCTAAAAAGCACTATTCTCTGAGCCCTACATCTGCCTGGGGCTGTGCGTACAGCATCACTGTCCAGTCCACCATCAGGAGGAGGGACCAGCCTGGAGGCCACTAAGACCCTGTGAGCAGCTGGAGGGAAGGAGGGTCACAGCCTTTGATTTAGCCCCTTGCCTCAGGGGCCAAGGCCAGAAGAGGCCATGGGCAGGCTGTACAAAGGGCGGGCTCAGGCACAAGGGTGGCATGTTCATGGAAGCAAGATTGGACCACAGATGATGATTCACATGCCCAGCCAAATGCGAATCACCGGCATCAGTTTGAGGAGCAGCAGAAAGATTAGACAGTCACTTCCAGTGAAGCATCAGGATCAGGTATTTCCACGGTTGCAGTGAATGTAAGTTCAGAGTCTAGGTAATGATGCTGTGATCGGGCAATGCCACATCATAGAAGAAAGTAAGCAGTGACTGGTTCCCCTTCAGAAGAAGCCCAACTGTTAAAATTGGTGCAATGCCAAAGAGAACAGTTTAGTCTAGCCCTCGCTTCAACATAGATAACAAAAATTCTAAGTAAAGGCTAGCAAATAGAATATGAAAATATATCAAAGGAGTGAAAAAAATGACCACGTAGCATTTATTCCAGAAACACAAATGCAGTTGACTATTCAACAAGCTAATTCATTCCAGTGGCAAATCTCAGAGGAAGCATAAAGTAAAATGACATCAGCATATCGGATTCAAAATTGCAAAAGAAGCTAAAAAATTCTTAGGACGCTCTTCAGAAAGAAAGTCACAGGGTCTATGTAATAAAGTTTAAAAGCTTCTGAATGATGAGGAAGGTTGGGGGCACCTGGTTCACAGAAGGGCCAGATGCACTGTTCCCTGCTCCCCTGAGCACAGCAGCAAAACATGGACACTGCCGGGGAAGCCACCTGGAGATGGCACAGGTGCATCACAGCAGGCAGACTAGGGGGTCCCCAAGAGGGCAATGAGGCCCCTGCCCTTTCCTGTGTCCTTCAGGACCCCTGGTGATAACCCAGTGTAGCCCTAAACGTGGCTGCTGACAGGCTGCAGGAGAAGTCCTCCCGCTGTGCCCTCAGGAATGAGATGGGGTCTCCTAGCCCATGGGGGGGGGGCCGTGTCATTGTACTTTTCCTTTGTCCCCTCCAGCCTCAGGCCCAGAGGATGTTGGGGGCAGTGGCAGCAGCAGATGGACCCATGGAGGCTGTGATCATGGGTACTTAAAGGCCATACAACACCAGGGAAGGGCGAGTGCCCTGTGTTACCAGAGGCACCTGGGACCCAAAAGAGCTGGGTGGATCCCATTGCTTTCCTTGCTTTTTTTCCCTCTCTCTTCTCCTTTCACTTTGGTCCCAAAAGTAGGTGTGGTTTGGGATCATGTGCAGATAGGGGAGGTAACTGAAGCCCCAGATTTCTAGCTGAACCTTGAGCAAGGAGAGCCTTGGGGGATTAGAAAGTACTGGAGACACTGGAGTAGAAAAAGAGGGTAGGTCAGAGAACCCATAAACTAAACAGAACTAAGAATTAAAATGGAACATTAAAAAAATGTTCAAATAATCCCAAAGAAGGAAAGGAGAAGAGGAAAGAAAAACAGCTGAAACAAACAAGAACAGCTAATGAGATGATGGACATAGATTTTATGGTTACATTAAATGCAAATTACTTAAACAGACTAATTAAATGGCAAACATTATCAGAAGGGACACATAAGTTTGACCCAGGTATACATTGTCTACAAGAAACTCATCCCAAATATAGTGGTAGATAAGCTTAAATTGAAAGGATGGAGAATGACATACCATGAAAACACAAGCCAAAAGAAAGCTAGAGTAGCTAAATTAATCTCAAGAAAAATAGATTCCAGAGCAAACAGAAGTTCTGGGAATAAAGAGACCATTACACAACGATAAAGGGGTTAATCCACCAGGAAGGCATAACATCACTAATGTACCCAGTAACATAGCTTCAAAATAAATAGAGCCATAGTAATGAATTGACATGTTCATAGACATAATGGAAAATATCACCATCTCTCTGTGAGTGACTGGCAGAATTAGAGACAATTCTGGAAAGAACAAAGCAGGCCGGAGCAGCACCTTCAGTGAAGTGGCCATAACCGGCACCTGTGGCATGTGCCACCTGTGACAGAAGAACACACATTCTCTTCAAGTGCTCACGGAGTGTTTACCAGGAGAGATCGTTTTTCTGGCTTATAACACAAAACCTAACAAAATTCAAATAACTGAAATCATAGACAGTATCATCTTCTACTGACCGTAATGGAATTAAACTTTCAATAGCAAAAAGATAACAGGAAAATATCCAAACACTTGGAAATTAAATAACACACTTTTAAATAATTCATGGGTCCAAAAGAAAGCCCCAGTGGAAATTAGAAAACATCTTGAACGGAACCAAAGTGAAAATACACTATGTCCATGTTTATAGACTATAGCCGAAGCAGTACTGAGAAGAAAATTTATAGACTTAATTGCTTATATTAAGAAAAAAAGGGGGTTAAAATCAATGACACAAGTTTCCACTTTAAGAAATTAGAATCTGGGTGCAGTGGCCTGTACCTGCAATCTTAGCACTCTAAGAGACTGAGGCAGGGGAATCAATTGAGGCCAGGACTTTGAAACCAACCTCAGAAAGAGTGAGAGCCCTGCATTTCCATAAAAAATACAAAAATTAACCAGGCATTGTGCTGCAGTCCCAGCTACTCAGGAGGCTGAGGTGAGAGAATGGCTGGAGCCCAGGAGTTTGAGGCTGTGGTGAGCTATCACTGCCCTCCAACCTGAGTGACAGAGCAAGACTCTGTCTTACAAAAAGAAAATAAAAAAGAAGAAAGGAAAAAGAAAGAAATTAGAATAAAGAATTGGTCAGCAAAGTGGCAATCATCTCCCAACCAGAAGGGACTAAGGTAACAAACGACAGTTGACCCTGGAGTGGAAAGTCAAAGGGGGAGAGCTGGCGTGTGGCTGGGGAGTAGAGATGCCCCTGTGTGACTGAAAGTCCAGATGGGCCATGGCCTCTGCAGCCCCTTCTCCCATATTCAGATCAGATCTGCCTGGAGAAAGGAGGGGCATCCCACTGTGGGTAAAGGTGAGCAGAAGGTCTGCACAGTCCTCACTGCCACTGCAAACACCTGCAGTCCTTACTGCAGAAGAAACCCTCATCCTCACACCCTCTGAGCCCAGTGTGGAGAGCTGCGGGGGATTTGTGCAGCTCCTTTCCTCTTGATTAGCAGCTTGAGGTATGTCCTGCCCCTACCCCAGCCAAGCTGCTACAGCGCTCCCCCTTCCAGAGACCAGAGCCACCTCCAGAGCACACCCTGCTCTGTGGGTCAGTAGTCACTGCACCTTTCCAAGACTTGGGTAACATCTTCATTTCACCAAATCTGCACAGGTGGCTGAACAGCACAGTGCCAAGTATGCAGAGCCTGGGCCCAGGATCATCTGTGACTCTGGTCAAGCAGGAGAGTCCCCTGAGCCTCTGAGCAATGGATATAGCCCTGGATCAGTGTGGTGGCTACACACTTATGCTCAGGAACTGAAAAGCAGCTCTGCAGAGCCCCTATTGTGCAGACATGCCTCTAGCCTGCCTGAAGGCCCATGCGCCTGGTAAGAGCCTGACACGTGGCCCCCTAGGCAACTGCAGCAGACATGCCTTTTGGGACATCACCAGCAATCCTGTACCCAGGCCAGAAGAGTAACCTGTACTCATATCCTGGGTCTGAGAAGCAGCCCCCCAAACTGCTCCTGGAGGATACCCCTCAGACCAGCTGAGCAACCATGAGTCTGCTCCTGGCTGGAGTAACACTCCCTTGCCCCTCACCCAAGCAAGCCAGACCACAAGTTGGCCAATGCTGTTAACATACACACACCCAACCTCACACAGCCTGGTGAGTCCACCTCTGGAAAAGCCACACCACTATTGTCACAAATTCCCTTAGCCTAGGCCAGTGAGGAGCAACAATTTCATTGAAAACAGCCCTGTGTGGATTACAGCTAAGGAAACTACACAGAGACAACCCTACTACATCCAGCTGGAACCAGACCAGCACCACAGGCTCACTCCCATAAAGGAGTCTTTGTCTACAAAACCCACTTCATAAATCTGGAAGAGCTGAATGTCTACAAAATGCATAGAAATCAACATAAGGACACATCAACCATGGAAAACGGAGGGAGCACGTCACCTCTACAAAAAATAACACTTCTCCAGCAACAGATCCCAGTCATAACAAATAGATAAAATGCCAGAAAAATAATTCAAAAAATTAAGGGAATTCAGTGAGATGAAAGAGAATATAGATAGACAATTCAATAAAGTCAGGAAGATAAAGTCATGATTTATGTCAGAACTTCAACAAAAAGATAGGTATCATTAAAAAGAACCAAAAAGAAATTTTAGAGCTGAAGGATTTAATGAATGAGATAAAAAATACAACGGAGAGTTCTGACAACAGAATAGACCAAAGGAAGAAAGAATTTTTTAACTTCAAAAGAGGATTTTCTTTTAAATTAAAAAAATTTGTTTTTTTATTGTTGGGGATTCATTGAGGGTACAAGAGACCAGGTTATACTGATTGCATTTGTTAGGTAAAGTTCCTCTTATAAATGTATCTTGCCCCCTAAAGGTGTGCCACACCCCCTCCTTCCCTCTCTCTGCTCTTCCTTTCCCCCACTCCCTCCCTCTGTCTCTCTTTCTCTGTTTTCCTTTCCCCCACCCCCCACAAACGAGGCAGACAAAAGAAAAATGAATGAATAAAAAGACGAATAAGGCAAATAGAACTTATGGGACACCATTAGCAAATATATACTTGTATTATTACCATTAAAGAAGGAGAAGAGAAAGGGAAAGTTCAGAAGAACATACTTCATGTAACAACAGCAGAAAACGTCCCAAGTCTTTGGAGAGATTAATACACAGTTCAAAGAGGTTTAAAGAAACCAAAATGGATTCAACTTTAACCCAGGCAGGTTCTCTCTGAGGTACGTGATAGTTAAATTGTCAAACACTAAGGACAAAAAAATAATAATAATTTAAAGGCAGCAATAGAAAAGCATCAGTCACATAGAAGGGAATTCCTTTTAGATTAACAACATATTTCTCAGCAGAAAATGTGCAAACCAGGAGAGAATGAGATGATATATTCAAAGTACTAAAATAAAATAGTTATCAGCCAAGAATATTAATACCAAGCAAAGCTATCCCTCAGAAAAGGATAAATAAAATCTCCCTCAGACAAACACAAACTAAAGGAATTTATTACTAGATCAGCCTTACAAGAAATACTCAAGGGAGTCTTCCATTAGTGCAAGACACTAATCACGATCATGAAAATAGGCAAAACTATAAAACTCACTGGTGGAGCCAGTACAGAAAGGAGAAAGAGGGATGAATCAGACCTTGTCACTACAGAAAGCCACCCAGCCACAGCAATGAACAACAGGAGAGGAAGGGACAATGAACGGAGGGTGTGAAAACACCTGAAAACAATCAATAAAATGACAGGAGTTAAGTCCTCACCCATGAGTAACAATCCTGAATGTAAAATGGATAAATTCCCATTTAAAAGATAGAGACTGGTTGAATGAATAAAAATATCCCAAGGCTTAACTATATGCCACCTACAAGAAACGCATCTCTCCTGTAAAGACATGTGTGGACTGACAGTGAAAGGATGGAAAAAGATATTCCATGCAAACAGAATCTAGAAATAAGCAGGAGCAGCTACTCTGATACGAGATAAAACATCCTTCAAGTTCAAGGCTGTCAAAAGAGACAAAGGGAGACAGTACATCATCATCATCATCATAATAATAATAATAATAATAATAAAATACAGCAAATGCAAATATACATGCCCCCAACACTGGCACACCCAGACATAAAGCAAACATTATCAGATCTAAAGGGAGAGAGAGATCCCAATACAATAATAGCTGGGGACCTCAACGTCTCTCAGTATTAGACAGATCATTTAGGCAGAAAATCAGCAAAGAAATTTCAAAGTGCACCACAAACCAAATAGACCTGGCAGACATTTACAGAATATTTCATCCAACAGGTGTAGAGTGCACATTCTTTCCATTAGGACACAGAATATTTTTTTCAGTTTGTTTGTTTGAGACAGAGTCTCAAGCTGTGGCCCTAGGTAGAGTGCTGTGGTGTCACAGCTCATAGCCACCTCAAACTTGCCTCAGTCTCCCAAGTAGTTGGGACTAGGGGTGCCTGCCACAATGCCAGGCTATTTTCTGGTTGTAGTTGCCATTGTTGCTTGGTGGGCCCAGGCTGGATTCAAATCCGCCAGCTCTGGTGTCTGTGGCTGGCGCTCTAGCTGCTTGAACTACAGGTGCTGAGCCAGGACACAGAACATTCTTTAGGATTGACCACATGTTAAGACACAAGGACGTCTCAAAAAAAGAGAAAAGATCACAATCAAATCAAGCATTTTTTTTGACACCTGGTTGGGGTGAAACTAGACATCAACGATAAGAGGAACATTTGAAACTATACAAATACACAGAAATTAAACAACATGCTTCTGAATGACCAAGGGGCACAGGGAGAAAGTGAGAATGAAACTCAAACATTTCTTGAAATAAGAGAAAAGAGAAACACAACATACAAAATGTATAGGACACAGAAAAAGCAGTGCAAAGAGGCAAGTTTATAGCAATAAATGTGCACACCAAAAAACTAGAGTCCTGGGATGAACACCCAGTAATGTGCCTCACAGAATAAGAACAGCAAGAACACTCTGCAAACTAAATCCAGAATTATAGAAGGAAAGAAATAATAAAAATCAGAACAGAAAAGATCAATGATTAAAAGCCTGTTTTTAAAGATAAAATCAATAGTTAGACTCATTAAGAAAAGAAAGGGAAGACCCAAATAAGTGAATTTATTTTTATTTATTTATTTAGAGATAGAGTTTCACTGAGTCACCCTCAGTAGAGTACTATGGCGTCCCAGCTCACAGCAACCTCAAACTCCTGGGCAATTCTCTTGCCTCAGCCTCCCGAGTAGCTGGGACTACAGGCACCTGCCACAATGCCTGGCTATTTTTTTGTTGCAGTTGTTATTGTTGTTCAGCAGGCCCTGGCCAGTTTTGAACCCACCAGCTTCAGTGTATATGGCTGGCGCCCTAACCACTGAGCTACAGGTGCCAAGCCCAAATAAGTGAATTTAGAAATGAAAAAAAGAAAAAAAAAAGGTAGTTACAGCAGACACCACAGAAATACAAAGGGTCCTTAAAGATTACCCTGAACAACTCTACACCCATCAATCTGAAAACCAGGAGGAAATGGATAAATTCATGGACACGTACAAACTACCAAGGTTGAACCAGGAAGAAACACAAAACCTGGTCGGACCTATAACAAGGAAGGAGCTCGAATCAGTGGTAGAAAGTCTTAGGACAGAGAAACTTCCAGGATAGGATGAGTTACTATCAAATTTAAGCTTTACAGAATTATAAATACCAACTGTTCTCCAAGTATTACAACACACTGAAATAGAAGGAATTCTTCCTAACTCATTCTACACGACCAGCGTAACTCTGAACCAGAGCCAGGCAAGGGACACAATGAAAAAGAGAATGTTCGGGCTGAGATGTCTGAGGAACACAGATGCAAACCCCAAACAAAAACCCCGTACAATCTAATTTACTGAATGGGCAAATGATCTGAACAGACACTTCTCAAAACAGCCGTAAAAATGGCCAACAAATACATGCAAAAAAAAAAAAAGTTTAATATCACTAATAGTCAGGAAAAGAAATGCCATCTCTCCTCAGTTAGGAGAGCCGTTATCAAAAACTAAAGGATAGCAAGTGTGGGCAAGGATGCAGAGAAAAGGGATTCTTATAAGCTGTTGGTGGAAATGTAAACAGCAAATATTGAGAATAATATGAAGATTCCTCAAAAAATATAAATAGAGCCACCGGGTAATCCAGCAATCCCACCGCTGGGAAATTATCCAAAGGAAGGAGACGTCTGCACCTGTGTTTACTGCAGTGCTATTCACAACAGGCAAGATGTGGACTCAGCCTAGGAGTCCAACAAGAGACGAATGATGAAGGAAACGCGTGTTTACACCACAGAATGCCATTCAGCCACAATAGAGAATGAAATCCTGTCGTTCTGGGCACGTGGATGGAATGGGAGGGGGCTGTGGTGAGTGAAATAAGCCGTGAACAGGACACTGAACACTGCACCTCGCACTCACATGTGGACACGCAGACAAGTGGATCTCATGGAAGTAAAACACAGAGCAGAGGAGAGGAGAGGCTGGGAAGGGTGGGAAGGGAGGCATGGGGGGAATAAGCCCAGAGCTCTGGGCACTGAGGGTGACTCGAGCTAACAGCGATATAATACACAATTTCAAATAGTCAGAAGGAGGATATGGGATATTCCCAACACAAAAGACTGATAAAGGTCAGGGGGCCGAGACGGGTGGATTGCTTGAGCTCACAAGTTTGAGACCAGCCTGACCAAAAAGCCAGACCCTGTCTCTACTAAAAATAATTACACAAACTGAGGCAAGAGGATTGTTTGAGCTGAGGAGTTTGAGGTTGCTGTGAGCTATGATGCCGAGGCACTCTACCCAGGGCGACAGCTTGAGACTCTGTCTTAAAACAAAACAAAACAAACTGATAAAGGTTTGAGATGAAAATATGCTAGTTACAGTGATCTGATCACCAACATTTTATATCTGTAATAGAAATACCACTGCCTCATGAATATGTATAATTATTATTTGGTAATTAAAAAAATTAGAAAGAAATTAACAAAAGAAGTCTAAAGCAAGTGAAATCACAGAAATCCTAAGGATAAGAATAAATCTATTTACCAGCAATGAACAAAGAAAATAAAAACTAACAATGCCATTTACAACAGCTCAGACAAGGAAACAGGGATAAATGTAACAAAACATGTACAATATTTTTGTGCTAAAATCTACTAAACGCTGATGAAAGTAATCAAGAAGACCTAATAGCTGAGGGGCATACCGTATTAATGGACTGGGATGTTCAGCGTAAGAAAAATGTTCTTTTCCCCCCAAATTTATCTACAGATTCAAATTACGTCCAGTCAAAATTCCAGCACAATTTCTCATAGACATAGAGCAGCTGATTCTAAAATTTACCCAGACAGAAAGAATCTAGAATGGGTTAAACAATTTTGAATGACTGAAAATCCAAATCGGAGAAATTCTACTACCTCACAGCCGTGAATTCTGTCCTCTCGGTGAAGAGATAAATGCATAGATAATGGATGGAATAGAGAGCCCAGCACAGACCCACACAGATGTGGTCAATCGATTGTTAACCAGGTGTAAAGGCGATTCCAGAGCAAAGAGGAGTCTTTCAACCAAAGGTGTTCGGATAATTGGATATCAGTTTACACGAAAGGAAACCTTGGTTAAACCTCACGTCTTATATAAAAGTTCACTCTGAATACACCACAGATCTAACTGAAAAGTAAAACTATAAATGTTTTAGAAGAAATCATCAGAGCAAATCTTTGTGACCCAAGCCAGACATAAAGTTCTTAGACACGGCACCAAAAGTGAGATTCATTTAAAAAACTGAAAATCGTAAAGTTATCAAAATTCCTATTTCTCTGTAAAAGACACCGGGGAGTGGACAGAAAGATGAGTTACAGCCTGGGAGAAGATGTTTGAAAACCACACCTCCAATAAACACTTGTATCTAGAATACGTAAAGAACTCTGAAAACTCACCAGCGAGGGAAAAAAGCAGCCCGATTTTAAAATGGGCAAAAAACTTGAACATAAACTTCACCAAAGCAGAGACATTGGTGCCACATTATCAGCGGTTAGGTTAATGCAAATTACAGCCACGTGGGGTGCCACCACACCCCTATGTAAATGGCTGAAATTAAAACTACTGACTGCGCCCCGCGGCCCACCTCGCACTGCTGGAGGGAAGGCATCGTGTTGGCTATTTCTTGTAAAGTTAAACAAACACTTGTGCGTTGACACTTCTGTAGTTATTTATCCAAGAGAGTAGAAATTCATGTTCATATAAAAGATATACACTGGTGCTTATAGCAGCTCTGTTCACGGCCAATACTGGAAACAGACCAAACGTCTTTCAGCAGATGATTTGATAAACTGTAATATGTCCGTAATTCGGGGAACTCAGGGTGGAATACGGTAGGATCCACACATCTGAGCCGCACAATGCAGTCTTACTCGGCAATAACGGATCTCGTATTGACACTTAATTGGTCTCAGAGGCTTGCATATTGGCTGGGCGTTGTGGCTCAGCTTGTAATCCCTCTGTCTACAAAAAGTTTCCTCAAAAGCTTGCATACTCTAACCAGTGTTTTTCAACCGTTTTTTTTTTTTTTTAACCTCACAGCACCCTTGAACCTATATAGTTAAACTCCCATGGCACACTTAAATTATGTTCAACAACAACAGAAAAAAAGAATTTAAAAAATGAATATACTTAGTGTGCTTTGAACTTTTTTTGAAAATAATTTAATTAATGATCTTTAAAACTTCGCAGCACACCTGAGATCCTCTCACAGCACACCAGGGTGCCACAAGACACGGTTGGAAACCACTGCTCTGAAGTTCTCGGGCACCACGCTGGAGAAGGTGCAACTCTGGTGATGAGAGCGGCCGGCAGGACAGCCAGGGGCAGCTCTGGGACAGCCTGGCCGCCATGTGCTCGCCATACACTGAGCACCTCAGTGGCTGCTTGTATCTAAAACATTAAAAATCATATAACTGTGTAAACAGCTTAAAAAGTTTATTTTGCTTGATGTTATTTTAAAAATAAGTAAAAGAATAAAGTTTTTTAAAAATTAGTATGAACACATTGAAAGATAGAGGAAGCCCTTCTATAGAACAATTTTTTATCATTAATTAAATGGGTGATTTAATTAAAAGGTTGATAGCTCAACAAGTAATGTATATACTAGGGGCCACAAATACGTATTATATTATGAGCCATTATCTTTGTATTTTATGTTATATCATGTATGTACTTTGAGCACTCTTATAATTGCAGAACTCAAAGGAGCCTTGTATTCATCTTTTGTTATGGTATATAATGGAGTATTGCAATTTTAATATAGTTTTTTCTTTCTTAAAATGTGTATGTATTATTTGGCCTCTGTATAAAGAAACAAGGTGAGTGTGGTGGCTCACGTCTGTAATCCCAGCACTCTGGGAGTTTGAGGCATGAGGATCACTTGAGCTCAGGAGCTTAAGTCCTGAATAAGAGCAAGACCTCATCTCAATTAAAAATAGAAAAAATTATCCAGGCCTCGTGGTGGTCGCTTGTGGTCCCAGGTACTTGGGAGGCTGAGGAAGGAGGCGCATTGAGCCCAGGAGTTTGAAGTTGCTGTGAGCTGTGATGCTGCTCATTCCAGCCTGAGGGACAGAGTGGGACCCTGACTCAAAAAAGAAAAGAAAAAGAAAAAGGAAGGAACGAAGGAAGGATGGGAAAATGGATAATCTAATATAATAAAGAGCCAAGTAGCATTAAGAAACAGGACACAGAAATCAAAGAACAGAAAGTGAAGCCAACCAAGCGAAATGATAATGCTTGAGAAGAATCACAGGATTGCAGAGATTGATTAAACAAAAAGAAACATATCTTTCTAGGAACAAAAGGGGCACAGCTTTAAAAACAGACAGAATTAAAAATATAAGACAATAATGTAAACAATGTAACACTAAAAAATTAAAACAATTGAGTGAAATAGACAAATTATAAGGAAGATAACAGCTCTAATTGAAGCGGAGTTAAAATAATAATTGTTAAATTAACATGTATGAAGCAGATGAAAATTCTTCCCACAAACGAAGCACAAGTTTCAGATCATTTAAAAAGAAAAAGAAACAGAAAACATTTTTGGAACAAAATACAGAGTGTCCTGAACTCATTTTAAGGCACTAGTATAACCTTGACAGTAGGACAGCATTAATATTAAACAAGACGATTTCATTACAAAAGAGGTGTAAACAGAATAGTCTCACCCACAAATGTAGATGCAAGGATCTTAGGAACAGCAAGGGAATGTGCCTGTGTAGAAAGGAAACTGTGTCTCCGCCGGGGTGAGTTGACCCCGGAACCGTAGAGGGGGTAACGGCAGAAATCAATCTATACATTTCTCCACACAAATAAATTAAAGGGGCAAAATCACATGCTTTTATCAAAGGATTTATTTAAATTGATAAAATCAAATATTGGAATAATGGAAACATAATATTTATAGTAATGCCAAAAAATTTAAAATGGAAGCAATAGATATAAGAAAACATTTATTTTCAAAGAAAACTACAAAAATCTCTGAAAACTTTAAATAAGATGGAAACTTTTGGAGAGATGAGGTGTGTACATGGATCGGGTGTTACATACACAAAGATTATGAAGATGACAACTGCCTTCCAGTAAAATTCCTATCTGGTTCCTTTCCTCTTTCCTTCTTCCTTTTTTTCTCTCTTTTTTCCTTTTCATTTCTTTTTCTGAAGAGGAGAATGCTTGACCAAGTTCTGCTTTTAAAACAGAACATGATAGAGACGCCAGAAACAGAATTGGTGAGCCATAGTGGGATGACTGAGAGATCTGAGTAAACGACAGTGGTGCTTCTCATTGTAAAAGATGAAATTTGACCCCAGTTCACACCTATGCGAAAATTAATCCTCTTTGGATTGCAGACCAGAATGTGAAAGATGAAGTAGCAAGTTTTAGAGATCAGTATAGGGAATAGTTTAATTTCCACAGGGTAGGAAGAAATTTATTTCTTCTTTTTTAAAAAATTGATTTTATGATTCTTTTAAAATTTTTTATGTTTTTATTTTTTTGGATCTTTCAAAATTTCAGACTGATATGAGGGTACACATGATGAGGTTACATTCTTGTGTTTGTAAGGTAAAGTCAAAGTTGCACCTGTGACCTCCGCCCAGGGCTGTGCACATGGGCCCGTGAGCCGGGGGCTGATCAGGCCCCTCCCACCTCCTTCCTTCTTGAATGGAACTGAGTTTTTCTCCCGTGTGGGTCTGTAGTTGTTAATCTATTGCTTTCAGCTTATTATTGAGTACATGGGATGCTTGATTTTCTATTCTTGAGATACTTTGCTTAGGAGAATGTTTTCTAAATTCTTCCAGGTAAGTATGAAAGATGTAAAGCCTCTGTCTTTCCACGGTATACATATGCCACTGTTTATTAATCCATTCGTGGGTTGATGGATACTTGGGTTGTTTCCACATCTCTGTGATTATGCATTGAGCAGCTATAAACATCCGAGTGCAAATGTCACTATGGTAGAATGATGATTTTTCCTTCTGGGTAGATACCCAGCAATGGGATTGCGGGAGCTAATGGGAGGTCCACTTTCAGCTCTTATGGACTCTCGCTGCTTCTTTCCATAGAGGCTGAACGAGAGAGCAGCTGGTCAGCAGTGCAGGATTGCCCCTGTCTCCACGCCCAGGCCAGGGCGGTTCCTGGGGGAGGCTGCGCCTCTTCTGCCCAGAGGAGACTTGCGGGTGCAGCTCAGGAGGTAGAGAGAGTGAGAGGCAGGGGAGATGCGCAAGGGAGCTCAGTGTTCCCACAGCTGTTGGGTGTGGATCAGGGGTCAGGCCAGCAGCTGGACTCTCAGTGGATGGAGGGCCCAGCAGTCTTGGAGAGGAATGGCATAGAATCCAGCAACTGTCTGCTCAGACGCTGCGATGCTGTGTCCTCCTCACCTTGGCCAGGTCCCCACACAGTCAGGGAGCAGCTGTGTGTGTGGACACTCCTGAGTTTAATTGGACAAGACTCTTCAGCTGAGACTGAGCAGGTGTGTCCCCTCACTGGGTCCCTCTTGCATGTTGTAACGAGCACCAGGAGCACCTGGTGAGAACAGTGCCTGTTCCTGGTGACAAGTGGTCTGCTCGGAATAGGACATGCCCAAGCTCAGGTGAGGGGCTCAGGTAGGGGATTCTGGGGGGAGGCAGAGACTCTGTGTCTGGTTCAAATTGTGAGTACCCGTCCCTGTGTGGGGATTAAGGGAATTCTAGCTCAAATCACCCCAGACATCATTCAATGGGCTCATGAAAGAGGTTGGCTCTGAGCAAATCCCTCAGTAATTGTCCTTTGTTCTTGCCAAGCAGCCCGCAAGAGGTTGGCATAGCTTCAGGCTGAGGGTCCGCCCGGCAGGGTCTCAGAGACCAGTGGGGAAGTCTTTGTCCCTGGGGTCCCTCACTTGGCGTGTCCGTGCGGGCTGTGGGCACAAAGCCTCTCCGCATTCATTTCCAGCCAGTGTGGGCCTTGGTCTCAAGGTCGGGGAGCACCCGCTCCCTGGTGATGCCCGTGAGCCAATCTCCGCACCTCACACTCCCAATCGGGAGCTCTCTCAAGCATGAACTATCAAATTATTGTCAATTCTGGCTGATTTTCTCCCAGACAATGGAGAGTCTTCAGTGGACTCCTCACGTCACTTCTATCCGCTTTCTTATTTATTCAACAATAACAGTGAAAGGTCATGGGCCCGGCATATGCAGTTAGGTCTTTGCTGTTTATTGAGTTTTTATGCTTGGTTTAAAACTGAATTACTGGGGCATAAAGTGAAAATGCATTTATGCCCTTCAGGAAAATCTGTACATAAAAATTAAATTATATTATGAAAAGCAGAGTGCCATGTGGGAAGCTCGGAAGAATTGATTAGGAGATCAAAGTGCTGTGAGGACACGTTATAATTACCCAGCCTCCTCACCCTGAGTACATTTTTGCTGCCTGGAGTCATCGCTTGAGGCCTCCTGTTTCTCCTCCTGTGGGGCCAGGAGGTGGCTGGCTGGTCCACAAGCAGCTGGCGTGTGGGGTGTGTTGATGACAGGTTGGCCTGGGAAGGGGTCCCCATAGGCAGGGGTCCCCCAACACCAAATGAAGCAGAGCCTCCAGGAAGCTCAGCTGAATGGTACCCAGGCCCCAGGTGTGGGTTGAGCTCTGGCTCAGGCTCAGCCCAGAAGTGACACTGGCAGTGTTGGGTGGACACTGAGCAGCTCTGGGGATGACTGACTGTGAGGGTTACATGGCCATGGTGGAGGGGTCCATGAGGCAGCATGCTCCTGAGTTCACAGCACCAGGCTTGCAGGTCAGCAGGTCAAACCGCCTCTCATGTGTGAAAATGGCAGTGTGAGGAAAAGAGCCATGAGCCTTCTTCCCTGCCCTGGCCCCTGACCTGTCCCGTCCCCACCATTGCCTGTGGCTTAGGGTCAGCCAGCATCCATGAGGCTCCTCTGATGGGGGCACCCTCAGGCCTGCTGGCATTTCCACAAAACATCTTCAGATGCCCTTCCTTCAGCACAGACTTGGGGTGTCACTGATGGTGGTGATCACTGACGTGGCCTCAGAGCGTCTCACCTGGTGTCTGCACAGCTCTGAGCACACCAGCCGGGGCAGCCGGGTCCCTGCTGTACTAGCCCCTTCTCACCTCTCTCACAGCCTCACCAAGGCCCGTCTGTGCCTGTGAGCCAGAGCCCCGGGAGAGTGGCTGACAAAGAGCAGACAGTTCTTACCCTAAGAGACGTTTGTGCTTTAAATTGCATTTCATGTGATGTTACTGTGCATTGTATAAACCTAAACAGGACATAGACCCTCAGGCCGGGCCTGTGCTGACAGTGCACTTCAACAGTGAGTGGGGCCAAGTTGCCTACAGACACATCAGCGAGTGGCTGTTCCGGGCAGGCAGCCACTGGAGCCGTGTGATGCGTGTCCCACACGCGAGGTTTGAGAAGCACCATCCACTCAACCTTGTTCTGTGCATAAAACTAAATAAGGTCCCAGGAGGAGCAGGCTTGGGCGTCAGCCCCTCTTACTGGCGATGGTTTGAGAACTCGAGTTGTGGACCCTGCGTCCACATGTGCATCTTTGGTGCCATCTCCAGTTGTTCCTTTGAAGTGTGGGCAACCATGAGTGACCTCTGCGCTGGCGGGGCCCTCACTCCTGCCAGTTAGGCTCATTGTCAGAGATCATGCCCAAGTTCATTACTCTATTTTCCCTCCAGGGAAGGTGACTATTTCCCAAGAACAAGAGAACTGAAGGTGATGCTCTTTCCAAGCCCCAGAAGATTGGGGGGGGGGTGAGGGGGGCGGCACGGCCGCTCATGAAACGCTTTAGCCTCGGGAGCCCGGCTTGCTCTGAAGCCTTCAATCGATGGAGAATATTCCACCCCTTGCCTGGCATATTAACAAGTCTCCGCCTGGCCTTTCCAAGGAGTTTATGACTTGGAAATGACTGTGGTGCGTTTACTCTGCATTCATTGAAATTAAAGCAGGGCTGTCTGGCTGGAGCAGAGAATTAGTTCTGCAGAAGGGTTTATTTCAGGCTTCTGGGAGGTTTATGGGGTGACTGACTTCTCACCCTTAACTGGCAGAGTCGATGCAGCAGAAGGCAGGTCCTAACACGCTGGACAGAATCACGTTTAAATCCTCGCCCGGCAGAGACTAGCCAGACGCTCGGGTGGGAAAGCGCCTTCATTACACACAATTCTGGTTTGCACACCACCCAGAGCAGGTTCAGCCGTAGAAGGCGGATGAGTGCCGGTGCTGACGGTGGCATCGCCAACGATAATGACAGCTTAAATCATTGACCACTGGTGAAGGAATCAGTCTGTCACTGGGGTAAGTGGCTGATGACTCAGCCCTTGACTCACCAGCACCGACCAGGGACCAGCCAGGAGCAAGGTCATCAGCACAGCTGGTGGGGGATCCTCATGAGCTACCAAGTTGTACCTGTCACTCAGAAAGTTGGGAAGGTTTTAGGAACTCAGTGCCAGGAACCAGTGACAGAGACTGAACACATTTTTTTTTTAACTATGCCACGAGGCACATCTCCAAACTGGATGGGGCGCTGTCTTCAGCAGGACAGAGAGTTCTGAGGTCACATGTTGCTTCCCTGGATGTCCAGAGGAAGTGCAGCAATTATAGATGGATGGTTCCCATGGGCCCGGGAGGACCTCAGACTGCCGGCCTTCTTGTTCCGAGCCCTGGGCTGTGCCCACAGCTGTGAGATCCCAGCTGATGAAGCCCCCGCTCTACGCATCATGCTGGGGGTCCTGGGTTTCCTGGAGGGCCAAGGCTCGGGGAATCCTGCAATAGGGGAGAGACTCTGGGCCTGGCAGTAGCTTCACATTCAAAGGAAGAAGTTTGCCGGGGCTTCTGGGCACTCTCTGACCAGTGCAGATCACAGGGGCCAGCAGCCTCGTCAGCACACCAGACAAGTGGCTTAGAGTGGGGTCTGTTCCCCAAGGTCAGCTACCAGACAAAAGGGGACACATCTGTGCCTGGGTGGTGGCAGCAGGCTGTGCTACTCAAGCAGACCATTAGACCAACGTGAAGTTAGCCAGGGCCTGCCAAATACCAGGGCTCTGCCAAATACCAGAGGTGGACAGTGGTTAAAACAGCAAATGGGTTTTTCTCAGGACCACCGCAGTGGGGAAGAGACTTCGGCACAGGAATGGGCCTCACTCTGAACACAGCCAGGAGGAGTAGAGTTTCCAGCCAGGGAGCAGGGGCCAGGAGGTGGACAGAGATTTGCCAAGAAGTCACGCTGGGGCTGAGGGGACTCCAGCTGAACTGACTTAACAAGATCTTGCTGAGAACAGACCAGGGTGCCCAGACCTTGCTTGGGGACCAGAAACCCAACCAGTCATTGAGGGTGACAAGATATTGCTGGCAGGGTTCTTGGTGAAAACTGGATTGTACGGGCAGGGCACAGGTGGGCCTGGTCACAGGGTGGCCAAGCAGAGGATCTGTCAGTCCTCACGGTTGTCCGAGGAAGAAGGGACGTTTATCCCATCGCCTTTGTTCATTAAGGGCACATTGGGACTTGTTAGTGGAGGATACTTCCTGGGTGGTGTGAGCAGTTGGCATTTAAAAGGAGTTTTTGTGCAAAAATAAAATAAAAATGAAGATGAATAGCTGGAGCCCCAGTTTCTGGGCCCAGAGTGTGGCCAGCCAGGAGGCTTCCAGACGTTGGGTGAGGCACTGGGTTTCCTGGTTTGGAGTTAGGTGATTTTTTTGCAGGTCACCACAAGCAGTCAAGTTGTCCAGCTCCTGCCTGCAGGGTGAGGGGTAAGGGGCAAGATCAGTTATGCCGAGGCAGGAGGGTGGGAGTAAAATCAAAGACCTCAGTCTGGAGCTTCATATCCAGGTGAGGGGATCCCAGAACTGTAGGAGATAAGCTCCCCAGAACTGAGAACCTCAGTGCTGTGGCCTCGGCTGAAACACGCCTTTTCTCCCCATGGTGACCTCAGGTCCACACCAGCCCCGTTCCCCTGACCCCTGCCCTCCCCTGTCTTTTGTGGCTGTGCTGGGCAGACTGTGCCACACTGACCACCACCCTCCTCAGGGTCTGGCCCCTGCAGTGTAGCTCCCCAGGGTCTGGAAGATGCCACACAGAGCATCCACCAGGCCTCGAGGTGGCAGCTCTGGCTGGACATGTCCAACCAAACCCCAGCTATGCCCATGACTGCAAAACGGGCCTTCCCTCTGTGAGCCAGCAACAGCCCTGCCAACCCTGCCTCTGCCCTGCCTCTGCTCTGCTCTGGAAGGGCTGTTACCTCTAGACAGCAGGGAATTAGTGGATATCAATTGTGCTGGAACAGGAGATTGCTTGCGACTTGGTCCTGCTCTCTTTAAAATTTACTTAGTTCCTTGTCAGGCACCTGCGCTGGCACAGGAGCAGGCTGGAGTCTTCCGCAGATCGGCTGTCACGCCCTGTTCCAAACCATTGACTTTGTCAGCCTGCGATTTGCAGAGGGCCTGACTGCGCTGGCCGGTGTCCTTCCCATCCACATGGACGTGGCTGGATCAAGTGGTGCTTCGATTACTTTCCCTTCTGTGCCTTAACTGTGTCATCAGTCTTATCTGTTCATCGATCCCCTCCCTGCAGTTCAACATTTCCTAATCACTTAATCAAAATTCTCCATTTATTCAGCTTTTGTTCAGTCAGTCACATTGAGTATGAGGCTTGTCTGTGTGCATGGGTGCTGAGCGTGAGAGACGGGCCAGAGACCAGGGAGGACACAGACTGTGACACTCACGTGCGCCACTCAGGGAGGACACAGATTGTGACACTCACGTGCACCACTCAGGAAGAGCCCTGAGCCCAGTTTCCTGGGTGAGCAGGTGTGGGGCAGAGATCTGCCACATCTGCCCAGGCATCGGAGAGCCCTGTTTGGCCGACCAAGCCCTGAGTTTGAGTGAAGAACCTAAGACAGTCCTGGGAGTTTCTGGGAGAGGAAAAGATGCCAGAAACGTCATGAAAACATTGAGCTCCTGGATCAAACCTGTCCTGGATCTCTGTACTCTATTAGAGATAATATAGTCCCTGATTATTTGTGGGGTTTTGCTGAGATTTTAGCAAATCAGAAAGTCTCCAGCCCTGATGACCCTGGGGAACCCTGTGCCTCCGTGAGCTGCTGCACCCATCATAGAACTGGAAGTGAAGGCTGGCCTTGGCAGGACAGCTGAGGGGGAGGTGCCGTGGACCTCTCAGGGGTGTCCTGACACATCGCACTCAGTGAACGGAACCAGCTTTAATGATTCAACGTCTGCTTTCTCCCGGGGATAAAGTTTTGGAACATTTCCTGTAAGTACATACTGTGGTTTATATGCCATTATTTTATATGGGTCAGTTAAATTTTGTCTAAGGGAACTGATCTTTTTAAAATTAAGTGTGGGTGCTACAAGAATTAAGCCTAGGTGTGGGCTGAGGACAACTGTGCCCATACAGGTCTATCTGTGTTTACTCATCTCTTCTGCGTGACCATCACTCCCTGCCCCAGAGCCTAAGCCTGGGACGACACAGGGTTGGGCCTGGCAGGGCCCATAACCCAGGGGGTTTGGGACAGAGTTCAGATGGGAGAAATCGGGGTGCAGAAGGTCGGGATGTGCTTCTGTGTCTGGGATCACGGGCTGTATGTGGAGGAGGTTAAGACTCCTGGACCTGTTACACGCAGAAGCACTAGGAGCAGAGACAGCAGGTGTGAAAATACCCTGTCCGGGAAGAGGAGCTGCTGAAGGGGGAAGGACAACTGTCCAGGACGATGTTCCTGTCTAATTCTTGCCCCTCAGGAATCCTCAGTGATCTGCTTCTTGGGAAGTTGGATAAACCTTTGCCTCTTAAACTCAAGGCCAGACCACATGGAGAGTCCCCAATATCTGCACCCTGATTCTGGGGAGAGGCTGAGGGAGAAGGGTCCTGGTGGCTGCTTTTGACCAGAGCAAGAGCTAGTTCCCCTGCAGGCCCCATGGGCTCCCTGGTCCTGGGAGCTCGTGCTTTCACCAGCGCCCAGGGCTGTCTGCTCCCAAGAACTGCTGCAGCCTGTGGGGAGGGGCAGGGCTGAGAGTGGCAGGTGCAGGCTGCTGCCTGTACAGGGAGGAGCTTCTGGTGCCAGGTCTGGGTCGGCCCCATGAGGGGAAAGAGCCTGCTGCACACAGTGCTTCAGGGGTCCACTGCAGCCGTGGCCATCTGCACTGCCTGGCCCTCCTGCTGGCCGCCTCCTGCGGGGACTGCCCACATCTTCCCTGCCTCCTGACTGTCTTCCCACCATGCCCATCTCCTGACTCCCTCCCCTGACACCCACACTGACCCCCGGCCTCAGGGGCCATGCTGGCAGGGGCAGGGCATGGCCATAGCTGTGTTCAATGGCAGGGTGGCTCCTCTGGGAAATCTTGAGGTGTTGAAGGACCACGTGGTCATTTACTGTAAACTCCTATCTGTCCCAAATCCCCGTGGCAGCATCCTGGTCAGGTGGCTTTCAGGCCCTTCCTTGCCCACATGACCTCAGGACAGCCTGCTCCACTGTGGGCACCTATGTCCAGGAGGCCCTGCCTGCCGCCTCTACTCACAGCCTCCACGCCCAGGGGGACCAGGTGCTGACCAGTGTCTTTTTCCTCTGTCACAGACCATCCAGGGAGGTGTGGTGGGGAGTCCGTCATGGTTGGGGAGCCCGGTCCTCACATTCATCCCCTCCTCCCTGTGCTGGTCCTTGACCACACCGTGTCCATCGTGCCCACAATGCATACCTGTTAAGAAGTCACCTCCTTGACCAGGGTCCCCAGAACACAATGCCCGGCAGTGATCTGACCAGGCCAGAGTGAAGCAAAGTGTCCTCCCTCCTGTTCTGAGTTGGCTTCTCTTAGACTCCAAGGGCATGAATTCCTAGGAGCTTCCACTTCACACGCAGAGACACTGGCCGTGAGACAGTCACGTGGGGCCAGCCAGGCTTTTCTGCAGCACCTGTGGCCAGAGATGGCCCCATGGTTCTGCCTCAGGTCTGTCCAGTGTCTCTGTGAAGTCACTGTTCATTTGTTTGGGCTCTGAGCGTGCATGGAGCTCACACCGCCCCACCAGAGTCCTTCAGAGCCCCCCAGCCATCCATAAGCTTTCTGGGCATGCAGGGACTGTGCTGTGCTCCGGAGGCCGGCATCCATCACAGAACAGCTTGGCAGAGCCCATGAGTCTGCTGCCTCCCTCCTCACGCCCACAGGCATCATTCTTGTGCACAAGGCCGGCTGCTCAGGCACTAGGCTGAAGTCTGGGGGTGTCAACCTTGTAGGTACCTGGGGCCTCTGATCCAATCAGGAAGGATCAGGAGTGAGCCCGGCATGATGGCTCCTAGTAACAACGTGGGTTTCCACTCGCCAGCACCTTCTCCTCCATGTGCCCATGTGCCCTTGAAGGGGAGTTTAGAGGCAGATAGATGGGCTCCCCCGGCCTACCCACCCTGCCGGCCACCTGGCAGACAAGAGGACCTGCAGCCCTGCTGCCCTGGCAGCGATGAGCTGGGAAGAGGCCAGCAGCTTGAGCACGGCCCTCAGGACTGAGCTCAGGGGCTTGGCTCCTCCTTCCCAGTCCTCATCCTTCCCTTTGGGGGTGCAGCTGGCTCAAGGCCTGGCCTCCTCTCTCCACAGCCAAACCTGAGAAAATGTCCACATATAACACAGGTCTGCCCAGTTGCCTGGCCCCGCGGCATTAGGTCCTGTTGTGAGATATGGTCACCCATTACTGGTCGGCTCTCAGGCTGTTGACCCCTTTGGCATCTGATAAGCAAAGAGCAGGACAGAAAGCTTGTCCCCCTCCCAATGTCCCTGGTGGGAGGAGAAGGTGCAGTCTTGTTCAGGGGGCCTGGCAGAGGCAGCGAAGCTCAGGCATCTCCGTCCTGCAGGACCCTCCTCACGCTCAGCAGAAACCCTCAGGCGTCTCCGTCCTGCAGGACCCTCCTCATGCTCAGCAGAACCAGCAGATGCTTCTTGTTGAAGGTCAGAGCCTGGAGAGCTCAGAGCCCAGAATCTCCCTCGTCCCTGCTGCACTCTGGCTGTTAACCAGAAGCCGCTTCTCACTGGAAGTCACAGAAAGATGAGTGACCAGGGACACTGGGAGGGCAGTCACCAAGTCCCTGGAGATGGAGGGTTCTGCCAGACCCGTCCCTTACCTGGTGATACACGCAGAAGCGTAAGAAGTGCCAAATGCAGGTATCTAAACATCAGGGACACTGCTCAGTGCAATGTAACAAGCCTTAATTAAGTGTCTCTCTGCAGACACACAGCTAATCACGAGGTTAAAAAGATGACCAAGATGCCGCCCCTCCACTGAGGTGCCCACAGTCTGTCATCTGCCCTCTCGTCATTAAGTGTTAAGACTCATGTACAGTGAACTTCTTCCAAACTATGAGACACCCAATTCATCTTTCTGGGGGAGGCTGGGGGGTGGAGGGGAAGTACTGGAAACCCAGCGTCCACTTGTGTTCCTTGTACAGGCTGTGGGAGGTGCTGCCTGGGCTGCCCTTTCTCACTCCCAGGCTGCAGTCTCCTGTACTTGTGCCCTTGAGGTCAGTAGTGCCTGGTCACTGTCCCCTGTCGCTCCATGGCCACCTTCTCCCTGTGGCTCCCACCCCCATTTCCAGCATGCTGGCTGAGCCCTGCACCCAGGGAGCCGAGGCTGTGACACAGATGAGATCAAGGGAGGGAGAGAGAGAGAGAAAGAGAGAAAGAGAGAGAGAGAGTCCTGCTGCCAGGACTCCCACCCCAGCCCCACACTGTTTAATTAGGACCTCAGAGTTTCTTAAGGAGATATTTATCCTCTTCAATATTTTCATAAAGAATTTCTTTTGTTAATCAGCACTTCTTGAACATTATTTCCTAAGCAATCTGCTAATTTTTCACTGGGGTCTCACACTTTCCCCACGACTTGCCTTATTGACTCATCAGATTTTCAACTGAGTAACTGATGAATTAATAATCCGAGTAATGGATGGCATTACGGAATGTTAATGCACCTCTCTGGGATAAATGAAAAGCAGAGTGTAGTTGGGAAAGGGGAGAGGTCTCCAAGCTTATTAATTTACCAGTCTAAATGAGAGTCAGAATTTCAGCCTGAATAAATATCGGGAGTTTGTTTAGGTCCCTGAGGTCTTTGTGGGAACCAGCTAGTATAAGGCCGCTTCGAAAGCTTTTAACCTCGGCATAATCACCGTGGCGCTCGCCACCCTCTGACTTTCATTAATCCAGATTTGTAGCGATTTTCCCGCTGTCATTAGCCCAGGTTAAGCGAGTTTGCTTTTTCTTTTCTTCCTTCTTTTCTTCTCTCTTTTTTATAATCCTGTCCCAGCGATATAAATGCAGACAATAGTGATAGGATGCTGACAAGGGCCCCCTCCTTTGGGGGTCACTGGACATCATTCCAGCATCATCTCAGTTTAAAAAACGAAGCATTAGCTGACATCCAAACACACATACTCTCAGGCGCAGGTGAACCCAGGGACGTCTGAATGGGATCACTGCTCTGTGTGGCTCCGGGGCGGCACTAAACCACGGTCTGGTGGGACGTTATGCTGAGGGAAAACTGGGCGCCCCTGAGATCTTGCTGAATCGCTGCTCACTCAGGGCTGTGCGCTGGGCTGCAGTTACCTCCAAGTAAAACATTTAATTGAAAAGCGGTGCCTACACCCCTGAGTGGAGTCCAAAGGAAGGCATTGTTGAAAATTGCCTGTAAAATCCTTCCTTTAATGAGTCCACTGAAATGTAAAAATATGTAAATTTATAAAAATATACATAATAGAAGGATTTGCATTGTGTTGTTTACTCACTTATTTCTGCTTGACTTTGTAGGAAAGAAAACAAAAGTCTCTGTTTTTTGAGACATTTCAGATATTGGCAAGAAGTGCTTATCAACCTTTTTCTCATATGTACGTATTTTACATGCAAAAGAAATCTCTGAATCTGTTTGGAGATGGACAGCTCAAGATGAATTCATATCCATTAGGAAATGGGTCGGTAAACTAGCTCGCAGCCCAGGCTCAGCTGCTGCCTGCTGTGGGAATGTGGTTTTACTGGACACAGCCACATACCTTGGCTTCCCGTCCCTGTGGGTGCCCTGAGCCTCCGTGTTGGAGCTCAGTGGCTGCAACAGAGACCCTCACAGGCTGCAGAACATGTCCACCTTAGGTAGAGAAAGCAGGCAGACCTGGCAGGTCTTAGCAGCCTTCTGGGAACGGAATTGTACAGATTGTTTAATGTTTTGAATGGATGAGATTTGAGGCCCTCACAAGGAGGGAGGGCAGGAGGCCCTCACAGGGAGGGAGGGCAGGAGGCCCTCACCTACTATGCACATTGTGAGGGTGTAGAACATGGCCCTGGGTGAGGGGCTCTTCTACAACTGGAACTTCACCCTAGAAGGAGAAGAATGCAACCTAAAAATATGTACCTTCACATTAATTTGAATTAGAGAAAAATGAAAACCAAAATAGGTATTTTATGAAAAAGCTGAAATCAGAAAATATTAGACAAGGAATATAGGTGTCAATGTAAAATCTGGCAGGTAGGATAAGCATAGCCCCCATCGCCCCACAAGTCAAATGGGAAGAGAATCACGGAGGGGATGTGGCCCCAGGAGGGCCCTGTGTGCAGACAAGAGTCTGGAATACTAGAAAAGACACCAGAGAGAACAGTGGGGCATCCAGGGATGCTGACTGCACAGAGCATGCACCATCCAGGGATGCTAAGTGCACAGAGGACGCAGGAGAAGGCCCTGGGGGAGGGACGGAGGGCAGTATTTGCAGACCCTACGGCTGAACACATCAAAGAGTTGCAAAGACACAGGTCCTCAGACTGACATAAGTTCAAACCCGGCCCCAGCCAAAAACTGCAAAAAAAAGAAAAAAAAAAAAAAAGAACTATCAAAGGCTATACCAGGGAGGGTAAAAATGCACGCAGAAGGAAAGCTGGGGTAGAACAAACGAAACCCAGGGCACATGAAGAATAGTCACAACATCAAAATGAGATGATGTGAATAAGCACAGGGGTGCCAGTGGTCAGCAGGAGTTCAACCAGATTAAACTCAGCTGGGAGGAGAGATTCTCTGAGTGAATGTGTAATAACAACTTTACAAGAGGCATGAGCAAAACCAAACAATACCAGTTTAACAATAAAGGCACTGAAAAGATGCACCTTGTAAGAATTCCAGTAGCAGTATTAATGTTGTCCTGATCCAACTCTGAGATGTGTCATGGTGCAGACAAGACACCATGTCAGTTAATGACAAATGGTGTAAGATACAGGAAGATGTTAGCATTATAAATTCATGTCCACTTAGTAAAAGCTCCTCTCTCTCTCTCTCTATATATATATATATACACACATATATACATACATATATATATCTTAAAGAATCATAGGAAGGAACAAATGCATTCACTATCATAAAAAATAAATTTAATACAGATGAATTTTTGGGCTGAAAGAAAAAGATAATTGTGTGATTGAAGGAGTTTTAATAACAAAATCCACACACCTGATAGTCACACTTTTCCAGCATGTGTGAAACATTTACAAAAATGTTTACTGTAACAAACACTAGTGCAATTTTAACATTTTAATGGGTACAATTTAACTCTGATTACTATGCCATAAATGAAGCACAGAGAGAAAAACTTATGTGCTTTCAGGTAATGTGATTTGCAAAGAGGTAAATAATGAGAGAAAAGTGATGTAATTATAACCGAGACAACGAGAGTCGCCACACCCGAACTGACATGTTACGGAGTCAAAGCAGCACTTAGAGGGGCGTTTACAGCCTTATGCTAATTTATTACTGAAAATAAACAGATATTCAACTCTAGGGAGTAGTAAAATTATGATACATCTGAAGAAAGTAGAGGGAAATATTAAAGAGAGAAGCATAAATCAATAAAATATAAAGCGGTTTTTTTAAGAAAAAGAACTTGTTAACATGACTGATAAGAAAATGAGAAATGACTCATGTTAATAAAAAGTGAATACAACTTAAAAAGAGTGAGATAAAACTTCAATAAATTACTACGAATGACTTCAGATCAATAAATAGGGTCGGTTCAGCATCAAAAAATCATTAAAGGTCAGAATAACAAAATCATCAGCTCCATTATATGTAGATAGTCAAACATGATAGATTTCAGCATTCACACTCAATATTTATTAGCAAACTTGGCAGCAGTCAAAAATATACTGCGAGCATATTGAAAGATGAGATTATAGAACCATTTAGATTCATACTAAGACTAACATAAAGCAGCTAGTTAGAGCTTCTTAAATTTAACCCTAACTAGCTGGGAAGGAGGTCCTGGCTAAAGCAATAAGATAAGAAAAAGAAATATAAATGGCATAAGACTTTACAAGGAAGCATTAAATCCACTGTTTGTAGACAAAGAATAATAGAAAATCCCTGCAAATCTACAATTAGAACTAAAAAGTGAAACCCGGAAAGTTGCTGGATACAAAATCAGTGCACAAAATAAAAACCATTCCTCTGCACCACTGGTAACAAGTTAAAAATTATAACAACAAAAAAAGAAGAAAATATTTACAATGTCTCACCAAAGTAAGAGGAGCCCATGGTGGGTGGCCTTGGAGGAGGGTACGAGGGTCACATCCCTGGAAGGCACCTCCGCCACCTGCCCAGTCTCCGCCACCTGGTATCAGAAGTGTGCTGCCCTCGAACTACTCTTGAATATAAAGCTGTTGTGCAGGGTAAGATCTTTAGGGCAGAATAAAAGCTGAATATTACAGTGCTCTAAAATGCAAATCCATGGAGGGTCATATAAAATGCTGCCTCTTTGTTCCTCTTGCTTGGTGTATGATATCACTATTACTTAGAATATTTACAATATCAATAAAGTACCCAGGCCCTGGAATAAACCTCACAAAACATGTACACAATTTCCATGGAAATGATAACAAAATTTATGATAGGCATAAAAGAAGACCTGAAGGAATGGGAGAGAGAAACACTGTTTGCAGATTAGAAGTCTCACTATTCTAAAGCTAGAAAACTGAAACATGATTCCAAGGATCTTTCCCACGGAACTCTACAATGTTGCTCCAAAGTCTGTGATTAAAGGAAGAAGCTAGAGCAGACGCGGCCATTCTGAAGGAGGCTTGAGGACAGAATTCGCTTGGTGGACGGATGTGTGAAGAGGCTGCCAGGAGACAGGCCTGCAGGCGGCTCACCTGGAGCTGGATGGGCAGGAAGGGCACGCGCAGACAGCGGGAGCTGGGCTCCATGCAGAATGTTTTTCCTTTCCAAAGAGGGCTCTGAAGCAAAAATGGCAGACTATTAATGTCCATTTAAGGCTGATTATCTTTGAAATGCTTCGCTATTCAAATGGCCATACTGTTAAAGGAGGCCTGTGTCCTGGGGGCTCTGGACTTACTTTCCAACTGGTCAGTGTCCAAAGCTCGAAAGGGACGTGCCAGGCAGGCACAGCAGATCTGAGAGTTCAGGACCAGAGGGAAAAGTTCACTGGCTCTCGACCACTAGACGCTCTCTTGTTGACAGGGGCCTGGCCCTGGGCCGACTGGGAGCAAGAGAAGTGCTGGGGAGAGTGTGTGGTCACTCAGTGAAGGTGGCAGGGGCTCGGGGGCGGGGGGGGGAGTAAACCTGGAGGGGCAGGTAGTCCCTCCCAGACCATCAAGGCCCCTGAGTAGTCAAAGCATCAGAAAATACAGAAAATGCCACTCATGACTAATACTTCTGCCAGGATTAGACCAAGGCTGGGAGCAGGAGCTGGAAGAGTGGAGGGAGCCAGTGGTCAGGAGTAGTTCAGGGTCCAACATGGGAGGGGGTGCTGGCCCCGGGATAGCCCTTGGGGAGGGGAGAAGTGACCACAGTCTCTGAGTTCCCAGATTGGCCTGACCATGAGGAACATGCATCTCCATGTTGGCAGTGTCTCCGGCTCCCCTCTGGGTGAAGTTCAGAGGGGCCACCTTCTGTGTGAGCTCACTGTGCACAGGGAGCTGCCTTGAGCCCAGGCTGCAGGCTCTGACTGCCACCCTCTGACCTCCCCACCTTCCAGGGGTGGGCTCGTCCAGTCCCATGCCATTCTTCCCTGTTCCCGCCTGGTGTTTGCTGCAGGAAGAGGGATGTTTCTGCAGGGTCCGGCTCCCATATGCGCTGTGTGGACTTCTCCTTCCCTTTCATCCTGATGTCTGGGCTGTAGAATCTGCCCTTTCTATTCTGAGCTGGAACGGTTTTCTGTGACGTTATGACTGTATCGCTATTTATGGTTATTCCTTTTAGGCCAGCTTATTAACAAGCCAAGCAAGTCTCAGGAATAAAATCATGAGAAGAAAATTACATTTGAAAATTTCCCTGAAGATTTATGGTTCACTGACACTTGGGCCTGAAGCCTCCTGGATCTCTCCAGAGATGAGAACTTTGACTCTGCACTTGGAAAAGCTGTGCTCATTAGCCGAATGAGACCGAGCCCAGAGCTAACGTCCTCTGCGTGGGCACACGATCCCTCGGCACGGTTTGCTCACCTGGGCCAGGCAAGGCGAGGTGGGCGCCTGTCGGGGGCCTGATGCCACCCTCAGGAAAGAGCCTGAGAGTGTTGGGATGCTGAGCCTGCCTGGTCCTTCCTGGCACAAGGGTGAGAGGAAGCTGGTTTCCTTAGAGGCTGTACCTGTTGCCCCATTGTGGGGTAAGCCCAGCTGGCTGAGGGGCCCCCCTGATCCTGTGGTATCAGGATCCTGGCCTTAGTCCCTCTCTTCACCCCCTGGTGAGGTAGTGATTTCACTCTGGGGCTAGAGGCCAAACACAATGCTTGGGGTTGAACAGGCGGATTGACAGTGGTTTGTTAGTGCAGAGACTCATAGCCCAGGGAGGGCACTGCCACACATGACCACAAGGGGCTGCCCTCAGGGGCAGAGTGAATAGCATGGGGTGGGAGGCAGGCTTTGTAGGGACAGGGGAGCGGTGCCCTGGCCCGGAAGCAGGATGTGTCTGGATTGTTTACATAATTCCCTGGGCTGGCTGGGAACTGAAACCCGCCAATCAGGGCTGCACAGGGATTGTGGCTGGTCCCGGAGGAAAGGAGGGTGATCCATCCAGGGACGTTATCTCAGGGGCAGAGTTAGGGAACTTGTGGGTTTGGGCCACATGGGTCGTCCACTGTCACCAGAGGTGGAGGCAGCACCGTCTTGGTTTTCAGCCTCACACCATGGTCCTGACCCTACTTCAGGCCTCTACCCAGCGTCATCTAGCCACTGGTCTCAGGGCCACCCTCACCTGCTCCTGGCAGGGTCCGGCATGGACACCGCCCCTTGATGGGGTGTTCGCAGCAGTGGTCGCACACTGATGGTGACTGGAAATCACACAGGGCTGGTGCTGTGGGCACATCGGTCACATCATGTGACAGGATCCACACAAACGCACTCCGAGCGTCTGCCCCGTCCTGTTTGCAGATGGGGACTCTGGTGCCCAGGGAGGTTAAGCGGCCTCCACAAGGTCACAGCAGGAGACGAGCTCCATGGCTGATGGGGTGTCGGGTTAGATTCCCTGGGGCGACACTGCGTCTGTGCCCTTAACTGGACCTGCTTCTCCACGTGAAACTCAGAGCAGGGTCAGGTCCCTCCACCTTCCTGGGCCCAGGGCCCTGTCTGGGAAGTGGGATTAATGCTCGAGGCAGCTAAGGTAAGAAGTAGAAGGGTGCTGGAGGCACTTGTCAATCAAGGTGCCCCACTCTGTTCTGCAGCCTTCCAGGACACGGCCACACCTGGGGGAGGCCACGGGGGAGCACACCAGTATCTGGGGGGACAGCCTGCATGGGGACAGGGTCTCCACATGGCTGAGTGGGCGACCAGAGCTGGGCTCAGACACTGATGCCCCCAGAGGCCGCAGGTTGCCTGGGGGGACTGAAGAAGCCACCTCTGGGTCTCTCCACCCCCACCCCATCTCTGGATTCTGCCGCTCCACAGTCACAGGGTCAGCTGTCCTCAGAAGTTCTGTCTAAAGTCTGGAACAGCCTGAGGAGAAAACAGTGGCTGCTAGTCCCTTCCCTGAGTGGCATCCAGGAAGAAAGACCAGAGTCGGTCACATCTGTCACACACCTGCAGGACTCGTCGGGGCCCAGGCCACGGAATATTCTCCAAACCCATCGAATCCCCCTCAAAATCACTTACTGCCCCCGAGGGTCATCCACACCTCTCCTGTCTCCTTCCCCTGAGACGGACAGAACCATCTGTGCCTCGTTGTCTGGGGGTCTGTCAGAAGCTCCCTCCACACGCTGATTAATCTGCATGAATCTGCTCCTGTCAGATGGTTCTCAGTGACCTGCAGAGGACAAAGGGGAAGCTTCCCCAGCTGCCCCCTGCTGTGTCACTGCTGTGCTCCGGCATGGACTCTGTCTCCCCCGGTACAGCAGCCGCCCTGATGCTGAGGACTCGAGTCTGCCATGTAGATGCTATCTGGCCACCCTGGGAGGACACCAGGGGCTGAAAGGCTGGCTCGGCTGGTGTACCCATTTGACTGACCCCAGGGGACCAGCTGGTGGCCTCATGGTACACAGACCTCAGGCACTGACCATAGAAGGGTGGCACAAGGTCAGGGGTGATTGGGAGGTTGTTGGCTTTACGGCCTGCAGCCACTCTGTCTGTCCAGAGCCCAAGGCCAGTAGGTGAGGGTCAGATAGGCCTGTGAGCTCACCCAGAACCTACCCAGGCCCTTGCTGGCTTCCGCCCACCTGCAGGGCAATGGCCAGGCACACCCTCAGCAGGGAAGTGGCCCCTGACACAGCAAGTCTTCTGGGAGCTGAGTCTCCCACCTCGCTGGCCATCGGTTCCAGGGCGTGTGTCCAGGGAGACCCCACCCTGTAGTTCCTCCAGCACAGCACTCCATCCTGAAGGCTCCAGAGGGCGGTGCCAACAGCAGGGCTCTCTCCTTTCTCTTCCTTCAGAAGCTCTTTGGAGGATGAGCAATTTCTTTTCTTATGTTTTATGATTCTGATTAGAATGAATAGATGTGTCAGCAGAGCCTGGAGAAGAAAGTGAGATGCAAACATCCCCAGCAATGGCCCCAGTCCCGCCCTCCGCAGCTGTGAGCGCACCTGCCTCTCAAGTCCACAACAGCGCCAAGGTTTCCTGCCAAGACCACTTCAGGACCACGGGCCCGGGAGCACTCATGGCTCCTGAGAAGTCCTGCCTCTTCCCGGTGTGGACCCCTGAGAGTGCCCGTGCCCCTGTCACCACGCTCCTCCCCGGCCGTGACTCAGGCTCTGGGTGAGCTGCTCAGGAGCAGGTGGTGCCTTCCTCCTGGACGTTCTTCACCTCAAGGACAGAGGACTTGAGTGTGACCTGCTAAAATCCAGCAGCAAACAATTACAGCATCTTTGAAACAGAAAATGCTGTCTGTTCAAATGCAGATGAAGAACATCAAATAGGACCCACAAACGTTTTAGAAAAGGCCATTTTCTAGCCAGACTAATTCTCAGTAGGGCTCCACAAGGGATCCCATTACACTCTGCTGTGTGGTCCTGGAGATCTGGACACAAAGGATGGGAGCCTCCAGGGATGGACAGGACTCCAGGGCAAGGGATAAGGACTCCCCAAGGGGAGGCACTACCCAGTGCCTAGGGTGGGGCCCTGGGTCCTATTCTGTGTGGCCTGAGTGTCTCTAGGAAGTGTCTCTCAACCTTGAACTTATCTTCTGCCACCCAAGACCCTGCAGCCGGCCATGCCTCCTCGTAGCCAGGGCAAGAACATGTGTGTGTACGGGGAGAGACAGGTCCCTATTCCTCACGTCACACGAGGGCCCTGATTTCCACACTGGAGGACATTCAAAGAGGGCACGGGTCCCACAGGGGTGAACCGAGGACACACAGGGTCACAGGCAGGTCTGTAGGTCCCTCAGAATCCCAGGAAGGTTAATTCATAAAGTCATCCAGAAACTTGCTGGTTCAGAACGCTGAGCAAGGAGCATTGCGTGAGGTCCCGCTGAGCACTCAGGTGGTGGGAGATTGTCCAAATGCAAGAAATGACCCTGAAAGGGGCAGAAGAGAAAAGCCCTACTGTCTGGGATGATGAAGGATCCCCATGTACATGAGGGTTGTCCTAAAGAGAACAAAACAAGGGCTGTGGAAGGAAAGCTACGGGGGCAACGAGGGTGGGATTCACACCATGGGAAGAGCTCCCGTCAAGAAGCGATGCTTGGTGAAGGCCCAGGAGCCGGGGCCGGGAAGTGCCGGGGCAGGGCAGAGGCCGCTCTCTCGCGGGAGGGAGGCTGCGGGCTCCAGGACCCAACTGCTCCTTCTGCCCCAAATACTTAAGAAGATGCTTGATTTTCTACTTTTGTGATACTTGGCTTAGGAGAACTGTCTCCAATTCTACCCAGGTACCCAGGTTGTTACAAAATCTCCACCTGTTTTCTGGCTGAACAGCGTTCCATGGTACACATATAGCACAATCTACTCATCTGTTCCTCTGCCGAAGGGCACTTAGGTTGTTTACACATCCTTGCAACTGTGAATTGTGCTGCTATCAACTTTCCGGCACGAATGTCCTTTTGATAAAATGTCTTTTTTTGCATGGGCATATGGCACACTTCCTGGGTGAAGGACTCAACTACAACTCAGACTTTAACATTAAAAAGCTGCCATGAAACCTAGCCAATGTATCCTCACATCAATATGAAGTTAATAAGACACTTAGGAAGGCATGAGCTGTCTGAGGGCTTGTAATTCAGTAGACTCTGGTCTTTAACACATGGGTTTGCAGGTGTGGTGGGTAGACCCAGTTTCTGAGGGGATGGTCCTGAACTGCAGCCCTGGAAATAAGATGGCACCAGGCTGACCACAGAAATCTCTGTGCCTAGGACCTGCCTGGATGGGGCCTCACTAGCATTGGGCACTGGGTGCCTGCCCTGGGTCGGGGCAGTTTGGGCACCCACAGGGAGGGAGCAAAGTGTCTGGCCCTGCTGTGGGAGCTCACTCCCCACACAGGGAGGCTCCTGCCTATCTAACATGTCCAATCAACTTACACTGAGGTGCCGTTTACACACAACACAACACGCCCACTCCAAGAGGAGCATTTGATGATGCCTGAGGAGTGTCACACCTGTGCTGCTGTGGCTGGGACTAGACATTTCCATGTCCTGAAAGATTCCTTTTGTGCCTCTTCCCAGCTAAACGAAGCACCAGCCCAGCTCCATGAGTGCCCTAGCACTGTGAGGCGCAGACTTGCCACTCTTAGGAGTTCAGTGGGTGGGCCCATGCAGTGCCCAGCACAGTGCACGTGCGTGGGAGCCGTAGACATGGCCTTGGGCACTGCAGTCCCTCCCCTTCCCCCTGAGAGAGACTGTGTCATGTGGAAATGCTGCCACACCCTGCCCCTGCTTCTAGAGGACATTCAGATTTCCCCTCTGCAGATTTTCCCTGCCATGGACAAAGCATCTGCAAACCCTCTGAAGGTGCCCTCAGTCTGAGCGCTGCAGGTGCACACAGAGCTGTGGGCGAGGTGCGGCGGCTGTGCAGAGGGGGCGAACCCTTTTCACCCCCCACTCACCAGCACCTGGGAGAGCTGGTCTTCCCTACTTTCTCCATTCCATCAGCGTGTGTGATTTTTCACTGGGGTTTTACCCTGCGGTCCTCCCATGTCTGATTTTTCACTGTGGGTTTTACCTGTGGTCCTCCCATGTCTGATTTTTCACTGTGAGTTTTACCCTGCGGTCCTCCCATGTGTGTTTTTTTCACTGGGGTTTACCCTGCGGTCCTCCCATGTGTGTTTTTTTCACTGTGGGTTTTACCCCGCGGTCCTCCCATGTGTGTTTTTTTCACTGGGGTTTACCCTGCGGTCCTCCCATGTGTGTTTTTTCACTGGGGTTTACCCTGCGGTTCTCTCATGACTGTGCAGTGAGGATCTTTTCCCAGGGTTGCTGGCGGGGCACGTGTCTCCTTTTGGGAAGTTACATGTATTTGTTTCTGAAAGCACGATGTCATGAAATTAAAGGATGACTTGCCTGGTTCTACAGCTGTCACAAAAAAGAACCACAGATGTCATTGCTCAGAGATCTGTGATCTCAGGGTGGAGGACAAAAGCTTGAGAGCAGGGCGCTGGCCCGTCTCGTTCCTTCTGATTGAGAGGGAGGGTCTGCACCCGGCCTCTCCCCTGGCCCGTGTCCTCATGTGGTCATTTGTGCCTGTCCATGTCTAAATTTCCTTTCTTTAAACAGACCACAGCCACACTGGGCAACTTGAGGGCCTCTGTTTCTCTCTGGGGTGGCCTCAATAAGGTCCTATCTCCAAGCCAGGGAGTGTTCTGGGGAACTGGGGCTGATCACCTCAGCACTTGGACTGGGGAGGCACAATCTCACTGCTCACAGGCCTGAGACCAAGTCTTGGGCGAGGGGGCAGGGAGGAGGCAGTCGTGGTTCAGGGCATCCAGGGTAATTGTGCCGGATAAGCCCAGCTGCCTCCATGCTATGCCCACCCCTGGGCTGCCCTCCCCACCCTGGATACTTTCTAGTAAGTTCCATCACTCCAGAGGCAGACACGCTGGCTCCTATGAAGGTGAGGAGCTTGGCGCTGAAGAGTGAAAACAACACCACCTGGGAAACCTGATTTTTTGTGGAATTGAGGTTTTTGGCTATGGTGACAGTCCCTGTCTGCCCACGCAGTTGGATCAGCTCTGAGGATAATCGAATCCTCTAAGGGGTGGACGCATGTCAGCCAGATGCTCTGCCTCCTGCCAGGGCTTCAGTTTCCTAGAACCTGCAGGGGAACAAAGGGCTGCCTGCGTCCATCCCCGCAGGGTGAAGTCCCCCACCCAGCAGTGTGGCTGGCTAAGTGCTGTAGGCGCTGCTGGTCAGCCTAGCCTGAGGTGGACAGAGTTGCAGCTGCTCTGCTTGGGCCTGAGGGAACGAGCAGGATGGAGACGGTCCCCCTACCCTCTCCTGACCCATGGCAAGGCAGAGACCCAGGCTTGGTTTTAAATAATATAATTAAAAATTCCACCTCTGAAACATGGTAATTGTAATCTGTCTCATCTCTAAGTATAATTATATTAAACTCCAATTTTCCCTCAAATATGCATTCTAATTCAATTTTCCTTTTTTTCTCTTCTTAACTAAATCTATTATCATTCCCTCAGTTAAATTATGCTTATTTAATCTTTGATGAGACCTTTCGCTGGCAATCAGATGTTTTAAATTAATGCCCCCAAGCCTTGGGGAGCGCTGAGGCTCGGATCCCCCAGGCCCTGATGAGGCTGAGGAAGCTCTGCAGTCCCTGCACCCTGGCTGGGGCCCCCCTCAAGGCCTCCTCCCTGTGCCCCCCTAGTGGCACCCTGGGGAGGGGGCACAGGCCCAGGAGCTATAGATGTGTGGGTTGGGGGAGCCCATGCCCCTCCCAGAGGAGCCCCGACAGCCTGGAGGGAACCCCTCCAGCATGAGCGGTTGCTGCAGACCTGGGGGGTTCTTTTGCTCTGGGAGCCTCAGTTTTTCCCTCTTAAGGCTTCCTGTGCTTAGTGAAGGGTAACTGACTGTGTCAGTCACATGGACACCCCTCACAGCACCGGGATCAGCGTTGGGTCAGCGTGGAAGGTCCTCTAGCAGGCCTGGCAGCCACACCGTCCTCTCCCCTCCCCTGGAAGGTAAGAAACACTGTGCTAGTGGGTTAGTGGGTCATGGGGTGAGGGTGACGCTGCCATGCCCGCCTCCACCCCGGGTTCCTGGGCCTTTGTTGGGTGTTGATTCAGAGCTTATCAGGCCTCTCCCAGCATTGGAAATATTGTCACCTGGCTGGTGCTGTCACGGTCATCTAAAGGCCATCCCTCTGTCCTGCTGAGTAGCTGCTCCCGTGACGGGGAGCCTGCTGAGACCAGGGAGCCCGGAGTGTGCCTGCTGTTTTCCTGCAGCTGTGCAGGGGGCCTCCTGCTCGGGAGCCAGACTGTTTGGAGAAGCTTTCTGCAGTGCAGGAGGCTGGGATCCCATTGAAGCCACCCTGGACTTCAGCTTGGGCCCCATGGACACAAAGTCCTCTTCTCATGGGGCTCCCAGGAGCCCTGGACTCAGCTCACCCAGGCCTCTGTTGGGGGTGTGTCCAGCAGGCAGGACGTGTGTCCAGCAGGCAGGACGTGTGCCCAGAGCCGAGGGCTCCCGTGTGCAGATTCTGAGCGCAGATCTCTAGCTCAGGGCTCAGTGTGGTCACGACACCATCCCAGCTGCAGACCGGAGGAGTTAGGACCTGTAGGGAAGGCAGCCAGTTCACAACCACATCAGAAGGCAGTGGGTGAGGTGGGTAATTTGGCGAAGTGAGCAAAGTCAGGAGCTGCCTCTGCTGCTCCCAGTTGTGCTTTATGCCTGAAAAGTGGCCTCAGCCCGGGGTGCAGAGGCAGCAGGTGCACGCGTTGCCTTTAAGTATTAATCTCCACATTATTGCAAACATACGTGAGGACATTATTTTTAATTGCAAAAACATGCTAAGCAGAAAGTAATTTTTTCAAATAATTAAAAGTGCTTTGTAAATTGTGACATTCCAATACTGCGCAGTGAAACCGATTATTCAAATATTGAGTCTAATTGTGATTCACGTTGAATAGACAGCCAGACATCTTTCAAAGGAAAGAGAATGTTCTACACAGTCGATCATTACGGGAGAGCTACACACAGCTAACTGCCGTCACGACATCGTCACGTGTGTGCATACCGCACAAGCAGGGAGAGAGGACCACCCACCCCCACGAGCCCACGCCGCATCCTGCCTCGAGGGGCACAGGGAGCAGATGCAGAGCCGAGGGAGAGGGCTGTGGGCCTCTGGTCCTGGCTGCAGACAGAAGGAAATGGACCTTCCTGTTTGGGAACAGCTGTGTGTTTGGTGGAGCCCAGTGTGGGGTGGGGATGCAGGGCCTCCTGTTAAAACTCTGTCCAGCATTTCAGGTCAGTGGCCTTGGAGCTCTAACCCTGTGCGGGTCCCTCCGAGCCCATAGTGCGAGCTGCAAGGTGAGTCGGCTGCGAGGGCCACACTGCAGGGTCTGCTGAGGGGCCACAGATGGCCGCGCTTATCAGGGCCCGTGTCACTGAGGTGCAGTTTGAAGCAGGAGCCTCCAGTGAAGCTGCTTCAGGAGTGCGTGTGTTTGTGTGGGGGGCCTGTGTGCGAGTGTGCTCATGCCCACATGTGCTGTGCATGTGTGTCCATGCGTGGGTGTGTGCACGGTGTGTGTGCTTGTTCACACTGGCGTACGTGGGAGGCTGCATTGTCCCTCTCAGTTGCCATGTGACAAGAGCATGCCCTTCCCGATGCCTTCGTGGGAGCCTGGCTGGATCCCACTGTGATCTTTCAGCTCACCCAGAAGGAGGCCTGGCTCCTTCAGGGCAGATGCTCCAGGCTCTGCTGGGCTCCCCTATCCAGACCTGACCAGGTGGGTGGAGAGCACAGGTTCCCTGGGCCCTGCTGTCCAGGCCTGCTTGCTTCCCCTGCTCCCGGGGAAGGTGCCAGTGGCCCTGACCAGGTCTAGAGAGCCCTTGTCCTGCCCTTCCTTGGGAGAAGCTGGCCAGCAGGCAGGATGAGCCCCCAGGTCCCCAGCTGCTCCAGACGGCCCGAGCAGTGTTCACCATGGGCGTCTGTGCCTGGGAGCCCCTGAACCTGGTGACCTCACTGCTCCACTACCTTACTTTTGAATTAAAGCTGGTACCTCCTTTGGAAAGAACATATTTTTTAAAGTGTTTCTCATCTCCCTGCTTGCCACAGATCCCACCAGGATTATCGTTCACTGTTCAAGTTCACAGCAAAGTAGGAGCAGATTTGATTTGGGAGTCACCTCCACCTGCTAGGGAGGGACACTTCACCTGGAGGGACCTGGTGTCCACTGTGGCCAGGACCCTGGCAGGGCAGCTCAGAATGCTCCCTCCACCCAAATTCTCCTGCATAAACACTTAGTGTCACATGAGGACAAAGGGCTTTAGGAAACGGTCTCAGCGGGGAAGGGGACCCTGGCTCTGCCCCACGTGTGGTGGCCTCCGCATGGCACCCTCCGCATGGCACCCCAGGCTGAGCCTTAGTTTCCCCAGCCAAGCAAGCTGTCTACAAGGCCTCCCTGCCACTCCCCTTGAAAAGATGTCACCAGATGTCTCCTCTTATCCCAAGCACCTCGATGCTGCCCCTCACATCCCCAGGCTCTGTGGCCACTCCTGTGAGGGGGGCTCCAGCACTGTTCAAACACCTAGGACCCCCGGATAACCGGGACTTCACTGGAAGCTTCTTTTATTTTCAAACAATCCCTTTTCAAACAATTTCCGTCACATGATCAAAAGTAAAATATGCCCATCTAATTTGTTAAACTTCCACCCAAACTCAGACATCAAATGTTTTATTAACATTTTCTATCATCCTTACAAGTTAAACCAGCCATGAAAATTACCTTTCACAGAAAAAAAAAAATGTTGAAAACGTATTCATTTACCGGAGTCGCCGGCAGCCCTTCTTTGCAATTTAATCAGGAATGACTGAGGGAAGCTCGGATACCTTTTCTCTGAGACAAATATGGAAATATTTAATTAATGTCAGCCAGGCCGGGAGAAGGAACCTACAGTTCTCAGCAGTGGTGACCTGGGAACGGCTGCAGGACCTTAGGCTGGTTCCCAGCCCCCAGTACGTCTGGGCGGTGCCACCAGGCCCAGCAGGAAGAGCAAGAGCCACCAAGGCCACCTGCAGGCCTGGCCGAGGCCAGAGCAGAGCCAGACTCGAGGTGTCCCCTGTGGGGACGGTGGTGGGGCGCCTCCCCCCTTCCCACTCTCTCTTCCTCCCTCCCTCACTCTCTTTAAAGTCTTGTGGCTTCTGTTCCTTCAAGACATCTAGCATCACAGATGGGAATTAGAACACCGAGTGTTTGGATATGTTTAAGATAAAAATGAAAATGTTCTCTTTCGGATCAGATTGAATTCACTGGATTACCATGGCTCAAACACCAGGGTGCCTGTGAGCTTGTCACGGGGGCCTGGTGTGCTAGGACCCATGTCAGGGCTGTGGATGGCTCACAGGTGTCCCTGGGCTCTGATCACATCCCAGGCAAGACAGAGGGTGGGGATGGAGGGGCACCAGACATGACACGAATTGGGGAGTCAGGTGGCGTGTGGTCTCTGAGGAGGCAGAGATGGGAGCTCCAAGTGTGTCACTGAAAGGCCCCTTGGCCTCGGGGCTCTGCCCTGGACAGTCAGCGTGCCGGGGGAGCTGACTCTCGGGCCTCTGCTTTTCCATCCCAGAGACAGGCCAGGCCTGCAGCCCGAGGAGGGCTAGACGGCTCCCAGAAGACCCTAGATAGATGCCTGCAAGTCCCGTGTTGAGTCAAATGTGCCTGCAATTTGTCACTTCCTCCTTGTGTGAGTCCTGCTGGGGGCCTCCTGTTCTCCCACTGTGCTAGGCCCTCTAGGGCAGCACCACCATCTCCACGGCCCCCAGAAACTCTCCCTGATGAGACGGGGGAGGGAGACGGGCGCCTTGAAGAACATAGTTATTTTCTTCTCATGGGATCCCTGCTACGTTCATGGGTTTCTATGCATTATGTGGACTTCTTCTCTGCCTGAAGTGTCATAAAAAGGCCCTTTCGTCCCTTCATGGTCAGCAGGATGGAGGAATGGTGTCCTCCACGCCCCCAGCCACTCATCCAGTGGAAATAAACTGCATCAGCCCCATCTCGTCTCCCTCTCCAGATGAGCCAGGGCTGATGAATATGCAGAAGATGCAGTTATGGACCTGCCTCCTGAGCTGAGTCGCTGGTCACACCTGCCCTGGGGTGCGGGGCCAGAGCAAATGCTGAATTATCTATCTCCTCTTCTCAGTAATGTGCGGTGATGGGGCGGGAGACAGAGACAGACTCCGGCATTCATGGTGGTGCCCCAGAAACGAGCTCACTGTGGGAGGAGGAGCTTTTTGGTGGCTGTGGCTGGGGGTAGGGGCGGAGGGTGCCAGGCACAGCTGGGAACCTGAGGCTCTGTGAGTGGAGAGAGCTTGGCAGGCTTTAGTGGACAGTGGTGTTCAAACCCAGCTTCATCTGACCTCGTAGTCCGGCCCTCCTCCTCCTGGGCCAGCTTCATGGCTGGTATACCTTGGAACTCAGGAGCAGTAACTGGCCACCTGCCTCCTGCTCCTCTGCCTCCCATCACCAAGTCCTGGGCATCCTGTCTCAGCCTCTCCCTGGCCACCTCCTACCTGAGCATCCTAGGATTCCAGCAGCAAATGACCACAACCAGTGGGTCCACAGCAACAAAAATTCCCCTGCTTGCTGTTCTGAAGGTCAGAAGTCTGAAATCAAGTTGACTGCAGGGCTGTGCCCCCTCTAGGCCAAGGGCTGGGGTCCTTCCCACCTCTGTTAGCTTCCAGTGGTTTCTGGTGGTCCTGGCTCAGGGACACCTCACTCCAGTCCCTGGCTCTGGTGGGGCCACTTCTTCCAGTGTTCTCCTGACCCCTGACCGGGGAGGTGGGTGGCCACATCCCCACTGAGGTTTACCTGTCCAGAGCACAAATGAACAAGGTCTCCCAAGTGAGACCTGCCCCCAGCCTCACTGCCTTGGGTTTGGCGCTTGGGGTTGGTGGGCTCCCCTCCCCCAGCCCAGGCACGTACCGAGCCGCTCCACTGCATCTCACCTTCCTCTGTGCCACAGAGCAGGTGCAGACACAGGCACAGTGGTCTGGGGATTTTGGCCTTAAAGGGACCCAAGGCACATCAACATTTGGCATTGGGATGTGAGGGTGTTTTCAGGAGGGTCCCTGGACAGGGAGAGACTCAGGGAAGGTCCCCAAGGGGTTGCCCTCTAAGGAGAAGGAGGAGTCTGCAGTGTGAGAAGGGGCAGGGGCACTGTGGGGTCCGGAGTCAGCAGGGCTGGTCAGGGGCCAGGCGGGGGCAGGCCCTCTGGAAGGGCCTGCCCCTGAGTGATAACAATCCCCCTGGGCACTGACATCGTCTCAACCCGACACACCGGTGAGCGCAGGTGAACTGGGACAGCATTGTACCTAGTCAGAATCCAGGTGGCCCTACAAGGGGCCACCTACCTGGACAAAGGGATATGGGAGCTCTCTGTGTTGTGCTTATGACTACATGTGACTCTACGAATATTTTAATCTTTTTTATTTTTTATTTTTTGTAGAGACAGAGTCTCACTTTATTGCCCTCAGTAGAGTGCCATGGCATCACACAGCTCACAGCAACCTCCAACTCCTGGGCTTAGGTTCTTAGATTCTCTTGCCTCAGCCTCCCAAGCTCTACGAATATTTTAATAAAAAGCCTCTGTAAAAATGTTGAAAATGTGCCTTTGGTGTGAGGCGCACTGAGAGCCCTCCACACGCAGAGTGCACCCATCTGAGCATCCTGCCTACAGCTGCCAGATCCTGCGAGTAGGGCTCAGGGGGGCCAGTCTGGGCAGCATGGATTTTAGCTAAGTGAGGAGCAGGTTTTCAGTGTGGGAGTGCCCACACACTGGCTGCAGAACCCGGATACAGCAAATTCAAATTATTTTATTTGATGACCCCTCTCCTTTTTCCTGGGCATGAGCTCTAGCCAGGGACCCTGATGATAACAAATCAATGGAAAAATAACCACACAGCTGCAAACCGTGGTAATTTGGTGTTCTAGGGAGTGTAGGAGACAGTGTGTGTGTGGGCATATCCACATCTGTGTGAGGGTGTGTCTGTGTGGTGTGTGCACATGTGTGTGAGAGTGTGTCTGTGTGGTGTGTGCACACGTGTGCATGGGTGTGTCTGTGTGGGTGTGTGCACATCTGTGTGAGGGTGTGTCTGTGTGGTGTGTGCATGGGTGTGTCTGTGTGGTGTGCACATGTGTGCATGTGTGGGTGTGTGCACATCTGTGTGAGGGTGTGTCTGTGTGGTGTGTGCACATGTGTGCGTGGGTGTGTCTGTGTGGTGTGCACATGTGTGCATGTGTGGGTATGTGCACATCTGTGTGAGAGTGTGTCTGTGTGGTGTGCACACGTGTGCATGTGTGGGTGTGTGCACATGTGTGTGAGAGTGTGTCTGTGTGGTGTGTGCACATGTGTGCATGGGTGTGTCTGTGTGGGTGTGTGCACATCTGTGTGAGGGTGTGTCTGTGTGGTGTGCACACGTGTGCATGTGTGGGTATGTGCACATCTGTGTGAGGGTGTGTCTGTGTGGTGTGTGCACATGTGTGCATGTGTGGGTATGTGCACATCTGTGTGAGGGTGTGTCTGTGTGGTGTGTGCACATGTGTGCATGGGTGTGTCTGTGTGGTGTGCACACGTGTGCATGTGTGGGTATGTGCACATCTGTGTGAGGGTGTGTCTGTGTGGTGTGTGCACATGTGTGCGTGGGTGTGTCTGTGTGGTGTGCACATGAGTGTCGGGGAGCATGGGCCACCTGTACCTGCTTCCCTGGCACCTGGCCCAGGCAGACCCCTCTGCTCTGCTCACAATGTCCTCCCAGACTGGCCTGGGCTCAGCAGATGTTTGTCTAGTGAGGGGACCAGTGATGCTCCTTGAATAGGCCAAGGTCCCAACAGAAACCACCGGTGCCAGCTGGGCTCGGCCCGTGGAAAGGCCATATCAGGCTGATCATGGCCAGGTATTCTGAGCTCCTGCAGCCCCAGCAGCTGGGTAGTGTTGGTCCCAGCCCCTCGGGCCACTGTCCTCACTCTGTAGCACTTTATGAAGGATGCCCTCCTGGTGCCCAGGAGCCTTGGTAGCCTTGACAGAGACGTTAGCTCTGCCTATCCAGGTCCATCCTAGGTGTGACACAGGGACACAGAGGGGACCTCTAATGGGCCATCCTTCCTCAGCACCCGCCACGCTCCAGTGAGGTCTGACAATCACGTCACTGGAACCAGAATTAGCAAGGCCTGCTCAGTGCCCAGAATGGTCCTCTCATGTCCTTCCCATCATGTGTCCTTCCCACGGGGACCCTGGGCACGGGATGCCTGCTACAGTGGGCAGGGAGATGGCTGGTTCAGGTCCCCTGAGAACCCATGGCCCCTTCCCCTGGCCTCTGTGTGGAGCTGAGTCTCCAGCCTGCTAGGACTCCCTGGGCTGAGCCCTACCCAGACTTAGCCAAAGAGCTGGGCAAAGGACTTCCTGGGTCTCTGGGCCAAGTGACATGTCTCAGCCTTGTGACCCTTTCCAAGTGAGAGATGCTCTCCACGGCTTGGTGAGGTTTGGGCCTTGAGTCTCTTTGTTCTGGGTTTAGTGGGTCCAGCACCTTGTGGACATCAAGCAGCATCCTGGGCTCCACACGGACACCAGCAGCACCTCCCCTTTGTGGCTGGTGACCAGACATGTCCCAGACGCTGCCTGATGTCCCCTGGAAGGGCAGTTGGGTGGTGAGTTGCCCCTGGTGGAGACCCTGCTCTGGAGGTTGCTGGCTCACTCTCCCCCAAGGGCATACTGGCTGCCTCCCTGAGGTCCAAGGTCCAGCCCAGCCCAGCCCGTGGTCTCAATATGTGTGGTCACTTCTGAGGCCAGAGCCCCCCACGGGGGCTTCTCTTCAGTGTCAAGCAGAGTCAGGTGCCCGGGAGAAGCTGGGACATGGTTTCAGCCTGGGGGACCCTCCACTCTGCACTCTCTGAGGTGTGGGACACAATGGCCCTGAAGTCTCTCCTCTGCTCAGGGCTGACTATGCTCTGGGGTCACTCCATCCTCAGAGGCAACACTCCTCACTCAGGGGCACCAATTTCTCCCCAGCCACAGAGTCTGACCAGGTCCAAGCACTGTAGGAGGTGACAGGAGCTTGGCGCCCTCAGACCTGGGTCTGCTAACTTTCCCCATGGCTTGAGGCCTCTGTCTCAGCCTGTGGGTCCCTGGCCTGCCCCAGAGGAGTGGAAGTTTTGTCCTGTGAAGGTTGGTGCTGCCTGGGGACAGAGCAGGAAAGGCCTGCCAGCCCTATGGGTGCAGACACACCGTCTCCATTGCCCCCTCCCCCCCCACCCCGCAGCAGGTAGGTCCAGAGCCTGAGTACACCTGGTGCCGGCTCCCCGCAGCCCTGGGGCCCAGGCACGCTGCACACCCCCACCCAGCTGCTGCCTATACTCCCACCCTGCCCGGCTGCCCACTGCCCTGTGGAGGGCGCTGACCTCCCTCTCGCCTTTGATCATTCACTTGCTATGGGTCAGCTGCAGGTGCTCGCAGAGAATCTGTATCTGCCCGGGGGTGACCACGGCTCCTTCAGAGCCTCCTGGGAGTGGTCAGCAGTTGCCATGTGTTGGCTACCTCCACCCGCCAGGTGAGTGTCCCTCCTCCTGCACTGCTGCTGGTGGGGGTCACTGGACCACAGGGCAGGGCAGGCAGGAAGACAGACCCCAGCTGTCCTGAGAGGTGGTGGCCAGCACACACTGGTCACCTACGCCTGTAGGTGGATGCCCTGCTCAGGCCAGAGTTCCTGTTCGGGGGTCTGTCTCTACTTCCCTGCTTTGCTGGTTCTTCTAGGGGTGGGTGCAGGGTGGCCTGCTGACCTCACAGCTCCTTGAAGGGAAGTTGCAGGAGATTGGACACTCAAAGAAGAGCCCAGACTATATTTTGTGTCCTAAAGTGACCAGGGGACTTGGGGTGATGAAGCATGGCCAGAGGCACTCACAGGGCTATGTGCCCCCGGGTGAGTTCATCTGAGGGCCTTGGAGTGATGGGAGGGAGCTCAGGAGGAGGCCTTTTGTGAAGACCCCCTGCTTGGGCTCCTTCAGGACTGGGCATCCCCTCGGCCTGGGTAGACCTGAGTGCAGGTCTCATCTGGGGTTCCCAAGCCTGTCCCCTGCAGCACATGGGGACCATGGCTGACCCACCCGGGCCACAGGTGAGCATCAGCATTGACCCTCCCTGGCCACTACACTCTAGACCCCCCATCCCCACATGCCCACATGTCCCCTCTTTTCACATTCTTCTTATGGGACTCACCTGTCTAGAATCTGCCTCCCTCCCACAACCTGTTTTCTAGCTGGTCTGGGCAGTGAGTCCTTCATGGCACAGATAGCACCAGGAACTTGGGAGGGGTGTGGGACCCGGGGGGGAGGGGCTGTCCACACTGGTCCTGACCACACATACTGACACACACTCGGGAGGGGCGTGTGACCTGGGGGGGGCTGTCCACGCTGTCCCTTGCCCGCACACTGACACACACTTGGGAGGGGCATGGGACCCAGGGGGGGCCTGTCCACACTGTTCCTTGCCCACATACTGACACACACTCGGGAGGGGCGTGTGACCTGGGGGGGGCTGTCCACGCTGTCCCTTGCCCACACACTGACACACACTTGGGAGGGGCATGGGACCCGGGGGGGCCTGTCCACACTGTCCCTGACCACGCACACTGACACACACTCGGAAGGGGTGTGGGACTCGGGGCGGGGGCTGTCCACACTGTTCCTTGCCCGCACACTGACACACACTTGGGAGGGGCGTGGGACCTGGGGGGGAGGCTGTCCACACTGTTCCTTGGCTGCACACTGACACACACTTGGGAGGGGCGTGGGACTCGGGGGGGGGGGGCTGTCCACCTTGTCCCTTGCCTGCACACTGACACACACTCCTGCCACATGCCTGGGAGTGACTTGATTTTCTGCAGAGCCTCTTCACCTGCTGTTCGTTTGCTGAACAGATCGCAGCCTCTTGCAGGTAACAGGTGTGACTCCAGGCTGAAATGCTGTGTCATACATGAAGCTCCTGGTGGTCTTAATCAAGAGCACAGTGGCAGGAGGACCATTCCTGAGACTGGAGCCCGGACATCCCAGAGTCCAGGCAGCAGGGTGAGGTGAGCACCTAGGCTCCCTGCTGGGGGACTGGGAGGTCCCTGAGCAGCCCTACCCTGTCCCTCCCCCTCACATTGGGCACAAGCAGGAGGGTCTGTGTCTCTGACCACCTCCACTTCCCCTCCCCCTCACATTTGCATAATTTGCATTAATGGAGAGCCCCATGTGCAGCCAGCCTGCTCTAGCCAAGCCGCTCCAGACTGGAGCCCACAGCAGCTGCAATCCATCATGCTTGGACTGCAGCCCGTGAGCTGGTGACGGCTGTCCACTCTCGGGGACCAGCCTGGCCAGAGCCCTGGCGAAAGCCATGATTGATTAACAAGCACAGGCCGAATTACTCTCTGTAATGGTGATGAATATGGCCTGGCCTCTCTGGCAATCACGGCTGTTTATCCTTTTTTAGGCCCTGGATCGGCAATCAGGTCTCTTCATCTGCTGCTGCTTCCAGCCAGCTCTGCGGTCAGGCGTCCAGCTCTCCTTTTCAGGGTCCCCATCTGCTGTGGGAAGATGAGGGCAGGCTGAGCTATTTCTCCTGTGCATGGAATTCTTTCAGCATAAGTGTCCCAACGTCAAAAAGGTCCACGCAGAGGGTTCTGACATCCTGAACATAAGCCTACTGCTGAGGGCCCCAGCTGCCCTTGTCCCTATGGTGAGGATGGGCTGGCTGTGCCTGCCTCCTTGCAAGGCCGTATGGCCTGTCCTCTACAGCAAGACTCGGCCCTGCTGGCTAGCCATGGTCACCCTGTAGGTGGAAGGAAGGCCGAGGTGACCGCACTGAGGGGGGCCCATCCACCGGGCTCTTTAGCCTGGGCTGGGTCCTGCTCCAAGTTTCTGGAGAGTCTCCCAGGCTGGGCATGTGAGTGACCAGAGGGCAGGAGGGTCCTGCCACCACCCTCCTAACCATGGTGTGAGATCCTGGCCTGCTCGAAAACATGTCCCAAAACTAGCAGCTCTTTGCAGGAAATTAGTGCCGGGTCTGGGGGCCCAGTGCCCTTCTGTCTGAGGACGCCGGTTTCGTCTGTACTCTGGGTGGGATTTCAGCCTAAAGTCACATTTTGTTTAGAGCTTTTAATTCACATTAAAAGAATTTTGAAGGCAAGATACAGCTCAGTTAGAGTGGTGTCCGCAACACTGATTATACTAAATGCCGTGAACTTTGTTTACTTCAGAGGTTTATCACATGTGACATTGCATGGGTTTCACCTCAACACTGTAACACTTTAACCTAGGGCCAGACTCCCTGGCCTGAGCGCGAGCCTGCCCCCCAGGAGGTGTGTCCAGGCTCTGGGGAGGTGTCAGTCCTGTCCTCACTCAGTTCCCCATGGGACAGTGGTGTGTCCTGGGCTCCGGACACCTGTGCACCTGCTGGAGCGTGATGAGGTCAGCAGGTGCAGCATGGGGTGGGGCTGTCCAGGTAGCAGCTGGTGTGCCTGTGAATCCTAAGGGCTCCAGGACAGCAATGTGGGGCCTGGGGGCGTGAGGCCTAACTGTGGTGTCAGCCAAGAAGAGGAGCCAGACGGCCAAGCAAGAGGAGGAACTTACCAGGGTCTCTGGAATTGCAGCTCAGGGCACAGAGGGGGCTAGAGGCCAACAGTGTTCTGGGAGGGGGAGAGTGGAGATTTCTAAATGGAAGTGGAGGGTGAGTACACCAGTTGTCCTGCCAGGATGACCACTGATGGGGTGGCTGGCTCAGTTTGTGGGTCCCTCACTGGCTCCTGTCTGTGTTCTAGGAGGGTGCGTTGGCAGCATGAGAGCCTGCAGGCCCCATGGGACCTCCCTGTCACCATGGCCTTCCAGGTCCACTGAGCCTGGACACAGTGATATCTTTTTTCACGTCCCCTTGCTGGACAGAGAATCAGCACATTCTAAGCAAGGCGCCTGCACTGGGTGCAGCGTCGCTGATGGTTTCTCTGGCTGGGCAGGAGGATCCATTACAGAGGAGGGAGAATGGCAGTTGTGGGCAGGGCTGGGGAAATTTTCCAGCCTTCCCTGGAAGGGACAAGAGGGCTTAGCTGGTGGGTTTGGGATGGACTCTGGAGGAGGGGTGTGCGGGGAGACAGCTCCTCTGGAGGAGGGGTGTGCAGGGGGACAGCTCCTCTGGAGGAGGGGTGTGCAG
>NW_003852402.1:1379322-1387997 GCF_000181295.1 Otolemur garnettii
TCTGGAGGAGGGGTGTGCAGGGGGACAGCTCCCCTGGAGGAGGGGTGTGCGGGGGGACAGCTCCTCTGGAGGAGGGGTGTGCAGGGGGACAGCTCAGTAGGCAGATGAAGGAGCCATCCCTCCTGGGTTTCTGGCGTGGCGTCCGTGTGGACCGTGTCAGGTCCAGCAGACGGTAGGTGCAGTTAAAGTTGGTGGCAGGCAATGTCCATGTCTGGATCTTAGAAAAGAGGATGGGGCTTGGAATGAGGAGGTTTCCTGATGCAAAACTTGAAGCCACAGAAATGACTCAAGTGAGGAGGTGGCCTGGCCCCAAGGGTCACAGGTGTGCAGGGCTGCCCTGCAGCCGTCCTGGGAGGGGCTGGCCGTGGGACAGGGAGGTGGATGCGCATGTGGGCTGGAGTGTGACATGCCCTGGGGTGAGGCCATGGACTGCGGGTCCTGTGAGTCCTGGGCTGGTGAAGGATGCACCTCCCTCTGGGGATGTGGCTGCAGCTTCTGAACAGGACCATGTGTGTTTCTGCTTCATGTTTTATTATTGGAAGAATACAATAATCATTTTAGAATCTCACATGGGCAGCTCGCCCTGACGCCCTCACTCAGCGCTCCCACCACCTGCTTGCTTAGTGCCGACTGGTGCTGAGTCCCCGTCATTGGCCCTGGGTGTTCAGGCTGAGCCCTGCCTCCTGCTGCCTCTACATGGCCTCTCATCCTGCGTATGCTGCTCAGTTTCTGGTGGCTCTACATGTGGACACAGTCATGGTGCCAGCATCGTCATGGACGTCCCCCCACCCGGAGCCGGAAACCTCACTCAGCTGTTCCGGCTGTTGTGGCCCTTTCTCTTTCTCTGCGTCTCTTGGGAGGGGGAATCCACACCCCTGGGGACAATGGGTGCTGAACATGGGGTCAGGAGAATGCACTGACCACTCCCAGGCAGTGACTTTGAACAAAGCCTTCGTGGATCTGAGAAGGGCCTGCCCCTGCCCTGTGGTGGCCTGAGGGAGCTGCCTGCACCCCCCCGACCCCCACCAGGAGTTTCTAGGGCTCCAGGTCCAAGGCAGCTGTCTGGGCGCCCGCTCACTGGCCACCCATGGAGTTCCCTGCTTCTCGACCACAGACATCTCTAGTGCCCTCATCAGGGGCCCCAAGCCCACACTTCACAGCCCATTGGGGTCTGCACCTGGTCAGCTGGGGGACTCGTGGTCCCAGGGTTCTGGAGCACTGGGATTTGTTTACTGAAAAGTCAGCCTTCCCCAGGGCCAGCCTTGGCCCACGTCCCCGGTCCACACTGCCAAGCTGCAGAAGATCCACTGGGTGCTGTCCTTCACCCTTCCACACACACACGCTAAGCTCACCACACACACAGGGGCTGGCACACACTCCCCTCTTTCCTACCCTGACCAGGACCCCCAGGCTAGGCTGGACAGTGGGCTTCTCGCAGCTTAGAAATGTCTCCAGGGCTGTTTCTGTCAGGAGAAATGCATCTCCCCTTCTTTATTTTGTAATATGAGCCTAGAGATCCTTAGGATGAATGCGTCACAATTTAAATTCACTGAGAAATTCCTTCTCGCTGATGGACGCTGAGATGCTATACAGGCACCCCGTGCCCTTCGGTGCCACGCAGATGTCTCTGTGTGTGTGACGCGCAGTTCTGAGTGGGGGTTCACAGCTGTGCCTCCGTGTCTCGATCTAGACGCCAGGGGTGGGGCTGCTCAGCAACTGCTGGCACTTTGTATTATCAACAGGTGACTCTTTCCAAAATGACTTTGCCAGTCTACACGCAGACCAAATGCTTCCTGGTGCGCCTGCTCCCCTGGATTAAATTGTCCACGGTTAGAGACTGTCGCCAGTGTGCTAGAAGGGGAGCTACCCACTCCCAGGCAGGCGCGCATCCTTCATGCGCCCCTGGCCGCTCCCATAAATCACCTGTGCACACCGCCATGTGCCTCTGCCCTCTATTGATTTATAGGAGTCCTTTATTTATTCTGAGTGTTAATCTGGTTTCTGTTTTATATGCTGCCATATTTTCTCCTGCATGTAACCTGTCATCCTGCTTGGTTTATGGCAGCTTTTGCTGTAGCACTGTTGGAACTTTTTACATAGCCAAATATAAAATGACTTGTAGGTTTAAAGTTTTGATTTAGAGCATGCAGCCCACTCCGCAGTTAGAGGGTAGCCTCCTAACATCTTCCGACTCCGTGGGCTTTTGTTCCTTCTCTTTTAGGGCGTGGCCGTCTGGGCTCTATCTGTGTATCTGACCTCACCGTGCGGCAGCCAGAGGTGGGAAGGAAGAGGGTCCCTTCTCTTCTTTGGATGAGAACTTTTTTTTCTGTTTTCCCCAGTAACTCAGACTGAATTGGCAGACGGGAGGGGAAGCATGTGGGGGAGAAATGTTTATGTTGAGTGTTCTGTAAGCTGAGCTGGGCAAAGGCCCTGGGGGCTGGGGACGTCCCTTGCCAACTCTAGAATAGGACACCCCCACAGGATGGGCAGTCTCGGCTTAGTCAGCAGGGGCTGATGTGAAAGCAGCCTATAGAGAGGCTAGAAAAGGTGGGTGACACCACGTCCTGGTGGCTCCTCTCTGGATACCGCAGCCCTGAGAGTTACCTGAGCCTCAGCCACTCTCAGTGTGGCCTCTGCGTCCCCCAAGGTCTAAGCGTCCAGCCTTCCTTCAGGGCCACACTGCCTGGTGTGTGGCTAAGGAACTGCTGGCCCTTGACTGGGCACCGTGGATCCCTCCTCTTCATTTTGGGCTGAAGTTAGCTGGCTGGGTAGAGGATGAGGACTTGCCCACCTCTGGAACTGCTGGCCCTTGACTGGACACCATGGATTCCTCCTCTTCATTTTGCATGTCAGCAGAGGCTGGTCAGCCCTGAGAATTCTTCTCAGACCACAGACAAGAGTGACAGTTGGGACCCGGGTGCCTGAGTGGCCTGGCCAGTCTGTGGGCCAGGAAAGCAGGGGGGACCTTGAGAAAGCCTCTGTGCCTAGGACGATGCTGGCCTGGACCCTCGCACATATGACCAATGCCTGTATGAGGAAAACGGCCAGGGAGTAGCTTGGGCACTGCTGGTGACTCAGGCATCCATCACTGTTTTGGGGTAAACCTGATGCCCACGCGTCACTCAGAAGTTTGAGAGTCCAGATGGAGGCCCAGTCCTCACAGAGTCTCTGTCCACAACCCCTGTGATGTCCCCACCATGGTTCCACAGTGGGTGGTGATAGTGGCAAGGCCCCTCCTGCCCCCAGACTTGCTCGGGACTCTGCCTGAGCCTGTGTGTAATAACTTGGGTGCTTTTCCATAATTCAGAAAAGAAGATATTTCATAAATTTCAGCAAACTGCCTCTGACGTGTCCTAATCAGCGAGTCTCTAATCAGCGAGTCTCTAATCAGTGAGTCTCTCTTTATGGAAGAAAAGTCACCACTCGCGGGAGGCCGTGCAGGGCCTTGGTCATGTCTGGACATGGCCCTGAAGCCCTGGCTGGGGGGGGGGGGGGCTCTGACTCAGCACCCCACATGGCTGCTCTGTGCCTGTGAGGTCCAGGCTGGCTCAAGGCTGAGGGCAAAGTGTCCGTTTGGATCCCCGCCCTGGAGCTGCTGCTGTTGGCAGGGTTGTTTGCAGCAGATGGAGACCCCGTTGTGTCATCTGGGCCTCTGCAGGTGGCCATGGCAGGGAACTGGCCACCCAAGGACAAGGCCCTGTCACCTTCCCAAGGCACAGCTGGGATGGCTGGTGCTCAAGTCCACCCTGAGTGATGCAGCCCCCTCCCGTGGTCTCTGCTGATGGCTCTGAGTTAACCTTCTGTACAGAATGGAAGGCAGGGAGGGAACGGAAGTCCCGGTCCTTCGCCCATCCCTCGAGGCCATGAGGGCGCCAGAGAAGGCAGACGTGGACCCTCAGCCCCCTCGGAGGCCAAAAGAGGCCAGTAAGTCCTCATCCTCCACCCACCCAGCCGGCTTCAGCCTCTGCCCAGGTCCTGATGACCAGGAATCTACAGCCAGTCTTCAGTCCCGGGAGGCCCCGGTTGCCCTGAGGACACTGCCCGGCTCTCTGGGAAGAGGGGCCTCTCATCTGTGTAACTTTCTCCAGAGGAGTGTTGATGGAGTTAAAATTGGATTTCTGCTCAGATTGATTATCTAATGTGATAGAAAAATATACAGTCTGGGAGCAAATTTAGATTTCAGTGAAAAATTAAACTGTTATACCAAGTTGCCCACCGAAGCGTTAAATGCATTCTCTATGTAATTATATCTGCAGATAGCAGCGTGATACGGCTGTCACTCCAGCTGCTCTCTCCAGGGGCTCAGGACAGCACCACAGATGCCCATGCCACCTCCGGAGGCCTCTGGAAGAGGGAGGCGCCCTAATTGATTTCACTGGCATCTTTTCCATGAGCAGACTACTGTCTTTCTTTGGGTTTGGGGGGAAAGGCCAGAGAATGTCCTTCCTCAGAACCTCTGCAATAAAGTGGTTGAGGTGTCCACCGGTGGACAAAGAACAGAAGCAGCAGGAACTGTGGGTCACAGGGGCTCGGCGGGGCTGGGTGTGTGCTGCTGCTGCTGCGGAAACCCCTGGGAGAGGAAGCCCTTGGCCTCGGTCTCCCAGCCCCGCTGCACCAGCCCCGCGGGGCCTCAAACATTAAATTCTTCCTGTCAGCATCCTCAGCGCTCTGAGATTTGCCACTTCCGTCATTAGCAGTACAGTAATTAGGTTTTGGGTTTTTCCCCAGACTGGAATGTAGGATCAATAGCACAGATAAGTTAACATAATTGGTTTTCCAGACGGGTCTTTTTCTCTCTCATTATCTCTAAGAGAAAGGCTCCCCGATCCCACCTTGCCCCTGACGGGGAAGCTCCCCCATTTCACAGACTGGATTGGGTCCCACATGCTCTGTCATAAATAAGCAAGTACCTGGGGAGACAAATACAAAACACAACGACTGTGGGTCTAGACGGGAGAAATCGTGAGGAAGGGCGGCCATCAGAGCCGTCCTCCCCAGAGGCATGGACGCCCCAGCCTGGGACATGACACCTGGCTGCTCCCCGCAAGGCTGTGTACGGACCTGCTGAATGATCTCCACTGCTGCCGTCACCCCCCAACAAACTGACACATGATGAATGATGGTCAATAATGACACGCCGCACCCTCACCGAGTGGGAGCGCAGCTCTTGATGCAAACTGACTCAGTGCTGACTTCAGGGCCAGCAGGGACATTTTGGTAACAACATTGCTGGATACGCTGCCTCGAGCTCTGGGATTCACTCTGGTCTCCGTCTGGGAAGGAGCCTCTGTTCTAGGGGACACAATGGGAAGTGTGCCAGGCTGTCTTCTGAAGGTTGGAGGCAGGTCACTAACGGAGGAAGCCATTGTCTTACGTCTTTTATTAATTCTCAGCTATTGTTTGCTCAACAAGTCGCTCTGATTGGAGGTCACAGGGAGTTCAAACTTGAAGAGTAGCTCTCACAAGTTTGCCTCATTCTGACAACTTTCCCTGAAAAACCCATGAGTTTGCAAGACCCCAGGGCTCATAAGCGCTTTCTGTCTACCTTTGTAAGTGAATTCTAGGAAGAGTAAAGCTCCCTGGACTCTACCTTAGCTCCAGAAAAGAACTCAAAGGCTGGAAGTAAAGCCTGGTACTACCCTTGGCTTCCAACCCTCGTTGGCCCGTGGCAGGGCTGGCCTCGGTTTGCTGTCTGCCCAGGACCCCACTCTCATCAGTGGCTTTATTCAAAGTGTGCCCCAGTTACTTTGTGAGGGATTTGTGTATTTGTGAGGGATTCCAGAGAAAGAGAACCAATAAGATATGTGTACAGAGAGAGAGAGAGAGATTTGTTTAAAGATTTGATTCATGCAATTATGGAGGCTGGGAAGTGCCATCACCTACCGTCTCCAAGCTTTGTCCCAAAGCAATGAGAGACTGAGGTCCCAGCCCCATGGGTCAGGTCAGAGGAGCCACCTCTTCCCTCCTCACCCTTTTCTTTCTATTAAGCCTCCACAGTATTATATTGGAGGGTCATTTGCTTTACTGGATCCATGACATCAAATGTTAATCTTTCCAGAAACACCCTCACAGACATGCTGGAAATAATGTTTAAACCATGGCCTGCTCCTTTAATCATGACACTGCATGGTCCAGTCAAATTGAAATATAAAATTAACCACAATGGCCAAGTAGTGGAAAGATAATGGTGATGGCCACGGTGATGCAGATAGTGACAGTGGCAATGGTGATGACGATGATAGTGATGACAATGGTGGTGACGACAATGGTGGTGATGATGATAGTATGACAGTGATAATGAGGGTGGTGATGGTGATGATGGTGATGGTGGTGGAGATAGTGACAGTGGCAATGGTGATGATGATGATAGTGACGACAATGGTGGTGATGATGATGGTGATGGTGATGATGGTGGTGGTGGTGATGATGATGATAGCATGACAGTGATAATGAGGGTGGTGATGGTGATGATTCTGGTCATGCTGGTTTGGATGATGGTGATGGCAGTAACACAGTAGTAGTAACATTGAGCCAGCCTGTAATAGCTATGGCAGCTCAGACCAGTCCCTCCCTGCAGCATGTCCCAGTTGGTCCCACTCTCCAACATGAGAGTTTGTGGCACAAACTGGACCTCTTCCAATGAATGGCTGTTCATCTATCTGAGGTTCTCAGCTGGGATCACTTCTCACCTGAGACCCTGGGGGGCTTGATGCTGTCACTGTGTTGGTCACTCTCCTTAAAGCACACTTTGCTCTAAGCTCCTTCTCACTCACTTAATTTTACTCATTAATTAAGCAGACATCCCAGAGAATCGGGGAGATTGCAGGACAGGTGTGGACAGGCCAGGCATAGGAGCACATGGCTTCCCTGAGCCAGGTACAATGGCAGTGACCATGTGGCATGGTAGTAATGTGGTGCTAGCCCACCCCCAAGGCTCCCTAGAGCTGGACAGTGGCAGAGCCCCAGTTTCCCCACATTATGCCTGGACAGCTGCTGAGGGTCCTCTGCAGTCCTCCAAATGTAACAGCTCCCAGAGCTTGTGGTCTCAATGCTCTTTCCTCCTGAGCAGCCTGGGATGATAGGGCATCACCTCCAAGCCAGCACATGCCTTCCAAATGCTCAGGGACACTGCCTGGGAGGCTGACCTGACACTCCATGTCCAGGGCCTGCTCCCAACACCTGTGTGAAGTTACTGCTTGCTTACTCCTGTTACCATAAAGAATGCCCACCCCTGAGGTCAAAGAGCCTCCCAGAAACTCCATCAGAGGCTCCTTCTCTGGGGCGACCACACATCCATACAGCAGGAGCTCACAGGTCGCCATTCTGTTTCCTTGGAGAGACCACATTTTACAGGAGACTGATGCTGCCAGCCCTGCCTCAGCGCTCACTGTAGCTTCCTAGGGAAACATGTTCATACTCATTAAACTGGCATTAAAATAAATAGGCCAGTAATAACAAGTGTTGGCGAGGATGGGATTGCCCACCCCACTTTTACCACTTTAAGCCCAGTAAAAGCTTAAAGTGGTGCAAAGTTTTGAAAAAACTCCCAGCGTTGGGCACCACCTCCACATGACTGGCATCAGCACTTCTGGGCATTTGCCAAAAGTAGACTCTGGAACACAGAGTTGGACACAAGCAAGAAGCTCCACCACTCCTGACAGTAGCAGAGCCAGAAGGACCATGAGACATCTGCAATTTCCAAAACAGATCAGACAAAAACTGCTTCTAGCTTTGAAGGTCACGTGGGCTCCGCTCTGCACGAGCAGCCATGATGATGCCTGAAGGGAAGGGCATGACTGTGTTCCAATAAAACTTTATTTACAAAGACAAGTGGCAGTCAGGCATATCCCACAAATCACCCATGCTGGCCCCTGATGGGAGGGAATACAAGGGCAAAGCAAATGAAGGGCAGCAGCGTGACGGGCTGGACGAACATCAGTGAGCAAACATGATGAAAAAGTGAGATTGCACGCGGCATGTTTCTCTTTCATAACAAGGCAGACCCAGCTTCGTAACACGCGTATGCTCATTCCAGAATACACACAGACATGGTAAGCACACATGCACGAGAAGAACAGACCCTGACCTCAGTGGGAGGCCAGCCTCAGGTGAGTGGAGGCACCTGGAGTGCTGAGAAAGGCCCATGATCTCAGAGCTGGTGACCCAGAGCCCAGCAGACCCCAGGGAAGCCGCAACACGGTCCTTCTTAGATAACTGCAAAGTTACGATCCTGTTCTTTTCACCTGAAATGCTGTGAAAAGAAAAAGAAGAAAAGGAAAGGAGAAAAGAGGAAGGGAGGGAGGGAGGGAGGGAGGGAGGGAGGGAGGGAGGAAGGGAGGAAGGAAGGAAGGAAGGAAGGGAGGGAGGGAGGGAGGAAGGAAGGGAGAGAGAAAGGGAGGAAGGAGGGAAGGAGGAAGGGAAGAAGAAAGGGAGGGAGGGAGGGAGGGAAGAAGGAAGGAAGGAAAAAAGGAAGGGAGAGAGGAAGGGAGGGAAGGAGGGAAGGAAGGAAGGGAGGGAGGTAAGAAGGAAGGAAGGAAGGAAGGAAGGAAGGGAAAAAGGAAGGGAGAGAGGAAGGGAGGGAGAGAGGAAGGGAGGGAAGGAGGAAGGGAAGAAGAAAGGAAAGAAGAAAGGAAGGGAGGGAGGGAGGGAAGAAGGAAGGAAGGAAGGGAGGGAGG
>NW_003852402.1:1388773-1429489 GCF_000181295.1 Otolemur garnettii
GGGGCACTCTTGAGAGCGAGTCCTGTAGTTAGGGGACCTCCTGAGAGTGCATCCTGTAGTTGGGGGACCCTCCTGAGGGTGTGTCCTGTAGTTGGAGGGCCCTCCTGAGAGCGTGTCCTGTAGTTAGGAGAGCCCTCCTGAGAGTGCATCCTGTAGTTGGGGGACCCTCCTGAGGGTATGTCCTGTAGTTGGGGGTACAGACCTCACACAGGAAGCTTCTACCCATCGGTAGCCATCATGCAGGTTGGGGTCAAAGAATTACCACTTCACATCCGGGGGACGCCTGCGACTCTCCTTGAGCACAGCCCCTGGCGCCAGGGGTGGAGAGGCCCTCAGGGTGCTCTGCTGGCTGGATGTAAAGCAGTGTAGCTGCCATCAAATGCAGTCTGGTGGTTTCTCAAAGAGGGAGGTAGAGTCGCCATGTGACCCACAATGCCTGTCCCTCCTATGTGTCCACTCAGAGAGCTGAAGGTGGGGACTCGGGAGGATACCTGTGCACCCACGTTCATGTGGAGAACAGCCCTGTGTCTGTCAGCTGAGGAGCAAAACATGGCCTGTCCATCCACAGGGCCAGGCATGGGAAGGAAGGAGGTGCCGACATGCGTCACGATGTGGATGAACCCGAGATGTTGCTCTAGGTGGAAAAAGCCAGACGTGAAAGGCAGCGCACACCTGCCCCCGCCCCCGGTGAGGCACAGGGTTACAGGGACGGCACATCCTCAGGCCTGTTCCTGTGCTTCACGGGGACAGAGCTCAGTCTGGGAGACAGGAACGTGGTGGAGGTGGAAGTTGGTTAGGGTGCACAATATTATGCGTATACACTGGCCCTGAGTCCCACACTGAGAACGACCAGTTTATATTCATGTGCACCCATAACAGAGAGAGGAGCGGCAGCTCTCAGCCCCCGGGCTCCCTCGCACCTCAGCACCCTCTGCGGCTCCTGCTGCTTCCCTGACTGGGGACATATGACTCCACGAGCTCTGCCCGGAGAGGCCAGGGCAGGGCTGGGATGCGGGGCCTCCAAGCCTGGTTCCCACCCCTCTAGGACAGGACGTGCTCTGCAGCCTCAGTTTCCCGTAGGGAGGTGTCTGATGCCCACGCGGGGCTCACAGTGCGCAGGTGTGATGGGGAACTGCAGCGTCACACCTGACCCTCTGCACATGCGTGTGCAGGCACACGGGGCACTGTCGGTCACCCATGGGGCCACCTGCTCAGACAGGTGACATACATCCTCACACATATGCAGAGCTTTGCAGTTTTGTTTTAAAGGAGCCGGTCACGTCCTAATTGAAAAAGAGCACACACTCACACCAGAAAGGCTGGAACACAGAGCCGCACGCAGGACGAGCATTAATCAACAGTAATTGAGCAGCCCTTGTTAGCAGCTGGCGCATATTCTTTGGGGCTTCCTTCTATAATAATATATCATTTTTCCTCTAAAATTGGAACTCTATTTTCTATGTAGTTTGCAACCAGGTTTTATTGAATTTTCCTGTTTACAAAAAGAATATATATCTTGTAGAGAATACAGAAAGCTCAAGAAAAAGCTAAATAAACTAAAAAGGATTCCAAAGATTACTTGGGGGAATTTATGTGGTATGAAATTTTGTGCGGAAAAAATATGAGTAACAAAGAGGGACTGAGGGTATCAGACATCTAGTAGTAAATACTTAATTATCAGGCGAATCCCCCCAAACGGCAAAACCCTCAGGAAAAAATGCAAACAGAAACAGGTGGAGAACCCTAAGTGATACTCGCGGGGCTGTCCCGGGGACTTTCCATACCAGACCAGAAGGAACCGACGTGTCCCTCTGAGCTAATGGGTGGATGGCTTCGATCACAGTTCACAGTTCAGGTTGGTGCCAACTTCATGTGGATTTAGTGTATAAATATCAAAAGCAAAACCACAGAAGTCCTCAGAGTGTGTGTACGCAAAAGTTTCTATAATCTTGACAAGCAGTAAAGGCTACTGTAATAAACAGAGTAAATCAACAGAAAATTTTTAAAGAGGTATGTTAAAAATAGACATATTTGGCCCCAAATGCTACTCCAGCACCCTGGAGAAGACTTTCCGTCACCTGTCACCCTCTTGGTGTCTGCTGGAAATGTGTCTAGATCCCCAGGCATCTTCACTCAGCACAGGGGACGCTGTTCACAGGAGTTACAATTGCTGTGTGGGTACAAGACATGAGCCGCTTTCCTCTGCCGTGTGGGGTGTGCACATCCGTGTACAGATGAGGCTTTCCTGTTACTTCCCACCTGAGCTGGGAACTGGGGTTGCGCTGGGTTCGTGGGAGGCAGGGGGGCCTCCTGTGCTGTTCCTGGTCTCCCTGCACACTGGCTGTGTGCATGGAGGGAACGCACAGCTTGAAAATCTGACAGATTTAATAGGGTCCTGGTGCTACTGAGGAAAAATACCAGAGTTTCATCTTCTTCTTCCTCCTTCTCATTTGCCTGGTCAGAATGTCTAATTGGGGTTATTTTGTATCTTTGTGTGTGCACATGCGTACATGTGTGTGCATGTGTACAAACATGTGTACAGGTGTGCATTTATATGTGCAAATGTGCAGGCGTGTGTACGTGTACATGTGTGTATGTGTGTGCGTGTGTCCATGTCACACATCTGTGCATGTGTATGGGTGTGCATATGTGTGTGTGCATGTGTACGTGCGTGTGTACATGTATGTGCATGTGTGTGTGTGTACATGTGTGTATGTGTGTGCGTGTGTCAGTGTCACACATCTGTGCATGTGTATGTGTGTGCATATATGTATGTATGTGCATGTGTACGTGCGTGTGTACATGTATGTGCATGTGTGTGTGCGTGTGTACATGTTTGTGCGTGTGAGAGGAAGGAAGTCAGTGGAGAGACACAGGGAGGACCCAGGGAGTTGCTGTGTCCTGAGAGCCTCTTGTGCCCCCAGGACCTCTGCACTACCCCTCCCCCCCCCAGTTCCCTGATTTTGCTTTTAGTGCACTTGAATTTGTGAGATATTCGTTTATTTATATTTTTCTCAAAAAAATTAACTACATGTAATCTCCTTAGAAAATAAGGTTTTTTGGTCCCTTTCCAGTTCCACATGTTGGAGATTTAGTTCTCTTTTTGTCACGCCTGTCACGTGGAAAAAGTAATTAACCTCTGGGTGCGGTTGTGGCACCTTGAGTGCTGTGTGCACTCTGTTCCTGGGTATCCTGTCCAGCACACTGTGGATGTGCGCTGCTAATTTGCATTATTTAGAAAGCATTTTTACTATATTTTCTTCAATTCCATTGGCTCTGGTTTGAGGTTTAAGTTTAGAGTTTAGGGTGGGCCTTCAGTGTGTGCTTGTGGGAAGTCCTCCCTCCACATGCCAAGCTGGGTACTGATCCTCACCTCACTGGAGAGGCCTCCCCAGGTCACATTTGGCAAAGGCTGAGGACACTTGGACATGCTGCCTGCCCTCTCTGGTGGGTAGGGCCAGAGGTGCCCCCAAAGCACCTCCACAGCCCACCGTCACCAGCGCTGCCCTGAGAAGCTGTGTTTTCACACCAGTAATCTTGTGGCCTTGGTGTCCGCCCCTGATTTTGTCTGAATGACCTCAAACCAACTCTTAACAATAATATTGTGTTGACATCTCCCAGACCATTTCCACAAGAATTTAAAGTGGAGGCTCTGGGGACAGGGGCCACAGTGTTAGCTGCGACCTGGACACCACAAGCACCATCCTCGACCTGCTGGGTGTTACTATGTAGCCTGGTTATCCTGTTAATGCAGGCGGCGCCCACACTCCTACCTCTTCATGAATTTTTGAGTTATAGCTGTCCATATTTTAATTTTTAAGCTGTATCACTTGGAGCAAAGTTATCCTTTGTTCTCCACAAGAGCTTGTTTTTAAATCTCTGGGAGTCTGTACTCCACAAGGAAGGGCTGTTTACAGCCTTTTGTTTTGGGCGTAATTGTCGTATTCCGTGTTCCTGCTGACATCTGCTCCCTGTCTTTTTCTTTTTTTTTTTTACTTTCTTTTCTTGTGTTCCATATTTTATACATAAAAAGTGTTTTATTTTAATCTGCTAAGATGATTTTGATTATTTACACTCAATTTATTATTTCTATTTGAGGCAACATTTATGGTTTTGAAATCTTCATTGGATGGCCCCATTTCCAAACTCAAAAAGAAAATGGTTTTTTTTACAGCCTTTGGAGATGAGTTAAGAAGTTTTGAGTTGTTGTTACCCACACCCTCCTTTCTGGGAGATTGGTCAGTTCGCACCCAGCTTCTGTCTTGTTACCTTTTGCTGTTTTGCTCCGGTCAGCCATCATGGCTACACTGCCCTTGGCCGTGCAGTCCTGCGTCCAGTGATGCAGGCATCTGACCTGTGTGAAGACTTGGTGTCCCCTCCCCCTGGGACACAAAAAGCACATGGGCTGCAAACCACGGTGATGGCTCCTGGACTCATCCCAGGCGTTACTGCTGGAGAGAAATACACAGCAGAAATGCAGGAAGGTGTCAGGAGCTGCCCTGCCTGGTCCCTTCCCTCCATCCTCCTGACTTCACCTCTCAGTCCTTCCCCCCGCCCCCCAGTGCCTGCACACAGTGCCCCGGGACAGTGCTCACCTTGACAGAGGGCAGCGGAGTTCAGGTGGTACACTATGCAATCACCACCTGTGCTGGGTACCGGGCTGGGGACACACGGCACCTTCACCACCTGTGCTTGGTACCGGGCTGGGGACACAGGACACCTTCACCACCTGTGCTTGGTACCGGGCTGGGGACACAGGACACCTTCACCACCTGCACTGGGTATCAGGCTGGGGACACAGGGCGCCTTCGCCACCTGCACTGGGCACTGGGCTAGGGACACATGGCACCTTCACCACCCGCACTGGGCACTGGGCTAGGGACACACGGTGCCTTCACCACCTGCACTGGGCACTGGGCTAGGGGCACACGGTGCCTTCACCACCTGCACTGGGTATCAGGCTGGGGACGCAGGGCACCTTTACCACCTGCACTGGGTATCAGGCTGGGGACACAGGGTGCCTTCACCACCTGCACTGGGGAAAGTCGGGTCTGGCCAGATTTTAGCCTTTCCCGTGTGGACTTTCCTGCTCCTGCTGGGTTATGCTGATCTTCAGTGGCATGTCCAGGATGGGGTCAGATTCCTTCTTGGTGTGATGAATGCTATAGTGCCCAGCCCAGGAACACTTTCTGTCAATCCAGGCAGAGAAGATGCTGAGGGAAGCAAAGCCTGGCAGGAAGTGTGTTGGAAGGAGGCAAGACCTCCCCTGTGTGCCTTTCACTCGATAGGAGTCCTCAGGGAAGGGTTTCTCTGCTTCCGCTGTGGGTCCCTGGGCGTATACCCCACTCCTGCCTCTAGAGCCCCATGTTAGCCTAGTTTGGGGCTCATCACTGATTACAGTTTCTTCAGCATCCCCTGGGCTCAGGAGAGAATCCCGTGTGAACACCTCTTGGGATCAGTAGAGAGTCCTGTGTGAACGCTCCTTGGGATCAGTAGAGAGTCCTGTGTGAACACTCCCTGGGCTGAGCAGAAAGTCCCATGTGAACGGTCCCTGGGATCAGCAGAGGGTCCTGTGTGAGCGTTCCCTGGGCTGTGCAGAGAGCCCCATGTGAATATCTCCTGAGATCAGCAGAGAATCCTGTGTGAAAACTCCCTGGGCTGAGCAGAAATTCCCCTGTGAACATTCCCTGGGCTGAGCAGAGTCCAGTGTGAACGCTCCCTGGATGTTCACATTCAGTCTTGTATGAACACTCCCTGCACTGAGCAGAGAGTCCAATGTGAATACTCCCTGGCCAAGGTGCTGGCAGCAGCCCTGCACGTAGTGTTTCTGGTTTATATTTAAATAACTTTTTTGTTTAATTTTCTTCATCTGTTTTCTCCTCTGACAATCTGCTTCCTACAGGAGGGCCTGTGCCTGGCAGCCCTTTCTCCTCACACCTGCCTGTGACCCCTCGGGGCGACTTCCCATGCATCTTCCGAGTGGCCCTTCTGGGACTGCCCACTGGGATCCTCACCTCTCCTCCCTCTGCTCCTGAATACCTGGAGACCCCCCCGCTGCCACCAACCTGGGGCCAGGTGGGAGGAGGAACCTGGGGGTTACTTGCGGAGGTAGCAGAGCAGAGTCCCTCTGCCCTGTCTGTCACCGTCAGCATCCTGGAGCTGAGTGGCCTTCTGTCCCTGCCACTCTCTCCATGAGACCTGTACTTCTCTGCTGGGACCACGCACAGGCCTCTCTGCCCACAGCCCCTCCCCAAGATGAGGGCACTGGGCGATGGGACTCCTGGAGGGGACGGCTCCTCACTGTGGGCAGGGCTCTCAGTTTCTGACCTGGGGGGGGCAAGATGGATATAAGAACCCACCCATCGGGTCCCCTGGGGTTCTGGGGCATGGCCGGAATGCCCTCATCACAGTGGATGGCAGTGAGCGCCAGCCTCTGTCTGAGCCCTGTGTCCAGCACCCTCCCGGCTATAGCTTCCTCTAGGTTTGGGGACTCAGGGAGGCAGGGCCCACAAATGTAAAGGAATTAATGAGAAAATTCATTATGGTTTTTAAGTAATAGCTTTTATATTGATTTTTTTAATGCACACACTGAGCATATAAAGTTATAGAATCCAACATTCTCATAACTTTAAACACAAGTTAAAGTTAGATAAGGCAGAGCATCAAATCCCCCTTCGATATTGCTACTACTTAATGAATTTCAGGGAGTGGAACAACCCCCCAAATAGAAGGTACTGCAGATTACCCTTTTTTCTGGAGTAATTTATCCAAAACCATTAAAATCTCTGAGCTTGGGATCGTTACCTATAATGGTTATTGAGCCTGGTTCTGCCCGTGGCTACTTCATCGGGAGGAGAATGGTCCTCCCCCCCTCCAGCCTCCCCGAGACTCAAGGTCACAGCGCTGGCTGCATTTGAGGATGGGAGCCAGATCCAAATTGCCCAGGGCTTAGGGTTCAGAAATTTATAGCCTAATTAACGGGATCATTGTTAAACCACACAATTAACAACTCCGAGCAAAACTAAGCCTTCCAGCGGAACTCCTGGGGTGCTGATGGGCAGACTGAGCAAAGCCCGAAGGAGGGTCCACTGTGCACCGCTGCTGCTGCGCCCAGGCGGGAGTGTCGAGGCTAACGGCAAACTGCCTTTACTCTCAAAAAGAGCAACTCAGAATATCCCTCAAGAAAATAGACCACAAATTTCCCAAAGAGGAAATAAAAGTGAAAACAAACATAGAAACCACACCACGTGTCAGGACAATGTGCAGAGCAGTCGCCCTCTTGGGAGTTTGTCAAGGATCACAAAGTGTCCCCTGCCACCATCGGACACAGGGTGCAGGAGTCACCCCCAGCCCCTGGCGGTGGTCGGGGCACGGACCTGAAGAACTCTCAGGAGGCAGCATCGGCTCTGAACTCAGCACATAGATACGGGTCTGAAGGACCCACGTGGCTCAGGCAGGAAGGCTTGGCTCACAAGTGCACATTTTCTCCCTGGGAGAGGCAGAGGACAAGGACACAGCACAGTGGTCACATAAACGATGACACACCCACGTAAGCCAACACTCGTGGCCGTTAGGAATGGTGGGTGTGCTTTCACTGATCCTGAAATCTCTTTCCCACACGGTGGGTTGAAAGGAAAATGATCTTGAGATAGTGATCAGGATACAATCAGTGTTCACAACAGGAACCTGTGTGTACGTCCACACAAGTAAACTGTAAGACCCAAGCTCGGAATGCCGGCTGAGGCCAACGGTGGAGTTCCTGGGCCTATTTTGGAGCAAGACCGGTACTGACCTCGGCAGAGGGATGTGCAGCTGTCCTGGGGCCAGGAGAGGCAGGAAAAGGCCAGGGCATGGGGCAGAGAGGGGAGAAACAGGGGTGTCCACAGCACAAGCTTGCAGGTGACTCACTGTGGAAGGCAGAGGAGGTCAGAGAGGAAACCGCCCAAACTGTGAAACGTGTCCCTCTCAGCACTCCCCGTCCTGTCCTTGACTCTCCTCTGAAACAGAGGGCTGAATTCAGTGCCCAGTGCTCTGTTCCATTTCCTGACGATGCCATTATAGTCGCTGCATGGCACTTGACATCCAGCAGGGACAGACACAAGGCACGTCCCTACCAGGACGTGTGGGGCACTCCCCACTCTGCGCTGCACCCAGAGTACAGAGACAGGACCACAACCTTCTCTTCTCATCTGGGGCATCTCTTGAAATCTTCTCTCTTATCAGCAATTTTTGTCCCCAACACGTGATGGGGACAACACAAAAAATTGGGAGAGAGAGTGAAATATTAACCCTTTAACTGAGCGTTAAGTCCCAGAGAGAGGGTCTTCAATCATGCTCCATGGACAGCGTCCCTGCAGGGGGACACCAGCTGAGCGTAAGTCCCTGAGAGAGGGTCTCCCCACTGTGCTCCGTGGACAGGGTCCCTGCAGGAGACTCTGCCTCTCCAGCACCACAAGCAGCAAGAAGCCACCCCCACCGTTTGCTCCAGGAGCTTCACACAACTGCAGCCACCCCAGTCCTGCCCTTATTGCACCAGGTTCTTAAATCCCCGCCCAGCCTCCAGGGCCATGCTCTGCCTGGGAAGTGTCCACAGTCAGCGTCAGGGCCCCTTTGTCAGGGTGGGCATTTTTCCTTAATTGACCAGGACACAGGTGCAGTCACCACATGAGGTCACGTGTCTGAAAACCAGCATCTTCCAGAATCTGGGCTGGTCCCTGTCATTCTCCCAAGCTCACCACAGGGCATCCTGCAAATATTACAAATATCGACCAGACAATTTTCTACAACCCTAATACAGTCCAAAGTCTTTCTGGAAAATTCTCAAGGTCATGCATTTTGCCATGCAGAGCCAGACACACGGGCTCTCAGATGTCCAGAAAATCGTGTGGGGAAATTATCTGCGAAGCGGCTCCCGCCCACTCCTTCCTGGTGTCATCCCTGTTCCGGAAACCGCACCATTTCTTTCTCATCCTGTTGCATTCAGCCCCTCAGAGAAGCCCTGAGGCTGATGAGTCCTTTGTATATGAGGACGAGGTGGAGAGAACGTCCCTGCATCTGATGGGCTGCCCGTGGTCTGGGTGTTGGATGTGACAGTCACATTGCTCTGTAAGGACCAGTGGAAACACGTCCTCGGGGTCTTCCTTGCAGGTAATGGGGTCACTGGGTGGGTGGGTGGTTTGAGCGACGTGGTGCCGGCCTGTTTTCTAGCCAGTGTCCTGGGGCCAGGAGGAGAGAGCATTGCTCAGCACTCAGCTCAGGGAATGGCGGTGGTGGGGCTGACGCTGACCACCCCGGCATCACGGGTGAGGGAGGGGCCCTTGCTGGGTGAGCAACCTGCCCTGTGTTAGATAATTCTGGGTTTCTGACATTCTTTGTTTACATCAAGTTAGACAATGTTGCCCCCACAAAACAGAATTCTTGAAAACAGCCCACACTTTAGCCACAAAGCTTTCCCGGGGCCGAGTGACAGTGAGGACAGAGAGGAGCTGGGGGAGTGGGCAGGTGAGGAGGCCGCAGGGAGGGCAGAGGAGGTGGGAAGTTGCCAGAAGCCCCAGCCACTGTCCAGGGGTCACTGTCTGGAGGCCACGGAAGGGGTAGTGAGCTGGGGTCTCCTCGATGGAGCCCCAGGCCAGGTCAGGTCCAACTATTCCGTGTGCTCAACAAATGTTCTTTTGTGGCGAAATCTTCAAAACAGGAGGTGGAACGCAGAAGGCATCTGACACCCACCCCCCTGCTCAGCCGTGAGGACATCTGCACAGTCCTCGTGCTCCAAAGAGGTGCCAGGCAGCTTCCTGCCAGCGGAGGCCTCAGTAGGGCCATGTCTGCTCAGGGCCCTGCGTCGAATCCTTCATATTTATAGGTTACTTATTTCGAAACTTCAAAAAGAGCTTCCGTGTGATCCAAAGCAATGTTCAAAGTCTCTGCTTAAAGACTGCAGGTGCCAGTGAAGACAGCGTGCCTCTGAGTAAGAGCAGGATTCTTGGAGGAGCCAGGATGCAGGCAGCTGCAGGGGGCTGGTCCCCCGCACCTCCTCCCCACAGCAGGTGGCCGCTGACAGCCCCTCACTTTGAGCCTCTGCTTCAGTTTTGGCTGCTGGAGCAACAACATTCATCACAAATCCAAAACTGGTGGTCCAGGGCTGAATGGTTCCCTGGCCACACTGCTCTAGTGAGGCAGGAATACACTGTTCCAGAGCCTGAGGGGGCCCCCTGCGGCCGTGCAGATGAGGGAGACAGGGAGAGCCTGGGAGGGGCCATGGCTGTGCAGACGAGGGAGAGGGGCACCTGGGAAGTGAGGCCTTGGTGCTGCTGTCTGAGCCCCTACTCTGGCCGTGCATGTTCCTGACCTGCTGGACCCATGGGCCTCACAGGAGGGAGGAAGGATATAAAAAAAGCTCCTTTTGAAGTTTTGAAATAAGTAACCTATAAATATGAAGAAATAAAAAGTCCCCTGGTGCCATTTTGCATGGGGGTGGCCCAACACGCTGCCCAGTGCTGTCCACAGGGTCAGGGCTCCTGGCAGCAGAAATAGCAGGTAACATGGGGGATGTCCTGGCTCAGCACACAGTTGGGTCACGCTGGAGTCGGCAGCTGAAGAGGCCAGCAGGTGCTAGAGGTATCCAGTCTCTGTGAGCTGCATGAACAGAGCACCATAGACAGGGGGGCAGCAACGGGCTTTTGTTCCCACAGTTCTGGAGGCTGAGTCAGGGTCTAGCTGGAGCCCCGTTCTGGCTTGCAGAGGGCAGAAGGAGAGCCCGCCCTCGAGCCTCTCATTTTAAGGACATTAACCCCATCCATGGGAGTTCAGGCCCTCATCACCTTCCAAAAGCCTTATACCCTAAATACTGGGAATTTGGGCTTCAACAAATGAATGTTGGGGCCACAGGGGGGAGATGGGAGGAGGCAGAAGGAGGGAGAGGGATAGTGAAGGTCAGGAGAGAATGTGAGGGAGGAGCAGAACGGGGCCCAGAGAGAAGTGACACAGCACAGCTGTCAGGGACACAGAACACACAGTGGAGAGGTGGGGTGTAGTAGAGAGGTGGGGTGCAGTGGAGATGTGGGTGCAGTGGAGATGTGGGTGCAGTGGAGAAGTGGGGGGCTATGGAGAAATGGAGCAGGGGCACAGTGGAGATGTGGGGTGCAGTGAAGAAGTGGGGTGTTATGGATAAATGGGGGCACAGTGGAGAAGTGGGGTGCTCTAGAGAAGTGGGATGCAAGGGAGAAGCGGGGACGCAGTGGAGAACAGAGTGGGGGCTCAGTGGAGAGCTGGGTGCAGTGGAGAAGGGGACCTCTCTCTGCACAGTGCCGGGTTAATGGGGTGACTATTGCCCAGCTCTCTAATGAGAGGCTCAGTTTAGGAATTGTTCACCTGATTGATTATGATGACTTGTCATCCATGAAATCCAGTCAACAAAAGCTGGTCCCACAGCTGTATGCCTTTGCTGTGCCTCCTGAGGAGAGAATATGGCACCAGCACTGTAGGACACAGAGCACAGCTGTTCTGGGAGCCAGGCCATGCCGGTCCCCACAGCCCTGTGGGGACGGGGATAGGGAGGCAGTGGACTGGAGGCAGCAGCGCCGAGCTCATCTATGGCTGTGAGCGCTGACCGTAGTGGGAGTGCTCGCACGGATGAGAAATGTGCAGGTGACCGCAGCCAGCCACCCCGTCTCTCTGGGTTGAAAGTAAGACTGGGGAGGGAAACAGAACTCGATGCCACAGAAAATCATGGGGTACTTCTGGGTCAGCCGAACTCAGTGCAGGCTTAGAATACACGCTCTGGGCCCCAAACACAGCACTATATGATCAAACATTTTAAAAGAAGACTTTAGGAAACAAGAAGGAGCAGAGGACAGGGCCAGCCCAGCTGCGACGGGCAGGGCTGAGCTGGGCGCAGGAGGCAGACACACTCCTGGGCTTCTTAAGAGCAGGAGGACGGGGCCAGGCCCATGTCTGCCCAACCCACACACCCCAGGAAGCAAGGCTGGGGCAACACAAGGTCTGGTTCTCCGAGCTGTTGCCTGAGCATCATGAAAAATGCAAAAGAGAAGCTGTGGGCAGCCTTGAGCCAGGACGACATGCGGCACCTGAAGGTGGATAGTCCAGCCCACAGAAGAGCAAGACCTCAGTAGGAAGTCCAGGCTTGGGCCAAGGTCGTACAGAAGATTGCAGAACACAGCAGGAGAAACAGGGGAATAAACTGCAGTTAGAAGCCGTCCACAGGGCAGCTTAGAGGGCACAGGGGCAAAGCCCGGGACATGGCACACACTGACTATGGGAGTCTGTCTCTGCCCCAAATCCCAGGGCCCGGCTCCTGTGTAGCCAACAGACGACAACGGGTGGGGGACACACCGCCTTCTGTCTAAGGCTGATTCAGGGAGCTCAGCACAGCGGGTGGCCCTGTGCAGTGGGCGGCCACACAGCCTCACTGTACTTCTCCCTGCTGGACAGGGCAGTGGCCAGCTGAAGGTGAAATACACAACTTTAAATAATGTAGAAGAAATTATGGAGACCATCTTTATGACCTAAGAAGAAGTTTCTTTTATACAATCAGAAAAGTAAAAATTAATTTAAAATCACCACATTAAAACTTCTGTGCCGTAGGATGTACCCTTAGGAAAACGAAAGCTGAGGATGGAGAAGACATTCGCACCAACGATGATAAACCACATTCGCAATATGCAAATTATCTCCATAAATAATTAAGAAGACAGCGTCCTCTCGGAAACAGAGGACAAGGACAGATCATCACAGGAGAGGAGACTTGAAGAGGCAGTTAACAAGTGCATAGAATGTGTTCAATCTGTTTGTTAATCAAGAAAATTAAAACTGTAACAATACGCCATGTCACATTCCTGGGATTATGAAAAGTGCAGAGTCTCACCATCAGCACAGGAGGGGAGGGGACAGCAGGGGCTCTCCTATGGGCGAGGCTGTGAATGCGTGAGGACATCTGGGAATGATGACAGTGTCTCCCTCAGCGTGTGTGAAATAACACACCTGCCATGTTCCCAAGGGACTGGTTGTCACAAAGAAACAGAAACCAAGCTGACCGTGGTTCAGTCCTGAAAGGAAAAGTTACAGAGAAGTTAAATTGAATGAACTTCATCTATACATAGCAATCTGGATAAATATCAAATACAGATTTTTTTTTTTGAGACACCATCTCCAGCTGTAGCCCTGGGTAGAGTGCTGTGGTGTCATAGCTCACAGCAGCTTCCAACTCCTGGGCTCAAGCGATCCTCTTACCTCAGTTTTTCTATTTTCAGTAGAGACGAGGGTCTCACTTTTGCTCAGGCTGGTCTTGAACTTGTGAGCTCAAGCAATCCACCCACCCCTGAGACTGTTGTTTTAAAAGAAAGGTGTAATTATCACATTGCTGCCCAGTCACTAGTTACCCTGTAACAGGACAGTTTCTGCATAAAATTATAGGTTAACAATGTGATGTCAGAGGTGCTAAGTGATTCTATGTCATAAGCAGCTGACAGATGAGGCGGGAGACAGAATTAAATAGGCTGAATTTGGGACTACTGGGAATTGAGAAGGGAGAAATGAATCAGGAACAGCTGCTGTGTTAACAGGAATTCTTGACCGGCAGTTACACAGAAACTACCCGTGTTACCGGGAAACTCGTGACTGGGGATCAGCAATGTGTTGAATGTACATGAAATCATCTACCTATTTTGTAAAAGCATCCAACCTAACGCCCTGGTTTAGGAACATACACATATGTATTAGAATCTGAAAACCAGAATAGGAGCGCGAGAGAGTACAGATTAACTTCTAGACAATGCTGGTCTGGGGCCCAGGTGTGGCACCAGGCAGGGACCACAGAAGAGGTCAGGACACTGAGGCTGACATTCAATGCATTTGCAAGGTTTTATTTCTTAGGAAAACATTCAAAGAAAATATTTAAAAAATAAAGCACTTTGGATTTAGAAAATAGCTGCTATAGGTATTTAACTTTTCTCTGGGTTTGGAATGTCTTGTTTTTTAAAAGGTCAAATGAGGTACTGTCTTTATACCACAGAAAGGCTTACTGACAGCTCCAACCCTGCACAGAGGGCCCCCGATCATGGCTCCCCTGTGTCTGGTGCTGGTGCCCAAGACGGAGACCAGACCCAGGCTGATCCCTGGCTCATGTCCTATCCTCAGAATGTAAGGGTGTATGTGAGTGTGTGTGTGTTAGTGTTTATGAGTGTGTGTTAGTGTATGAGTGTTAGTGAGTGAGTGTGTGTTAGTGTTTGTGAGTGTGTGTTAGTGTATGAGTGTTAGTGAGTGTGTGTTAGTGTTTGTGAGTGTGTGGTGTATGAGTGTTAGTGAGTGAGTGTGTGTTAGTGTGAGTGAGTGCATGCACTAGCTCGTGGGTGCCTGGTAAGCATTTGTGAGGAATGCAGGTGCATGAACAAGGTGTGTGAGAACATGTGCGTGCATGCACATAGGTGGGGAAATGCCCTTTATCAATCTCTGCCGTGAGCTTTTTGAATCTCTGTCTTGTTACTGGGATTTCCTGGAGATGTCATCACAGCACGGTAACCTGTCTGGCTCTGAGTCAGGGCGTCCTCACCTGTGTGGATAGGAAGTGGGGGCTCACCTGGGGCTGTGGAGAGGCTTCTCAGCCTTCCCGATCAGCTAGTCTGCTCCAAGTGGGTCCAAATGGGTGCTCAGTGCCACCCAGGTGAGTCTAAAACAGACGGGACTGTCTGCTGGGAGGGATGGCCAAGTAGGCAGGGTGCCCGCATCCTGTGTCCCTGCTGCTGAGCCCCACCCCAACAAACCAGTGACAGGTAAATGTTTAGACCTTAAACCAGACCAAGTCCAAAAGAGAGTAATCAGGGCTGAGCTAACAGACACAGTGAAATACTGAGGTAGGTGGTAGAGCCAGGAGAGCTGAGCAAGTGGGCAAAGAGGACTTTAAAAATGTGCTGATGAGGCAGCTGGCTGGGCAGAGGAGGACGACAGGGAGATGAGGCAGAGATGAGGGCAGCGGAGACGCCCCCCACGCCTCTAAAAAGGTTCTCCCCCTAACACGGCAGCTTGCTGATGGGTAATGCAGAGATGGTTTTAAACTCAACCAGACAGACTAAAAGGGAGAAGAACGAGCTGCACCAGCGGGTCCCTTCCTCGCGTGCTCTCCGGCTGCCTGTGAGGATCCACCGGCCATGACAGGCTGGGGTGGAGCCCTTGGGCATCCCCTGCACTTGTAGGGTTAGGACACCCAGATCGTCCAAAGACAAGAATGCAACAATTCAAATGACTACATTTCCAGCATGGACACCACAACCACAGAAGCCAGTGGCCTCCGGGCAGAAGCCTGCAGGGAGACCAGCCCTGTGGGTTTACTGCAGAGATGGGACCATGGGATGTTTACCCTGTGAGCCTTGAGAGTCCCCGAGGATCCGGAGGCCTCCTGTGACCTGAGGGGCCAGCACAGACCCGCCTGTCAGGCAGTGAGGCCAGCACACTTCCAGGTGTTGGCCTTGCAGGCCACGAGCTCAGCCTGTCCCACGTCCTCAGAAGGCCTCCCACAGGGTGCCCACCTCTGGACACAAGTGGTTTGTGCAAAGTGAGCGCCACAGCCATAGAGGTTTGTGCACTAGATTAATTCAGTATTCAGTCTGTTAAATGGCTGGTGAACACCCAGGACAAAACGCCTGCAGTGTGACTCAACTGCAATGTGCCTCTTATTCTTCCCCTGTGATCTTCCACCTTGTAACCTGGTGGGGAGGGGCGCTCAGCCACAGCCCTCCCTCAGTGACGGTCACACGTTCATTCCTCATCTCTGGACATGTTGTCCAAGCTGGTGGCTGTAGGCCAGTTTGGCAGGTGCACCAGGAAGGGCACGGAGAGGCCAGAGCTGATAGAAAAGTCCACTTTGGGCTGAGAGGTCTGGGGGGGCTCCCTGCAGGAGGAGACATCCGGCCACAGTGAGGGAGCAGGTGCCAACAGCCCTGGGAAGGCCGCACAGATGAAGGTGCAGCTGGGGTGAGAGGAACCCAGCCAGAGGGTACCCATCGCCAGAGCCAGAGCCCCGCACTCATCCCTGGAAAGCCACCCTGGTGAAGTGACCTGTGGGTGCTCCTGTGCACCTGCAGACTCGGGTCGTGTCTGGCACACAGAGGCTTTATGGCTGGGCTTCAGCTCTCTGCATATTGGGAAGACTGTGGGGGCTTCACTGCAGGCGGCTCCCCTGTTTCCTGAGAACCCTGAGTCCAGGGCACCTTGGGGCCTTGGGGTTTGCTCCAGGAAAAGGCTCTAGGCTGGTCTCACCATGATGCTCCTCCCAGAGCCTCAGGGTACAGAGACCACCAGCATCAGCCTCTCTCTGCCTTCGATGGCCAGGCTAGGATCTGGCTCTCTACATAGAACACGTGGGCCGCCAGCAGGGTAAAGAGATTGGAGAGTTTGTAGAGAAGTTTATTTTTACAGCTCTTGAATTTATTCATATTTATCAAACATGTACCTGTCACTAAAATCTCTTAGGAGGATTTTCAAAAATTAAAGAATTGGACCTAAAAATACTGACCTGGATGATTGTGGTCCCCACGGGAGGAGGATGTGACAGGCCTGACGGGGGTGAGTGGGTGCAGGGCGGGGTGTCCTGGATGAGCGGCTGACTGTGAATGTGTGGGTGTAGGGAGTGCAGGCTGAGGGTTTGAGGCTCATGTGTTTTCCCTCCGTTTTTTTTCATTTATCTGTCCCTTCATCTAACACATCCAGAAGGAGCTCCCTGGACATACATGGGGGCGGCGGGGCTGGGGCTGCCTGATGGTCCATGCACAGCTAGCCACTCCCAGCAGCTGTTGAGCAGTAAGGGCCGGGGTGGGACAGATCCCTGGGGCCTGTACAGCTGGGCAGCTGCTCCAACACCGCCTGGACTGCAGGGTGGTCAAGACCATGGTGGGGAGCCAGAATGACCCCAGAGCTGGGGGTCCTGGCCACAGGACCCCTTCCCTGAGCAGGCTGGTCTCTCTGCCCACAGGATGCCTCACACCCACCTCCCTCACACAGCCAGCCAGTATCCCCAGATCCACAGCTCTTGGGAGCAGAGCATCTCACACTTGAACACATATCCCAGGACCCATGGTGGGAAGCCTGAAGCTGTGGCTGGCCAGCAGCTCAGCCCAGGACAATCCACTGTGTCCCTGAGCCAGGCTCAGTCTCCCAGGATACCTTATCCCTCCCAGCATGGCCCCTACTGCCCCTTGGCCCTGGGAGCACTTGAGTGGACCCAGCCTGGAAGGTGGGGGCTGTCCCGACACTTATATATCTACGCTCTACTCTCCCTGCCCAGTGAGGACACCCGCTCACCTGAAGGCACGCAGTTGCCAGGCTTTGGGAAAACCCTCTGTGCAGAGAGCCCTGGAACCCTGGAGCCCTGCCCACAGGTCCCCTCGCCTGCCAGGAAGTGCAGGGGACCTGGGCTGATGAAGGCCTAGGCCCAGAGCACAGAAGCCTCTCCTGGGGAAGCTCTAACCTCCTGGTGGGGCCCAAAGCCTTGTGTGTGAGCCTGTGTGTCTGAGTCCCTCCCCTTCTCTCCCGGGATGGCCGGTCACTCTGGGTCTCACTGGCTTCTGCAGGCCTGGCCTCTCCCACAGACCCGGCCTCTCCCACAGACCCGGCCTCTCCCACAGACCTTTCTGCTCTGCTGCCTCTCCCCCCTCTCCTCTAATCTCCCCCACTCCAGGGGTGGCCTCTCGTTGCTAGTCTTTTCTCAGGGATGTCACCACCTGATGGCTCCAGTCCCACTGCAATCTGTACCTTCCTGGTATAGTCAGAATTTCATGTCCCTCTCGATGATTCCTGTGTTGAAATCCTCACCTCCAGGGTGATGGCGTTAGGAGGTCCCTTTGGGGGGTGATTATCTCTTGGGGTGGAACCTCTTGGAGGGATTAGTGTTCTTACAAGAGACTCAGAGACCCCTGACCCCACTCCACCCCGTGGGGACACTGAAGACCTCACCTGCTGGGAGGATGGACCCTCCCAGGCACTGGGCCTGCCAGCAGCTCCATCTCGCACCTCTGGCACCACATGAGACCCAGTTTTCTGTTATTTACAGCCACCCTGGCCAGCTGCGGTACTTTGTTACAGCAGCTAGCAGGTGGGGGGCAGCAGGTGAACTTGAGGCTATGGTGACTGTGCCCTGGTTGGGGGCGGCAAGTGAACTTGTACCTTCCCTCGTATCAGCTCAGCCCGGGGCTCCAGTCCTCCCCCTTTTGGAGGCCACCCTCACCTTGGACTTGTGGTATTAAGAGAATTTAGCCACATCTCAGGCAAGAATCTTCCTACTTTTCAGCAGACAGGAGGGTTTGTAGGTAATAATTCTTTAAAATTCAGTAATTATGTATTTAGCTGCTACCAACCACAGAGGAAAGCACGCATATTAAGAAGCCCGTAATTACATAATAAGCGCTTACTATCAACTGCACTCTGCTGTCATGTACTCCATCTCCCGTATCTTAAAAAAAATTCAAAACAATTACCACAAACACTAAAATAAATCAGGCACCAACTATCAGGTTAATGCAAAATTAGGGGTTTGCTTTGAGCACATGGATGGGTTTCAATGCAAATGTCTTAAGTCCCAGCCACCTGGGGTTCCTGACTCTGCGCAGGACACGCCCCAACTGGCAGGGTGGCCTGAGGGCTGGAGTCACCTGCCTGGATGTGAATCCATTAAAGTTTTGAGTAATTTGGGAAGATTCTGTAACCTCCCCAAGTCTGGGTGTGATCATGGGCAGGACAGAAGCACTGTGCTCACCTCAGAGGGGCTGTCATGAAACTTCACGCCTACCCAAACTCACCTTCTTTTTCTTCCAGATTTCTACAAAAAATTAACCAGGATGGAGAGCACTGCCTCACGCCAGCCCTCTCACCGGAGGGTGGTCACCAGGCCCAGTCCCAGCCAGGCGGTGCCAGCAGATGAGCTCTGGCGTCTGCGCCCCTGGGCAGCCCAGGCTGGAGAGCAGGGATGCGGGAGGCAGCTGAGCCGTGGACGGCAGCATGGAGCCAGCAGCCATCCGGGTGGTTGAGAGAAGCAGGGCCCTCCGGGGTTTGCCATTTCTTCTTGGTACCTAAAGCTCTTAGTGTGGGGTTGCTATTGTTTCAAGGTGGGAATAACAGACTCTTGGGCTTCAGCCTCCGTCAGGCTGGGCACAGTAGGGTTTCCCAGCTGGCCTGGGGCCCTGACCCGCTGCTGACTGCACAGAGGCCCGATTCCTCCCCTGCCAGCCACACTGCTATCATCACGCTTCTCAGGTCTGCGCCTGCTCCTTCCTCTGGGGCCAAAACGTCCGTGGAAACCCACTGCTCCTGGGTGATACTTGCTGATTCTGCTTCTGAGGGCACAACACCAGACACCCCTGCCCGGGGGCTGCCTCCCCGCCTGCCAGTGCATCTTGCCCTGAGTCGGGGGCTGTGCTCAGGGTAGGGGACTTTCTGTCTTTCCCCTCAGGAATGTGCCCCCAGCTTCCTGTGCTGGTCTTGCTCAGAGTTCCCCTCAAGGGCACTGAGCTGTCACCCTTTCAGGTCTCTGGGCAACAGAACTGCGCCAGGGGTCACCTGTCGACCTTTTATCCCAGCATGCCATGGAAGTCTTCCATGGACTGTCCCTATCTGGGCTTGATCCAGGGAGAACCCCCCGGGCAGGGGCCTGGGAGTGCAGAGGCCTGGAGACCCCCCTACCCCCGCCGCCTGTCTACAGCGCCTCTGGTGCCAGGAGGGCAGCTTGGGCATAGCCCTGCTGGGGCTTCTCTGCCTGCTGTGGGCCTGCCCTGACCCGTGATTTCCACTCTGTCACCGGGGGTGGCAGGCCCTGCCCCTGGCCTTTCTAAAGTGGCCCCTTCCAGCATCCCCACTGTGTGTTTTTGTCACCATCAGTCACCTTGACTGGTGCCATTGGCTTCATTTGGTCAGTTCCTCAGTGTCCACTGGAAGGGGAGCCGCACAGGCCAAGCCAGCCCCCTACCCCAGCTCAGCAGGGCTCCTGAACCTCATACATGCCTGGGGTGGGGGGGCTTCCTCCATCCCCCTTCCTGTCCCTGCTTTGCGGCCCTCCTGGCCCACAGGCCTCCTCTGGGTCTCAGTTCTAGAATACTCAGCTCCCTCTTGCTTAGGATTGCCAAGCCTTCCCTGGGCACTGGGCCCTTCCTGCTCACCCTCCACACCAGCCTCGTGCCATCAAACTCCAAGTCCCTGGCAGTGGCCCGGGCATGGGCAGGATTCCCGTTCAATGAACAGATGTGTCAATGATAAACAAATGACAAAACTTACAACCAAATTTCAAATTGCTTAAAATCCAAGAACAGAACAGTTTTGTTTTGTTTTTTAATAGAATCCAAGAGCCAAGTTCTGTCTGCAGGAGTTGTGACCAGACCTAAAATACCAGCAAGTAAACAGACAAATCTGTTTCCTCATTCCCCTGCCCAGAGGCAGCCGGAGTCTGGATGCCGTGGCCGTCTGCTAATTCACTCCCACACCTGCCAGGAGCTGCCCACTGCAGCCACTAGGCCAGGGCTGCTGCTGCCCAACGGTGCCCCTCCAGGAGCAGAGGGTGAGTCCAGCTGTCACCTGGGCCTCTCCAGAGGGGAGAACTCATCTCTTTGCTCTCAGCACTCCAAGGGCAGCTGTCTTCTGCCCAAAGATGCATCATGTGCACACACGAGTGCATACACATGTGTGTGCATGTGCACATGTGTACGTGTGTGTGCACATGTGCATACGCCCACATGTACGCATACTGCTTGTTTAAGAACAAGTCTACAGAGCTCGGATGGAGAGACTCTCCCAGGCTGACGCTGCCTTTGATTGGCCTGTGAGCCGAGGGCTCCCCCAGCTGAGGGTAAAAACAGGGCAGCTGAAGTGAGAGAGGGGCTGGGTGTAGGAAGGGGACACCCTTGGGGTCTCCAAGACCTGAGAGGAGTGGCGCCTCCCTCAGAGTCACCAGAACCCAAGCAGGGACCAGGATCTCCACAGGGAACCAGTCACCAGAAATTCCTTCAGGGCCTCACCTTCAGGCCCGTCCCCAGGCTTTGGGGCTGGACAAGTGCCTGCACAGGCAGGCTCAGGCTCCCCCAGGGACAATGACCACTTAGGGGGCTTCGGTGGTGAAACACTGGACCCAGAAGTCTGGGGAGGCTGGAGACAGGGTGCCAGCAACTCTATTGTTGCATCCCCTTGCGGGCCAAGACTCAGATTTCTGGCCCCCCATTCTCCTCAGGGATGGGCATCAGATGCTTTCTGATGTCACAGGCTCAGTTCCCTTCATCTGACAAGCCAGAATCTATGAAGTGTCACTGCATTTCACAGTCAGAGACCTGAATGGGGTCACAGAGCTGCTCAGTGGCAGAGCCAGCAGGAGACCCAGGCTCAGGCCCCTCCAGTTGGGGGCCAAAGTCACAGCGTGGACGTGCCGCTGGGAGTCCAATAACAAATACACAGCAATAGGTTAAACAAGTGGGATTCCAAAGAACATAAATTCCAGCGATGAGAGGAAATACCTTAAAACATTCTCTCAACCTCAGGGGTCCACTAATTTCTCCAGCTCCACTGCCGTCCACACCCTAAACCCCCCGCCCCCTCGGCTCCTCCCTTGGTGGCTATGCAGAGCCTCTGGCCACTGCCTCTCACGTGTGGTTCCAGGTGCTCAGATGCAGATGACACCCCTTCTCCTGAGCTTCCCCCCAGCTCCCCCTGTTTTGGGGCAGGGGGCTCCCATGGTGGCCCTGTGACCCCTTTTGGGTCCTCCTGTGTCACCTGAGAAGCTCGTCCTCTGAGCGCAGGAGGAGACATGGGACACAAACCCTTTAGAGCACAAGGGACCTGCCACTGTCAGTGGTGGGGAGAGGAAGTGGGCGCTTTCCTGGGACATGCAGAGCAGGGATCAAGAGGAGAGGGAGCAGCTAGCTAGTTTTTATTTTTTACTGAATTTTCATTATGTTTTTAGGTGATCTTCCTGAATTCACATAGATCCAGTTCATTCTTTTTAACTGACAGTGTCCTCCTCTTGAGTGGATGAACCTCCAGGTACCTCAGCCTCCCCTTCTATGCAGAGTGGTGACCTCCACCTGCCCCAGCCCAGCAGCCCAGCAGCCCAGCAGCCCTGTTCTTGCTGGTGCAGAGGTGCAGGTGCACAGGGGTGTGAGGTGCAGGTGCATGGAGTACAGGGGTGTGAGGTGCAGGTGCAGGGAGTACAGAGGTGCAGGGGTGCAGGGGTACGGGGGTATAGGGCTATAGGGTGTAGGCATGCAGGGGTATGGGGCACAGGGTGCAGGTGTTCAGGGGTACAGGGGTGCAGGGGTGTGTGCAGAGGTGCATGGGTACGAGGTGCAGGGGTGCAGGGGTACAGGGTGCAGGTGTACAGAGTATAGGGGTGCAAGGATGCAGGTCTAGGGTGCAGGGATGCAGGGGTATGGGGTGCATGTGTTCAGGGGTGCAGGGGCACAGGGTGCATGTGTTCAGGGGTGCAGGGGCACAGGGTGCAGGTGTTCAGGGGTGCAGGGGCACAGGGGGCAGGTGTTCAGGGGTGTAGGGGCACAGGGGGCAGGTGTTCAGGGGTGCAGGGGCACAGGGGGCAGTGTGTAGGCTACGAGGTACAGGTGTGCATTTGTACAGGAGTACAGGGGTGGCCCAAACTTTGCATCATTTGCTTAAAAGGAAACTTAATTGTCAAATCCCCACCTTTCCCCATCTTGACCACAGCTGCTTCCTGCTTTGGCTGGACCCTACAGATGACAGCGGGTGCAGGCTGGAGCTGCAGGGACAGCCTGAGGGGCTGAGCCAGGCTGCAGACCCGGACCTGTCATCACATGAGGATGACCTCGGAAGCCAGACACGAATTCAGGCTGCAGAGGAGGCTGTTTAAGGGCTAATCCGACCTCACGCCCTTCCCCTTCAGCTTTTGCACTTTCTGATTCCCATGAAGCCTGCCCCTGAGTGCACCCTATGGGTGGGTGCAGGCTCCCAGACGCACCAACTTCTTGCTCCCTGCCGGCTGCCTCTCCAGCACACCCCAGGGCTGCTTTTCTGCCTGTCTTTTTTCTAAGTACCATTCTCCACTTCCGTGAACCAACAATGGGGTTTGTCCTGGTCATTTGTTTTCAGATGTGCAGGACTCCGCTCCATCGGAACTCTCCCTCGTGGCTGGTGGCTGGTGGCTGAGTTTGCCGTTTGCAGTGATGAACTTCTCTCCACCGAGATGGGCTCCTGCCTTCGGGGTGTCATCACTGAGAGTGGTTCTCAGCGCTACTCTGTGCCCTTAAGGGAAAAATAACCATATGCTTTTTAGTGATGACTCAAATACTTGTTGATATCTTATTTCTTCTCTTCAATATTATTTATTTTCCCTGTTATATGTTTATTTTCTTTTATACTCTTTAGTTTCATTTGGTCCTTTTAAGGGCCCCACAGGGGCATACCCTTTTGCTGACCCCGTGTCAGTGCTCCCGCAATCCCCACAGGAGCAGACACCCACAGACCCACAGGTGTCCACCCTCACTGCCACTGTCCACCACGGAACCCCACCCGTGTACTCCATGCTGGCCCCAGGGAAGATGTGGCTCTCACGTGCCCCCACCCCCGCCCCGTTGCTCAGTCTGGTCAGAGTAACCTGAGCCTATTCAGGTGGTTTACTGTTCCAAAGGGCCATTCTCCAGGCTCTGGGAAATCAGCCCCCACCCCCGCCCTGTTGCTCAGTCTGGTCAGAGTAACCTGAGCCTATTCAGGTGGTTTACTGTTCGAAAGGGCCATTCTCCAGGCTCTGGGAAAGGTCCAGAGCTTTCCTCATAGCAGCTGTGCTTCCTGCAAGGAATCGGAGGCATTTGTTTAGCTTGATTACATGCAGGTGCCTGGCAGGAGGGAGATTTATTGAATTTTTAACTGTCAGTTAGAATAGAGAGTATTGAACTTTCTATTTTGGTGTCCTTTCTAAGAAAGGCCAAGACTGTGTAATTTTAGTCTGGAGCTGAAGGTTGGTGATGCCTGTCACCTGTCACCCTAAACTGATATTCATAATCCCAACAATTCTCTGCCTGTCAGGAGAGCAAGAGAAACACTTGCCCCCAACTTCCCTGACAACAGGTGCCAAGGGGCAGACACCTGTAAGGCAGGTGCAGGGCGGCCTCTATTCCTGTCCTGGGGCGGGGACAGCCTCTATTCCTGTCCTGAGGCCTGCCAGGCACAACACACCTGCCCCATGGCAGAGCCAGGCACTCCCCAAACCTGCCCCACAGCAGCACCAGGCACTCCCCATACCTGCCTCACACATCTACAGGCCTGGATCCCTCCTCAAGCCAGCCCAGGTGACCACTGCCTCCCCCCCAGGGACCGGGAAGGGAGGAGCCTGGCTGACATCCATCTGCTCTTGCCCCCTGGGCTCCAGAAACCCCAAAGCCCTGAGTCAGATGGTCCCTTGGGTTGGGCTTATAGATCGTTTTCATTTTTATTTAAATTAAACTACAAGCTCTTAATCCTGGATTTGTGCCCACGTCACCTTGGTCCTGGACACTGCCCCCTGTTCTCTGCAAACTGCAAAGCCGGCCAGCAAGGGCCACACCCCTCCCCAGCCTCGAGGGATGTGTGCTGAGGAGGGTCACCTGAGAACTTTCCATTCTAATATTTTATATAACTTTTGAAGTCGACTCTAAATTTAAAATGGAGCTGAGTGACAAGGCAGGGAAGCTGGTCTAGGGCCTCGCTGTAGCCTGGGCTCTGTGTCCAGGAGATGGAAGGCAGGGATGGCCCTGGAAATGGAGAACATTCTGAGAACTGACCAGCCTGAGCCGGCATAGGCCTCCGGCCATATCACTGCGGACTCCACCTGACAGAAGGGAGTGGGACCAGCCAGGAGGCCATTCCTGAAGCCCCCGGGGCCAAGCCTGGTCCTACCTGCCAGAGGCTGGCAGGGTTGAGCCCCAGTGCCTGTGAGCGAGTGCCTGGCACAGATTCTCTGTGGCTGATGTGGGATCAAGGATGGCAGAGGAGTTCCATGGTGGGGGGTGGTCTGTGTGGTGTGGAGCTGGCCCTATTCCTGGCTTGTCCACACCGTTCTCCCCTGAAACAACAGCACAGGGAAGCAGGGAGTGTCTGTCTGTCTTCATAGCAAGGAGGGAGGCTCAGGGCAAGTACAGGTCCCACCCAGGGTCACGCTGCCAGGGGATGCCCTTGAGGCCTGAGAGCTGACCTTCTAACACACTGTGGAGCCATGGGTCAGTGTGAGCTGCTGGCCTGTGGAGATCCTTACACCCCACGCCTGAGTTTCAGGGGAGAAGGGTGGGAAGAGAAGGGTGGGAAGAGAAGACTGTCCCTCAGGGACTGTCCCTCATGGGGAGAGCAGCCATGCCAGACGAATCACCCCAACTGAGCTCAAACTCACCTGTGCTCCACAGAAGATGCAGCTAAGGGCCAGGGACACTAACAGACGTCCCGAGGCCACCCAGCAGGTGGGGGTGGGGAGGGGACCTGGACTGGCCCTTCTGTCTCCAGAGCTGACCCTGACTAGAGGTCATCCAGTCCCATGCCTGTGCCTGGCTCTACTCTGTGTCCCTCTCCCTATGAGGATGGCAGCCCCAGCCCTCGACAGGCCTCAGTGGTAGTGACCTCCAAGCCCAGGGGCACTGGCTGCCCCAGACAGACAGCCAGCTCCTCCAGGTCTGCCTGTGGCTGCAGAGCAGCCGGCCTGGCTCCACCGTGGCTGCAGACACTGCTACGTGGGGTCTTGTTTCTGGGGTCCCCGGGGCCATGTGTCTACTGATTCGGGACATTTATAGGTCCCTGCTACGCAGAGTGGACTGCAGCAGCACTGTCCAGAAAGACGTCTTCTCCAGCCAGGCAGGGCCCACCAGGCAGGGCCCTCCAGCCATGTGGCAGGGAGGTGGGGCCCAGCCAGGCTGTCCCAGGACACCCCCACTGGCCAGGTTACTCCCCTCCATCCCTGCTGCTCTGGGCCTCCCACTTGTCCTCTTCAACCAGGGAGGTGGGTAGAAACCTCAGGAAATCTCAGAGCCGCTTCTACTCTCGGGCCCTGGACAGTCTCTCCCCAGGGAAGCTGCACCCACCTGGAGCCCTACGGCCCTCACAGTCAGAGCAGGTGGGGATGGTGCTACGATGAGTGAGCAAGTGACAGGGACACAGGCACAAGCCCAGGAGCTGCTTCAGGTGACCAGACGGAACCCAGCCACTATGCCCACGCTGGGCTCCTCACTGGAACCAGACAGAGTCACACATCCACGCAGCGTGCAGACTGATGGGAGCCCAGCACAGGACATGGGCAGGGTGACAGGAGCCCAGCACAGAACACGGGGCAGGTGACGGGAGCCCAGCCAGGGCTGGGACAGGTAGGGACTCCTGGGGAGGGCATTTGGATTCACCCTGGTGATTTTGAGCGACAGGTGGGAGGTAGGTAGGGGGAGGCAGGCAGGACAGGAGGGCAGGAGGATGGCTGGATGTCTGTATAACCACTGGAGGAGGCAGAGGTGGGGTGTCAGACCTGGACCAGAGGTACCCTGAGCCCCATGTCCAGCTGCCCGGTGAGCTGCCCTTGTAGGCTCCTCTCAGCCACTGGGGTTTCTGGGTGAAAGGAAATGTGTCTGCCTAATATTGACAGATATTTCTAGTTTTCTTCCAAAGAAAAGTGCTGCAAACCTACCATCACCCTTGTGTCAGCTGGCCCTGCTGCCTGGAGCCTGACCCCCTGTGTTAGCCGCCCCTGCTACCTAGAGCCTGGTGAAAGTCATCTAAGCATTGACAGTCAGATACGAGGGAGACACACGTCGATCACACGTGCAACTGTTAACAAAGTGAGTCTGACCATCCATCGGCTCGGCCTCTTCTGTACATTGCCTGTTTACACCCTTCATTAATTTTGCATTTGGCTATTAGCACGAGTCCTATTTGCTTCTGGGATACCTTGTCCACAGTGGGTGTTTGACTTGGGGGTTTCCAAACTTCTTCCCAGACCCTTCCTGCAGCAAGAGCCAGCTCAGCTGTGGTCAGCAGACCCCTGCCTCCCAGGCATGCACGTGAGGGATGTGGTGCCCAGAGACTGGTGTCTGCGTCCTGCCCGTGACACCTGTGTCCTGCCTGTGACACCTGTGTCCTGCCCGTGACATCTGTGTCCTGCGCGTGACACCTGTGACACCTGTGTCCTGCCCGTGACACCTGTGTCCTGCCTGTGACATCTGTGACACCTGTGTCCTGCCCGTGACACCTGTGACACCTGTGTCCTGCCCATGACATCTGTGTCCTGCCCGTGACACCTGTGACACCTGTGTCCTGCCCGTGACACCTGTGTCCTGCCTGTGACATCTGTGACACCTGTGTCCTGCCCGTGACATCTGTGTCCTGTCCTGTGACACCTGTGTCCTGCCTGTGACACCTGTGTCCTGCCCGTGACATCTGTGTCCTGCCCGTGATGCCTGTGCCCTGCCTGTTTCCTGTCTGTGATATACAGAGCATGGTATCTATGTTACGAGATACCTGATCTATGATACCTGTTTTCTTTGGAGTGGGGTGGGTGTCATTCACACTCACACACACGCACACACATGCACACACGTGCATCACAGACCCCAACTTATGCAAGCACATCTCAGAGACCGAGGGCCACAGCATCCGGGAACAGTTGTGTCTGGCAAAACCCGGTGGGAAGAGCCATATTGCAGACACACCCCTCTTCCGTTGGCTTCTGAAATTTTATCTTCTTGAACCATTAGGAACTGTGTAGAGTGAGCATATTACACAAACGAAATGTGATTTTTAGGTGATTAGATACGAAGTCAGTAACAAAAAATTAGGAGCTTTTTTCTACACCAGCAACAAGCAGTTAGGCATGGAGTGGATAATAATCTCCTATTCAGAGACAGTAACGTGAGCTACGCACGCTGCATAGTAACCGGTGAGAGAAAATATGAAACGCACTGATGAGCCAGGAAGGTGCTTCGGATCTGCTGGGAAAACTCGATTTTCTGTTTTCAGAAGACTCCTTACTAGAAACTTACACAAACACTATTCTAACTTTTCTTTTAAGATATTTTTATGTGCTACTTATGCAGAGCTGATCTATGTTGAATTTATTATAATTAGGTATGAGGAATGCTTTTTTTAAATTCCCAATTGTTGGCCGGTTATTTTAATGCTAACGAAATAAAACATCCTTTGTTTAGTGGAGTTTTCACAGCCCAAGTGACCTGTGTGTGTTGTGTTTTTTTCCACTCTCCAGAGCCTGGGGTGTGGCCTCAGCTGCCGGCGTTAAGCTGATACCAGACCAGGTGGGTGCTCCTCCCTGGCAGGTCTTGTAAACAACATCCTCAGATAAAGTTTGATGCCATCTTCCACCTATTTGATGGGCAATACAGAAAATGTCAGGAGGCCAGCTGCAAAGCAGAGAAATTAGTTTTTCAAAACCCCTGTCACCAAGTCACCTCCCTTGACTCCAAATTCCTCCATTTTGGAGCTTTCCCGTCACAAACAAGATGGCAGAGGCGGGGTGGCTGTGTCCAGACCACCTGTGGCTAACAAACACTTGAAATGCGGCAGGTGCAGAAGTTTTTACTTCAAGTAATTTAAATTATTTTCAATTTAAATAGCCAAACGCAGCCAGCAGCCCCCATGTTGGACAGTGTAGCTCTCAATATTCCTGTGAAACATGGACCTCGGCTCAAGCTGCTTCAGGAGGGAAACAAAGAGAGAGAGAGCGAGAGGGAGAGAGAGGGAGAGAAAAAGGGAGGGAGGCAGAGAGAGGGAGGGAGAGGGAGAGAGAGGGAGGGAAGGAGGGAGAGAGAGACAGAGGGAGAGAGGGAAGGAGAGAGGGAGGGAGAGGGAGAGAGAGGGAGGGAGAGGGAGAGAGGGGGAGAGCGATCACCTGCCCTACACCTGCCAGTTGAGGGAACTTCCCCTTAATCAACAATTGGCCGAGAGGTTCACCTGTGAGCTCAGACTGACATATCTGCCTTTGTGGATCCTTTGTTCTAGTGGGGGACGTGCTGATAGGAAAGTCACCTGTCTCCCCAGACAGGGGGGTGTGCAGGGCTTGTGGGGAGGTCCCATTCAGGCCGGCTGATGTGCTCCTTTTTCATATCTCTCCACTGCCCACCAGGTCCTGGGTCCTCCCTGAGGAGGAGCGAGCTCTTCTGAGTAGCAGGAGCGCCAACGGCCAGCTCTGGGGCCACAAGTCTTCCGCGAGACCCTTACAGCAACAGGGATCAGTCTGTCCCTCCTGGAAACATCCCTGGAGGCCGAGTGCAGTCAGGGTGCAGCCAGGGCAGGGGTCTGACAGGTGTGCACACAGTCTGGCCTCAGGGTGCAGTTGTCAGGGGCCCCAAGTGCCATAGCACGATGACCCACTTTGGGTTCCGACAGGTTGGATCTTTTGTCCAAAGAACCTCTAGGGAGATAGTGGCCAAGTCAGTACTGGGAACGTCCACACCTCACCCACTGACCCCGCAACTCCCACTGTGAGCTTCCGGCATTTGGGCCTTCCAGCCTTTTAGTGGAGGGGTTACTGACTCACTCCAGGGACAGACAGGCAAGCCCGCTGCTGCCAGGAGCCCAGCCCTGCCCCCGAGGTGCTGTGACCTCTGCTGTGATACTGGGCAGCAGGGATGCTACCCCCACCTCACCCCCCGGCATTGGCATCCTTGAGCGTGGCCCTCAAGCAGCCCTCGGAATGTGGGAGACGTGACAGTGGCCCTTCCCTTGGGCTGCCTGTCTTTCTCTCTCACTCGGGGACTTTCTCTCTCACTCGAGTCCTAGTGAGACCCCCACCCCCAGGAGCTTCAGCCCCTCCTGGTTCCTCGTAAGGGAAGCACCAGTTAACCCACTCCTGCATGAAGAGGCTGGAGCGCCAGGTGCTGGGAGCCAAGTGTGGGCTTTACTGAGAAGCACGAGAGGATTTAAAGTCTTCATCTCGGGGGACATCAGTGGGATTCTGCTTCTGTTATTTTGTTTCTTATTTCTTAAATTAATTTATACTGTGCAAGTAGCAAGAGAAATTTTGGACCATCTTTTGTTTCGAAGAAAATCTCAGGTAAGTGGTGAAGTTAAAGATGGCTCTGACCCTGTCAACACCACTAGGGGCACAGGCCATCTGGGAATGTCACATCCGTCTGTACCTTTGCCATAAACCCTGATCAGAGACTTCCTGCCGTCGCAGGACTTAACCCCCGGAGTGGAAGTTTAGTGTCCCATGAAGTTATGAGGCAGTGTGAGTTTGCTCTATGCCACTTCACTCCAGGTCACAAGGAAGTCCCAGCTCCCAGCACACACAGACGCAGACCTGTGTGAGCCTTGGGGGAAACTATGTTATTGTCCTTCCAAAAACAAAGTGTTAGAGCTGAGAGGCTTTCGGAGGGGGTGAGCACCAACAGGGTCGTGCGCAGAGGGGCTGTGCAAGGAGCAGAGAAGAGTGGGGCCCGGCCTGGCTCTCCATCCTGCTCTGGGGAAGGGGACCGTCCCAGTCAAACCACGAGTCTCTGTCCCCTCCCTCCCGTCCTTCCGTGAAATGTGCTTGCTCTGCTTTTCTTGGTGTTTTTCCTTTAGATTACATAGAAATGTATTGATTTGCTATTGTGGGAAATGATGGTTTCATTCACCTCATTTCCCATCATACTCAACCTCCTTCTAACAAGGGGCTTCAACGTCCTCACCCACCCCGAGAAATCGATGCCCAGTGACGCGCAGACCCTGCTCCCGGCAGATCAGGCCGGGTTTCGTTTCTCTCATGGTCTCTCCTCTCCCCAGTGTCACTATGTCTCCCCGTGTCTGTCACTCACTCAGCGTGTTTGAACGCACAGCCTTTAAGCCTGGTTGAGCACACCAGCTGTTCCAGAAGGTTCCATTCCCTCCTGGGGACACACCTATGCAGCCTTCCCTCTGGCTCCCGTCAGCTGCCCTGGGACCTGCTGTCCCCCGACTCCAACCTGGACCCCAAGGACCCTCCCTGTGCCACTCTCCGAGCCCTCCGGTCTGGAGCGCGTGGGGCTTCTGCCTGTCTCACTCTCTCAGGTCAGTTTGGCCCTCTGCCTGCTGTTTCCTGGGAAAAAATATACATATATGTCAGCATATGGGAATCAGAAAATATTCAGAGCTTGCATGTAAGTCCTCAAAGTTAATTTAGAGTTTGGAGACCAACTGTCCCCCAACCATGTCCAGTGTCCCTCCCCGTGGCTGGCGTCTGCCTCTCCCCTGACAACGTCCAGCATCCCTCCCTGTGGCTGGAGTCTGACTCTTTCCCTGATCACGTCCAGCGTCCCTCCCTGTGGCTGGAGTCTGACTCTTTCCCTGATCACGTCCAGCGTCCCTCCCTGTGGCTGGTCTAATGCTCCCCTGACCACATCCAGTGTCCCTCCCATGGCTGGTGTCTGCCTCTCCCCCAACCACGTCCAGCATCCCTCTCTGTGGCTAGTGTCTGATGCTCCCCTGACCACGTCCAGCGTTTCTCCCCATGGCTGGCGTCTGATGCTCCCTGGGTCATGGTGGAGGGTTTTGTTTTCCTTCCTGGGTCTGAGGCTCAGCTCCATCCTGAACACTGGGACCTGAAGTGACTGGGACCTGGGAGTAATTCTTTCGCTGCACGTTTGAAAACTCCTCCCTTCTCTGTGCTGTGCTCTCCTGACCTTCCGGCTTTCTGACGTTTAGCCCCTTGATTGTCCTCTCCTGATTACATTTACTTCTCCGTCTCCATCTTATCCCTCTGTACGTTTGCTGCACTATCTGGGCAATTTCTCAACTTTAACTTCCTGCTTTTATTTTTCAATATCTGGTGTTCTGTTTTTAATTTTTTAAGTTTTAATAGGCTTCTCTGAATATCCCTCTTTTCACACCTTTCCTTTTTTTGTGGCTCTCATCTCCTCGGGGCACGGTGTCCTCTCCAGGAAGGACAACAGGTCTTTGGATGTCCGACCTGGACATCAGAGTCCAGGTCTTTGGAGGTCAGAGCCTGGCAGGCTCTGTGGAGGGCTGGACAGATGACGGGGTAGCCACGTGGCTGTGTCTCTGGGGACAGTCCTGGCAGGTTCTGAGCACACCCACCCTGGAGGTGAGATGCCCACTCAGGTGCTGGCCTGGCCAGGCCTGGTGAGTCTCCTCTTTAGTCAGTTTCCCATTATGGAAACAGGACCAGAAAGCTCTGAGGCCCTTTCCTCAGGGCACTAATCCCATTCCTGAGGGCTGCACCCTCAGGAGCTACTCACTTCCTGAAGGTCCCACCTTGTGACACCATCCACAGCCTTGGGGGTCAGAGCTTTAACACTTGACGGGCACCAACACTGATTTCATAGTGGTCTTCTGGGACTTGAAATCAGTTACATCAGCCTTAAAACAACAGAAACGTATCCAGGGTCTGGTGACCAGACATCTGAAATTAAGGCATAATAGTGCTAGTCTCCCCAAAGGCTCTGGCGGTGGGGGGCACTTTCTGCTCATTCAGCTCCTGGTGGCCTGAGAAGAGCCCTGGCTTGTGGCTACATCCCCCATGGCCATCTACGGCGGCATCTAAATTTCCCTCTCCTTCAAAGGACACTGGTCATTGGATTAGGACCCATCTTGGTCCAATTAAGATCACCTCGTCTTAATCACATCTGCAAAGACAGACCCCACTTCCAAATAAGTGGCATCCTCAGGTGTCTGGGGCTCTGGCATGGACGTGTCTTTGTGGAGTATACGATTTACCCGTCACCAACCTCTGAGCATGGCTGTCCAGTCTGACATCCTCCCTCCTCCCTCAGCAGCTGGGACACCTTCCTTTGCTGAGGGCTCCTGGCCAGGGGTCCCCGTCTCCCTGGCTTTTAGGTTTGTGGATGAGTTTGTGACCCGAGGCTATCAGAAGTGACACAGAGCAGTTATGACGGGCAGAGCCATGGTGGCCACATTGCCTAGCTCAGAATGCAATCCTGCCACAGATTTGGGTCCTGGGCCAGATCCTGAGCCTTGTCCCAGTGCCCTTCCTCCTCTGGAAACAGGTGGCAACAGCATGGCTCCTGTGGGTCGCGAGTCACACGCTGAGAACAGCACCAGCACTGTGTGTTGGCAGCTGGCACCCAAGCCAGGGAATTTGGGGAAATTGAAACTGCAATGAAGTTCCACGTGTGACACAATCGTTGTAATAAAGGTGGATAATACCTAGTGCTGGCACAGTTGAAGGCAAATGAGCACCTATGTTTTCCAGATGGGGCTGTTTTGTTATTTTTATATTTTTGAACAACAAGTTTGAAGTTTTAATAAGACTGAAGCATCTTATTGTGACCAAGCGTTCCATCCTGGGCACCCTGCCTTACAGACATGTGGTCCCTGGCACTTACACACAAAGATGTTGGAAAGAAAATTGTCCTTGTGGCAAAAGAAGAGGAGGAATGAAGAAAGAAAGCACCAAACCACTACCCGCCTTCAGTGGGCTTTCCGGAGCTCACCGCACTGCGTGGTGAGACTGTGGCACATTTCAAAACCACCTAGGGTGTACTTCAAATGTTCTCACCACAAAAAATGTAAGTATTTAAGGTGAGAGATGTGTTAATTAGCTTGGTTTCATAGTTCCACATTGTACTCAGAAAGCGTCACATCACTCTGTAACCCTCACATATACACAACCACAATCTGTCAATTTACAAGTTATTTTAAAGGCACCTACTGTAACCCTCACGTATACACAACCACAATCTGTCAATTTACAAGTTATTTTAAAGGCACCTACTGCCTTATTGTAGTGGACGTTAGACAAGCTCCGTATCGGAAATGTGCCCAGCACAAGCCCAGCACTGTGGACAGAGAGCAAAGTGGGACAAATGAATCGGTGTGTGACAACTGGACGGCTTAAAGTCACACAGAGGATCTGTCTTAACTGGATCTAAAACAGTAACTTGTTCATCCTTAGTGGTTCTCTCCTCAACTGAAAATACTGTTAGTGGGTTTTCCCTGGAGGCTGGCGATGATCTTGGACCCGTTTTTCGCGTGATGGTGTCAGGAAGCTGTGGTCTAGACTAGAGAGTGTGGGCTGCTCGTGTCAGGAGGCTGCGGTGCAGTGAGTTTGTGCTGCACGTGCTGCTCAGAGGGGACAGCAGTAGACCCAGCCACATACAGAGCTTGGTGTCCCCTGGGAAGGCAGAGGTCTGTGTTGGTGAGGAATTCTGTGCACAGGGAGGCCTCAGGACCTTGCACGTTCACCCTACCCTCGGGGATTGCTGGAGGGACGGGGTTAAAGGAAAGGCCACACACCTGTCTACCAAACAACGGATGTTGCACTTTAGCCAGAAAGTACAAAAAATAAAGTTTGTGAAACTGGGGCAGGGCCTTGGCCTTCCTCAGCACTCTGTGAGGTCCAGCCCAGGCCTGGGTAGACCCGTCCAGCCCTCACCTGGGACTTGGGGCTCCCATCTGTCCCCAGAGTCCTGTGGGACAGCAGGTGAACGCACATTCAGGCCAGTAATAGGAAGCTTCCTAGATCACGTGTCAGGAAGGCAAATACTTCTGTGGTGACAAGATCGATCTTATCTGCCATAACTTTAAGGCTCTCTATAAACGATGGTAATTAGGACAATACAGCATTAGTTTAAGCAAAATAGAATAGCACTATATTTTTAAGTTTATATAAGTAATAGATACAAATATTACCATTATATAATGGATATACTATAACCTTTATTATGGATGTATATGCAATTTATAACTGAACCATGTATGTATATTGTATAATTTACAACTCACAGGTCAGGACTATGTGTACCGACTGACCAGTGTTTTCTGATGGTCATGTGCCGGCCCACTCTTGGCATGTTCCATGTGCTTTAATTAACTGCAGTCGCTGTCTTTATGTCAGACACGGAGACGGGGTCTGCACATGAGCCATCAGGACGGTAGCACATGGATGATTGCTAGCGACCTGTTCATTGAAAACAGTTTAAAATTATTATTGGTTTGAAGAGATATCTCACCAAAAATGTCCAGAGTATGGTTTTAAAGCCCCTTAAAATAGTATCTTTCTATGAGGTTAAACCTCTACATTAGTACATATTTTGGCTCACTTATTTCATTTTCCTTTCAATTTTTATAGATTTTAAATTGTTTTTATTTCAATTTAATTTTGTTTTGTAATCATGTAGGACAACGCCATGCTAAGCACATTACTCTCACGAGCACTCACTGTTCTGTCCTCCTACAGCACAGGGAGGCTCTGTTCTTACCCTCATCACAGACGAGGAAACTGAGGCACAGGGAGGCTGGATGTCCTGCTCAGGGGGTGGGGCCAAAGGGTGGGGGGACCTGGTGGCTGCTGGAGCCTTTGCTGGTGAGGGTGCTGCAGGCTGGGATGTCAGGGCTGCACCTGGACCTCCACCCTCCCTCAGCTCTGGGGTGCTGCTATGCATGGCGGTGGGGGGGGGGTGTCATGGCTCTACCCTGCACCTCCACCCTCTCTCAGCTCTGGGACGCTGCTCTGCAGAGTGGGGGCATCATGGCTACACCTGCACCTCCACCTCCACCCTCCCTGAGAGCTGGGATTGCCACTGTGCTTTTGACCAGACTAGCTGTAAGGCTCAAGGTTAAGGCCAACCCCCCTGATTGAGAACAGAGTCAGTTTGTAATGGAGGGAGCCTGGTTCACCCCCAGCCCCTACACACACCAGGAGTCTAGGCACCAGCCTTCTCCCATCTTAACAGAAGGCTCTGTCCCCACTGCCACTGCCCTGGGATCTCAAACCAGAGCAGCTCCTGGTTATAGCTGCAGCTGGGTCTCTGCCCTCCAGGCTCAAATGAGAGCAGTCAGGGCTGCACCCCAAGCCTGCAGGCACCAAGAGTGTGTGCTCAGTGGTCAGTGTGGCCCTCATCTCCCCACCTGGATGCTCCAGAAAGGCAAGTCCTCTTTCTAAAGAGACCTCACCCCAGATTGATTTTTCAGCACCTCTGACTTTTCCCCCCAAAATTGAAAAGGTTTTTAAGCAATTAACAGATTTTAAAAATAGATCTACCGAAGTAATCTTTCTTCTCAAGGGAAAGACATTCCCATCCCAAGAGGCATGCAACTATACTCACCACGCACAGGGAACAAAGACAAAGTGACACTCCCCCCCCACCCTGTCTCAAAATCTGAGAATTTGAGATGTAATTAATTTTCCCAAGGCACTTAGGGGCAGGACTCCAGCCTGCTCACAGAGAGTTGAAGGGGAGGTGGGAGTGGCCTCAGCTTTCACATGCTAAACTCACCCCAGCCCTGCCCCAGGTTGTCACATCTGGTAGGGTTTGGGATGGACAGTAACCCGCACTTCCTGCCAGGAGCGGCAGGCCCCAACTCCAAGCACAGTGGGGCTGAACCTTGGGATCCAGGTGCAGGGACCCAGCAGCATGAGGGCTCCATTCAGGATGACACTGGGGGCAATTCTGAGGCCATTCCACACCCTGCTTTCTGTCCCCAAACAATGATCCTGTAACATGTCCTCCTTAAAAAAGCAAACACACTCTGGAGCTGGACACAGGGCCCTGGGGAAGGAGCTTGGGTGAGCTGGGAATGTTGGGTGACCGGTCCTGGACCCAGAACCCACAGCGGCATTTCTGTTGACTGAGGGCTCCCTCTGAGTCACAACCTTGTTGTCCCTGCCGGCCTCTCCACGTAAGTCATGAGCCAGAACCTCCAGGCAGGGGTTGGGTGGCCACCCGGCTGGCACTGAACGCTTCAGATGTGTTTGCCCATGAAATCCTCACAACGTATTTTAAAATGGGGCTCCAGGAGGCCAGGTTGCTTGCCCAAGGCTCTCCTGCAGAATTCAGGGGAACCAGGAAGGGTCTTAACGACATCAGCCCAAGTCCTCTCGGCCGTGGAAAGAAACTCAGTGGAGCCATCAGCCAAGAAAAGGGAGCCCAAGGGCAGCATCTCTCCTGGGATCATCAGAGCACACTCCAGACAGAAATCTCCCGAGAACACTGCATGCCCAGGGCAAAGTTGACTTCACGATTAGATAAATTATAAGCCATTCAATTTATCTGCCCATCTCTGTAATTAGACTCCCTGAGACCTGCTATCAGCCGGACACGTGGATCCTACACCTTTAATAAATGGGAAGAGAATGACGCTGCCTTAATCTCCCGGAGCCGGAGATAAAAGAATTACTCTGTTTACTTTGGATTAGAGAAGAGTTTTGACCTTGAGTGGGGAGTTATTGTTTTCTGAGAGTCAACTTTCAATTGGAAACACTGTTGTCTTTCAAAGGAAACTAGGGCCCTGAGAACATAGCAAGCACAGAACCATGTAAGGCCAACATCCCGCCTGGATAGATCAGGGGTGTCTTATTAAAACAAAATAACTAATTTCATAATGTTACTGCATCCCAGCGAGTCCACAGGCACCAAGGTTTGCTAATCTCCCAGAGCTGCTCCACTGATCTGGGTAGTGCATGCCTTAGCAATAATTAGATACTTAGGAGGCTAATTATTTTCTGAATAAAATCAAACAAAATCAAGCAATTAAACAACAGTGAACATCTAAGCCTGGTCCTGAATGTTGTGGAAAGTCTGATGTAATAAGGGGGTCATGAATAATTAGGGGCGTGACAGGGCATACTGCCTGCGTCCATGGCAGGATGTGCTGCCCACAGTGTTGATGTCCATGGCAGGATGCACTGTCCATGGTGTCTGTGTCCATGGCAGGATATGCTGGCCATGGTGTCTGTGTCCATGGCAGGACGTGCTATCCCCGGCATGTGTGTTCATGGCAGGACATACTGCCCATAGTGTGTGTGTTCCTGACAGGACTTGCTGCCCACAGTGTCTGTTTTCATCCCAGAATGCGCCATCCATGGCATCTGTGTTCATGCCAGGACATGCTGTCCACAGAGTCTGTGTCCATGGTAGGACCCAGTCAGACCAGGCACACCCCATCCTGGCCTATGGCCCACACCTGCCTAGGTCAGGCACATCACCTGGACCTGCAGAACCTTCTGGACGTGTACTCTGGTAAAGGGGAAACAAACACTTTCCTACATGGGAATCACTTTAGTTTCCTGACTCCTGTGTTCATCTTGACTTCCTCTCACGCGGCAGCCACTTGCTGGTTGGTCTGAGTAGCTGGTGACCTAGGACCTCTACAAGACGTAAGGCACTGGTGGAGACCAGCAATTGGTGTAGGAAAGTAATGAAAATAAATTAGAAACAATTTAAACTCCAAGGACCATACAGTCTCTGTCGCAGGGACTCCCCTCTGCTATTGTGGTACCTGGGAAGATGTAGACAATGATTAGGCCAATGGGCAAGGCTGGGTTCTAATAAAACTTTATTTACAATGTCCTGTGGGAGAGCCAGATTTGGCTTTAGAGCCATCGCTGGAGGACCCTTGATGGATTAATGTTCAGGGTTAATGTTCTTATCTGCAAACAGGCCCTGGCTTTTTCACTGCAGGCGCCACTGGCTCCCAACACCAGAGGATCCGTCCCTCTGGAGAGCTCTGAGCAAGCAGGTCAGCCCTGGAGCTGTCATGACCCACCAGCATGCAAGCCTGTCCCCATGTGTGAGCCACTTGCAGCCTGTCCCCATGTGTGAGCCACTTCCAACCTATCCCCATGTGTGAGCCACTCCCAGCCTGTCCCCATGTGAAAGCCACTCCTAGCCCATCCCCATGGGCAACCCACTCCCGGCCTGTCACAGTAGAAATGGCTGAAGAACCCCCCAGCCTGGCTGCTACAAGCAGACAGCACGGTGTGTGTACAGCACTAATTCATTATCATCTTCAGAGAGAAGAGAACTAGCAAGGCTTGATCTGGACACAGTTTCAAACGGAAACACCCAATACTGAGGCTGATCTGAGAGGCAGCCAGTCAAGCCGGTGAGACCAGCGTCCTGTCGACACCGGAGCAGATTCAAATCCCGCTTCTCAGCTGCTCACACCTGGGCCATTTACTTCTGGGAAATCTCAAGTTTTATACTGGTTTCTAAAAAGTTACTTCTAAAGGTTCTTGCAAGCAATGAGTCATATGTTTTGTAAACAATAGCTCCTGTTGCTGGGACCACAGCTCCCAGCAGCTGACCCCACCCAGAGAAGAAGTGACACTCTGGCAGGCTCAGGGGCGGACCCCAGCATGGGGGCAGCATTTCTGGCCTCCTCTTCTCCAAGGAATCAAGCTTTAAATGATAGCACAACAGGAGAGAGGCAAGCACTAACTATAGAATTAGCTGCGTGCAGAAAGATTTGGCACTTGGGATTTGGGAGAGGAGAAGTCTGGCCAGACACCCTCGAAATAGTATATTTATGTTCGATCCTTGCCCAGAATGCGGGCGCCACATTGGCGCAGGTACAAGCTGTCTGTTTTCATACAGTCTAGCGAGTCTGGGAAATAAACACACCACCCTTCAGTCGCCTGCCTGGGAGGAACAGGGGAATCCGATTAAGCCATTTCCATGGAGTGGAGCTGTTCAAACCAGAATAAAACGGATTTGGAAGGCGCAGTGTCAGTGGCCGTTACGACGTGCGGATTGGGGGGTGAACATTCATCGACTTCAAATTGGTTTTAAACGTTGTCTGCTCTTTAATAAGATTCGGCTCTACAAAGTTATCATCCTTGCCCGGGGAATGCGCCTGCCACTGTCCCCTCCCTGACACTGGGCTGAGAAAAGCCTGGACACTCAGGACTCTCTGAGTCTGTCCAGGCCTCTGCTGGTGTCCACACAGGCAAAGGCCCAAACTTCAGCCTGAAATCAGACTGAGAGGCCCCTGGCACTGCGTGGTGCTGTCATAGCTGGCCAATGTCGCGGACCTGATGCTTGAACACCGGGCCGGCAGCCTCCCTCCGCAAGGGCAGATACTGGACAGGTACACACTGCCTGGGGGCTCTGTTCTGCTTCCGGGGAATCAGCAGTGAGACAGACCGGTGCCTTCCCCACCCCAGGCTCATGTTCAAGAGGGCAGACACAAACAAGATGGACCCCAGCATGGCAGGGCTGGACACTGGACAGTGGTTCAGGCCAAAGAGAGAACAGAGTAAGGAAGATGGACAGGTAGTGGGGGCGGGGGATGGAACTGTGGACAGGAGCCTACACCCTGCTGGGGCCATTTCTCAGTCTGCTTTACCTCCACAGGAAGATCTGGGCTCAGCACAAATGCAGCCTCAACAGAGGAGGCTTCCCAAAGCCTTTGACTCGGGATAAATGAAGTCTGGGGAGAGCAGCCCAGCCCCAGGGAGGCTGAGCCAGCAGTCTGCACATGGCCCCAGCTGCATTTCCCCCACTGGTGGCAGGTACAGGCTCCCAGGTATGGGTCCAGGTGGGCAGGATGGCTCCCAGGTCAGCCACCACCAGGCCTGCACCCCCACCACGCTGTGCTCAGGGTGAGGCCTCTCTGAATCCACCCCAACAGGCAGGTGACGGGCTTTGTGTGCAGAAATCCCCAGGCCCTGGTGGGCAGGGTCCTGGCCCTGGCACCCCCCACTCTCTCACCCACCAGACCCTCGTTAGCCTGGGCCCCAGCCCCTCAAACCTCTAGACAACCTGGCCACAGATCAGTCAGATCGCCTGGGCCGGGAGGGCGTTCTGAGAGCCCAATGCATTTGGAGGAATCCCAGGACGGTCTGGAGCACAAGCAGCAATAAAAACGCCCAGACAGTGAACCAGACTCCCCTGACATCATTCTTTGGAAACAAGATTGTAGAACATGCAAATCGTCTTCTGCTAGTGCTGGACACTCACCTGAGGATTTCATCTCTGCTAGTGCTGGACACTCACCTGAGGATTTCATCTCTGCTAGTGCTGGACACTCACC
>NW_003852402.1:1429532-1456584 GCF_000181295.1 Otolemur garnettii
ACACTCACCTGAGGATTTCATCTCTGCTAGTGCTGGACACTCACCTGAGGATTTCATCTCTGCTAGTGCTGGACACTCACCTGAGGATTTCATCTATGCTAGTGCTGGACACTCACCTGAGGATTTCATCTATGCTAGTGCTGGACACTCACCTGAGGATTTCATCTATTCCTCATGTCTGTTGCTCTAACCTTTCTCAGTCACGGGACTGAGGGGCAGCTGACACCTTTCTCAGTCACGGGACAACTGTGTCCTCCCAGGGGTTTTTGGAAAAGGCCCTGACACACAGGGGCCCCGCCCAGCACATGCTACCCTCCCTCAGCATCTGCAGGAGCCAGATCAAGCTTTAAATGATAGCACAATTGCACGCCCAGTGCAAATGTCCCCCTCTGGCTGAACCCTAAGTCTTTCTCATGACAAAAGCCGTCTCAGGTAGGATAAGGTGCACAATCTTTTGGGAATGACCCAAGGTTTAAGAATACACTAATCCCTGCTGGGGCTGAGGGTAAGCAGGAGCCCATCCTTCAGCCCTCTCTGCAAGCCACATACCACACTGTTCATACCTGTTTCCAGAGGAGAAAGCAGGCCAGGAGGAAAGGCTGACACCCCCTGCAGTGGGCTGGTGGTGGCGGCCAAGAGACACAGCCCCTGGGGTCCTGTGAGTGGGACCCTACTGGGAAAAGGATCCTTATGGATGTGATTATGTTAAGGACTTCCAGGTGAGTTCTGCCTGGGTCATCTGTGGGCCCTAAATCCAATGACCAGCTGACCGGCGTCTTGATGATGAGTTGGCACAGGTGGACGGGGCGGTCACTGGAGGCAGAGGTGGGAGTGAGGCAGCCACCTTCCCAGGACCTCAGCCACCACTGGGATCTGGGGAGGCAGGAAGGACCCTCCCCTGGAGGGAGCCTGGCCCCATGACCCTTGACCTCAGACTTTTACCTCCCAGAGTTGGGAGTTTCTGCCAGTGTCCTCCTGTGGCCCCTGTGGGTTGCTCTGTGCTACAGCAGCCCCAGGGAACAGGGGAAAGTGGCCTGACTTGAGCTCTGCCCCATCCACCTGGGCCCCAGGTCCTCTGCCCACAGAGGGGGTGACAGCAGAGGCACAGGCCGTGTGCTCACCCCTCCATCCTGTGAAACCCACTGGCGAGACCACAGCCTCCTCACTCCCTCTCCCCGCCTTTCCCTCCCTGTCCCTCCTCCCCCCGCCTCTCTCTCTCACACACAATGTCCCTTCTAGGGTGGAAAGCACAATGTGGTCAGCTGGCACCGTCCTTGTGCAGAGGGCTGGGGGAGCCTCCTGGGGCCCCTTTCCTTGTCCCTGTCTTCAACTTGCAGGCGGTTCTGTCATTATCTGCTGCTGGGCATTCTGGGCCAGGAGACTCAGCTGCGTCCAGCACGTGACCCTCATTTCTTCCCATTCCTTCTCAGCGAGCCCCAGATTCCATTACACCCATTAAGGACACAGCAAGCCCGTTCTCCCCAGAGCATCCTGTGGGCCGGAGAGTTTCTTCTGAACTGATTTTCATTTTCTAACAGAGAGAAGTGACATTTCTGAGATTTGCCAGCAGGCAAAGTGCCCGATAAGGCCGTGTCAGAGCTGTGTCCAAGTCACCACCAACCACAGGGGCCTGTGCGCTCACCTGCACCCAGCCCACGACTCCTGGGCCAAGGGACAGCCAGGTCCATAGCCCCTCAGCTTGGGCACATCCAGAAGAAAGCTCACCCTGCTCCACCCACAGAGCACCATGACTGCACATGTCTGCGCACACAGACACGCGAGCACACATCACACATTGCAGATTCACCTGCACTCCTGGCCCTCTTGGATCTCAAGCCCTGGTCCTCCCTGATGGCTCCAAAGTAGGTGAGAGGTGGCTTGATCAACAGTGTCCTGCAGACAGAGCCGGTGGGCCGTGGAGAGCGACCTCTAGTGGGCAGACCCTGACAGTGGGCCGTGGGCAGTGACCTCTCCTGGACAGACCCTGATGGCCTTTCTGTGTCAGTTCATTTAATTTTCAGCCCAGCGTGGGGGACCGGTGCCACAGACGGCCTTTTCTTTTGCCCAAACCCTGAGGCTGTGAGGTTTGGTCATTTCCAGGGAATAGCAGAGCTGGGCCCAACCTGGGCCCCCTCCCCTGGGCTGCAGAGCCCCCCAGGCCACCCGCCGCCTCCGTGGTGGACACAGCACAGGAACAGCCATAGTGTCTGTATCTTTTGATCACTTGCCCAGGCCCACTGCCAGGCTGCAAGCCCAAGTGCCTCTCTCGATACTTTTGGTTGAGGCTTTGGTGAAGCAGCCCTCCCTACGGGCAATCATTACATGTCCGGCATCTGTGCACACATGTAAATATTTACACGAGGGTTTCAGGAGTTTTGCAGAGGGATCTGGGAGTCTATCTGGGTGGCACACTCTGCCGGACATCAAAGGACTGGAAGGAAAAGTGGTGGTTGAGGTCCCTGCCCCTCTCCCTGTGCCCCACTGGCTGGGGTGCCCAGCCCTGCTCCCATAGTCTCCACACCCCGCGGGGTGCCTGTCCCTCTGCCACCAGCTCCCAGTGCTCCTGGAGTGCTGTCCCCTTCACAGATAGAAGCACAGGGACCTGCAGGAGGCACACCTCTGCCAGCATGTTCGGGCAGGTTTAACAGATGGGGGAAAGGCAGCAGGCCCTCTGGCTGGGCAGGCTGGCCATCCTGCAGGTCTGACCCTCGACCCAGAGAGCCAGTGCTAGATGTGGCCCTTCTCATGCCCATAGAGGCAGCCTGGTCTCAGCCGCCCCAATGGCAGGCAAGCCCCCAGGCCAGGCTTTCTCAGGGTGGGCTCCCACATTCCCTGCGAGCCCAGAGCCTGGGATCCTGCTCCCACTTATGCCTCTGTGCTTGCCAGAGCCCTGCTGAGCCCTTGGCAAGGCCTGGTCACCTCATGCTCAGAGGTGTCCTAGGATTGCCCTGCAGAGTGACTATCTCAAAAACTGCGGATCCTAAAGGCCAGACACAGGCAGCCCAGGCCTGGATGGCCTCACAAGGCCTCACAAGGTCTGTGCACAACAGACCAGATGGCCTTACACAGCGTGTGCACGACAGACCAGATGGCCTTACACAACATGTTCACCATAGACATGGCACAGGCAGCCCAGGCCCAGACGGCCTCGCACGGTGTGTGCACGACAGACCAGATGGCCTTACACAGTGTGTTCGTGGCACAGGCAGCGCAGGCCCAGACGGCCTCGCACGGCGTGTGCACGACAGACTGGATGGCCTTACACAGCGTGTTCATGGCACAGGCAGCTCAGGCCCAGACGGCCTCACACAGCGTGTGCACGACAGACCAGATGGCCTTACACAGCGTGTTCATGGCACAGGCAGCCCTGGCCCAGACGGCCTCGCACGGTGTGTGCACGACAGACCGGATGGCCTTACACAGCGTGCTCACCATAGACATGGCACAGGCAGCCCAGGCCCAGACGGCCTCGCACAGCATATGCATAACAGACACAGCACAGCAAAGGATCAAGGTGATGGAGGACGGGAAGTGACGGGCAGAGGGCATTCCAGCCACGTGGCTATGAGGCAGCTCTGCCTTACTGTTTGAATGTGGGGGGGCCACAGGCCGGTGGGGTGTCTACACGGATTTTATGACAACTCCCTGCTCCCAGCACGTGGAACAGGGACTTGAGTGAAATTAGCTTGATGAGTATTCACTGAATGAAAACGTGAGGGGTTTTTCACTAAATTATAGACAACCAGCATGTTTGATTGTCTTCTGAATAAAACCTAGAATCACTGTTTTTCACGTCCCCTTTCCTCCCTGCATGTGGGACATCATCTGGGAGCAGGTGGAGGAGCTGACGGTACATCTGAGGGGCTTTGGTGCAGCTGCCGCTGGGGCGCTGGGGAAGCCAAGGGGAGCTCGGGCAGGCTCCTGCTCCAGCTGAGAATCCAGTTAAGTGAGGGTGCGTCCCTTCTCCTTCAGAAGGAAGGCTCTAAGTAACAGAATGTCAGCTTCCAACTTAAAACCTCGTCTATTACTTTTAACTTTGGCTATGGAGGCAAAATCTATCTAGCTGCAGAGGAAAACACACCAGACCTCACTGTGCTCTTCCCAACAGGGTCTGATTTGAAGGTGTAGCTTCTAAAGCCTTAGGACTGGGTGAGGTAATGGAAAAGACCAGAGGACAGATTGACTCTTCCCACCTCTCCAGGAGAACAACTGGGCTGGAAGGAGGCTGGGGGCATTAGCTGATTCATAGCCGGGGCACCGGGAGCTTGAGACTCACCCCTCTCGGCAGTCGGGGGTCAGAGACACCTGCAGGGTCAGAGAAAATCTCCTGACGCAAAGCCCTTGTTTATCCCACTTTTCTGAGAAGAAAAAGAAATATCTCACCAGGGTCTGTGTGTCTTGTTTCTGCAGCGACGGCCACTGTAATCTAGACTAAATCAATTAATTTAACATGATTCATATAAAAATAATGAAGCAATTATACAAAAATGAACCCGAAGAAATAGAGATAATAGGATAAAATTTCAATTACACGTCAGTTGTTCCTTAAGTCCCTGTATAATTCCATCCGTTTTTGTTTTTCTTGTTTTCATTGTTTACAGAGGTGGGTAAGCTGATTGCAGTTTATCAAGGGATTAAAAAAAAAAAAAGAAGTAGCCAGAAAAACACTTAAATAAAGGTGCAGTGGTGGGAGGCTAACTTGTCACCTCCTAAAACACCCCATTCGTTCTCCGTAGTTATAACAATGAGGTGTCAGTACAGGCATAGACTAACAACAGAGAACAGAAAATCCAGAAATGGACACAACCATACATAACATTGTCGTATGTAACAAAGACAGCATCTTAGATAGCCAAGAAGGCCTGGGTGGCGGGCAGCACTGGCTGACCCGATGACCACGTGAGAAGATGAGGTGGGGTCATCTCTCACAGCTCCATGGAGATAAAGTCCAAGCTACTGGGAAATGCACTAAACCAACCGAGCAACAAAGACGAGAAGAGAATACGAGGAGTGTGGCTCCAACATGCAGGGTTACGCGACTGCAAAAAAATTGAAGACGCCACTGCAGGGCAAAAACGCCACAGGCAAAGTAAGATGAGGGCAACAGGCGGGGAGGTGCCCTGGCTTATCACAGAGTATGTGTCCTTATCCTCGATACAGAGACACACGTATGGATTTTAAATAACGGTGAAAAAGACTAAGTCTACTTGGAAAGATGAGCTGGAAGTATGAACACAGACACTAAATGCAAATCACCATTGAACACCAGAAGGACGTTTGGCCTTCCTCACCAGCACGGAAATGGAAACCAGGCTGATGAGCTGCAGCCTCTGCGAGGGCTCAGTACCCAGGTGCGGCAGGGCCTGTCCAACATGAGGCTCAGAGCAGCTCCCGGGGGGCAGACAGCAGACAGCAGCACGTGGGTTGGCGGGAACAGCAAAATTCAAGGTTCTAACAAGATGCCAGTGAGCAGTGAGCCTGCCAGTTTTCCCCTAGTGTCACCTGGTCTGGACGCAGAGGGGCCTGTAAGCCGGAGATCCTGAGTGACTTCCAAGAGGAGACGTCCAAAGGAGCTGTGGCTTTCTGCTCTGGGACAAGGGAAAAGTTTGGACAGAATGGGAGAGAAACCTGCTCTTCTTCCTCCTTCTCAGCCAGCAAGACACACAGCACAGGGGACTGTGGCCAGCTTGTCATTGAGGGTGGCTGGGCAGGTACCTGCTACCCTGAGCTGGGTTGACTGCACACTGTGTTCCTTTTTTCATCCCCCTGGTGCTCAGGTCAGGTGAGAATGTAGCCACTGTAGGCACATGGCAGGGTCAGGCCGGGCCACTACAGCCCTGGCTTTCTGTCCAGGGCCGGGCAGGGGCGGCTTCAGGGAACTAGGAGGCATCAGCAGGTACAGGAGGGAGGGCTCGGGAGAGGGCAGCACATAGTAGGGCTGTGGGAAGGTCTGGGCTTCCCCCTGAGCTGCAACCTGCAGACCAGAAGAGCAAGCCACAGACTACGGGCAGGGTACAGGGGACCACTGCCCGGCCTCAGCCTGGACTCCGGGCGTGGACACACGGGGTTGACAAGTGGCAGAAACCAACATTCTGCTTAGGCCAGAAAATGCCCAGAGTTGCATAAAGTCATGTCCACAACCTCCAGACCACAGTCTAATATAGCTCAGCACACAAAGTGCTGGGAAAAATAAAACTCAACTACAAGCGAAGACAAGAATGAGCGGGCTGGGCGCCTACAGCTCCGTGGCCACAGTGCTGGCCACATACACTAGAGCTGTCGGGTTGGAAACCAGCCAGAGCCTGCTAAACAACAATGACAAATACAACAACAAAAACAAAATAGCCAAGCGTTGTGGCAGGCACCTGTAGTCCCAGGTACTTGGGAGGCTGAGGCAAGAGAATCACTTGAGCCCCAAAGTTTGTGGTTGCTGTGAGCTATGACGCTGCAGCACTCTACTGAGGGAGACATAGTGAGACTCTGTGTCCAAAAAAAAGAGAGAGAAGAAAAGAAAAGAAAGAGCAGAAGCAAAGCCCAAGAAGGAAGAGCTTTGGAATTAGAGGAACACGTCTCAGGGCCCTTGTCAGTTGCTCTGGGAAGCGAGGGTGAGCTCTGGAAACAGACAGAAAAGGAGGTGAAGTCAAACAGAAGTTTAAAAACTAGAGTCTTCAATGACCAAAATAAAAAATATCAGCAGAGACTCCAGACTACAACGGATGTGACAGTTGAATGAGAAATTGACTTAAAATAGATCAATGGAAATTATCTGTTCTGAACAGCAGAAAGAAAGAGAGATTAAAATGCACACACAGATCCCAGTGCACTGTGAAACAATGTGAGAAAACCCAAAGACTGGAGGACGTCAGAGACCCAGAGCAGGAGGAAGGGCGCAGTCAGAGACCCAGAGCAGGAGGAAGGGCGCAGTCAGAGACCCAGAGCAGGAGGAAGGGCGCAGTCAGAGACCCAGAGCAGGAGGAAGGGCGCAGAGCATTTTAAAAATGTGAAGAAATAACCAGAGAGAACTTCTGAAATTTGGGGAAAGATGGTAACACAAGGGTTCGAGAATTTGGTGATTAAGTCGAAGAAATCCATGTCCAAAGGTAGTATGACAAACATCCTGAAAAGGCAGAATAAAACAAAATTCTTCCACACCCCTAGAAGAAAGTGCATTCCACACGGAGGAATCGTGATTCCAAAGGCTGCGGTTTTCTCCCTGTGTTTTGTTGGTGTTATGAATGCTTCTTGAGTCAGAGAGTGGAATGTATCATTCCTCTAGATTAACAGCGGTAAAAGTATCATAGAGGCAAAAAAGAAGCCAAATGACATTTTAAAGTAAAATCATCATTGGAGAGATAACTGTAGGCTCAGATGTGGTTGTATGGAATAATACAGGCCCCATTCGCCCTGCGTGAAGTCCCCCAGTGGTGACACTGGCAAAGTGATAGTGTGATGTCCCATCTGGATGCCAGGTGGGCACAGGTCAGATGGAGAGCAGTGAGGACCCCTGGTGCTGCCCGGGACAGGAAAACCACTTTGCGCTCTCCACAGCCCTCTCTTCAGCAGTGGGCGAGCGTCAACAGGCTCCACGTCCTGGTTTCATCTCTTCGGGAACTCTCTGTATGTTGAACCTCACAGTTCAGGGTTTGTTCTCAGAGATGTGTCCCTGTCACTCTGTGCGTCAACAGCTCTTCATCTGGTAGCTGAGCTGATCCCTGCTGCCTGGCCAGCCTGGCCATTCACCTGGCAGGGGAGTGGGGGCTTCCCGCTCCCCCCGTGACCGGTGAAGGTGCTATGACCTTCTGTGTCCAAGTCTTTGAAGGGACATGTGCTTTATTTTGGGCACATGCCCAGGAGTGATGTCTTAGCACGGCTCTATCAGAACATCTGAGCCTAGGCAGCTTACAAAGAGAAGAGGTTGACCTGGCTCGTGATGGCGCTGGCAGAAGTTCTAGCTCCGAGTCACCCGTGCCTGGTGAGGGCCTTAGGTGCTTCCATTCATTGGGGGGTGGGTGTGAGTGGAGGGAGGGTGATTGGTGGGATCACCTCTACGGTTTATCTTACAAAGGTACAAGTGAATCTTCCTAAAAGTAGGATATAAACGTTTTAACACAATAACTAAGAAAATAACATAATGGCTATGTTAACCAATTTTATGAAAATATTTCAAATTGTATATGAAAACACCACACTGTACCCCATGATTGCATCAATGTACACAATTATCATTTAATAAAAAAAAAAGAGAGAGAGAGAGAGAGGAAGGGCAGGTGGTGTGTGCAGAGCAAACATGTGACTAGGGAGGAAGCAACAGAGAGACATGAGAAAGCTGGGCTCTGCGTAACACTGACTGTCTCAGGAGCATCGTTTCTGAGGGAGCAGAACCTGCCCACAAGGGACCTGCTGCCGTGACCAAGGACCTCTCAGCAGGCTCCCCATCTCAGCAGGCTCCCCAACTCAGCAGGCCCCGCCTCTCACCAGACTCCTCCTCTCACCAGACCCTGCCTTTCAAGGCTCCGCCTCTCACCAGACCCTGCCTCTCACCAGACCTCGCCTCTCACCACGCCCCTCCTCTCACCACGCCCCTCCTCTCACCAGACCCTGCCTCTCAAGGCCCCGCCTCTCACCACACCCCTCCTCTCACCAGACCCTGCCTCTCAAGGCTCCGACTCTCACCAGGCCCCGCCTCTCACCAGGCTCCTCCTCTCACCAGGCTACCCCTCTCATATGGCCTAATTGGGACTAAAGTTCAACATGAGATTCAGTGGAGACAAACCAACTACAGAAAGTGAAAAACCTGGATTATATGGTAGCCTAGTTCTTAGAAAATATCAATATAATTTGTAAGGCTCTAGACGGAACAGCCAAATAAAAACAAAAGTTATAAATTGCCAGTTGGCCATATCAGGAAGAATAAAATGGCTATGCACACATGCACCTGTATTTTAAAATGGAAAGAGAAACCATACATAGGTACACATATGTGTGTGCGTACATAAACATAGCACTGCTGATTAAATACCTGTATACATGTAAACGCACACACATCGCTGGGGAGCAGAGAAAAAGTAATCTGTGATGTCAGCAGAGCACATCCCGGAACTACGAGATTGTCTCGTCATCTGAGAGGCAATCAGGGAAATTCATCATCTTGGCTGACTGAAAAATAAAAGAAAATATTATCACTTTAGAAGATGCAGAAAATATACTTGGCAAGATCCAACATCCATTCACCAAGAAAAAGACTCTAAACAAACTAGAAATAGAATGAAACTTATCCAAATTTATGAAGAGCATAAACAAAAAAGTCAGTTATATCACATTTGATGGTAAAATACGATAATGCTTTTCTCCTAAATTTGGTAGTGAGAAAAGACATCTGTTCTCGTCACGTCTTTTTAACGTTGTACTTGAAGTTCTAGCCAGTTTGATCTGGCAAGAAAAATGACTAAGAGGCATATAGATTGGAAAAGAGTAAGTAAACATTCCGTCGGTCTTAGACTGCAAGATAATCTACCAGGAAATTCTCAAGGAATCTACAAAAACCTTCTTAGAATTAAGAAGTAAATTGAATGATTTCCTTCAATGCAATGACAACGTATGAAAATCAGTCGAATTTCTGTATATTAACAATGGACGCTCCAGAATTAAAATGACAAAACCAGTAATACTTACAATAGCATCAAACATATTGAATAATGTACCTGAAAACTACAAAATTTGCTGAAATTTTGGGGGTTAAAATGAAGGGAGAAATACATCATATTCATGGTTGAGAAGACTCAAGTTAAGATAACTACGCCCCAAGTTGCCCTCCGCAGTCAGTATAGATGGATTTACTAAATGCTGCTGTAGGCTTGGATTTCATTATTTACTTATTTATTGAAATTGGCTGATTCTGAAGTTTATGTGGAGGTGAATGGAATAGTCCAAATAATTTTGAGAAATAATGAAGTTAGAGAGCTGAGCTGGGACTTCTACGAGGCTGCAGCAATCAAGGCAGTGTTGTACCAGAAGAAAGAGCAGCACCGAATCGAGGTCCCGGCAGAGCCCAGGGACAGACCCCCTGGGGCTCAGCTCCTCTTCGGCAGGAGTGTTAAGGCATTTCTGCAGGGTAGGAATCATCTCCAGCAACTGGTGCTGAACTAACTGGACAGGTAGGTGGGTGAAACAGAAATCTGCCTCATCTGCCGTTACACATGAAAGTACAAAAACACAAAACCATGCAACTTTTGGAAGAGAAACCACAGCGACCTTGGGTTAATGACACATACGTTAAATTCCATATGAACAGGTTGAAGACAGGTTTAGCTCTCCCTGGAAGGACAGCGCTGTGAAAGGAAGGCGTAACCCCCACCCAGGAAACAGTGTTTGAAACCCAGGTATGAGAATGAGAACTGGCCCTGAAAAACCCTTCCACACACCACACACAACGGCACTGAGTGTGCTGCACCTGACTTCACATTCGAGACAAAACCTTCCGGAACACCCAAGCTCGTAAAGAATAACAATAATAATAACAAAACATCACATCACAACCTAAAAGGCTTACTCCAGGAACTGGGAGATCGATTCACATACATTAACGGATTACGGAGAAAACAAAACCTGTTAGTACTGACAAACACAACACGAATTCTGTGGATTAAATGCCCCCTTTTAAGTTTATAAAGTTCTAACAAATTAATAATACAAAGACTCCTTAACTTGCTACCACAAACTTGCAGAAAGTGCCCTAATTAACACTGAAAATTAGCAATATTTTTACCACCAAAAATAGAGTATTTCTGTTATTGTCTGCTTAAGTTGCTTGGGGACAAATTTGAAGCTTTTATCATTGTGGTGTGCCCCTCTGGTCACTTCATTATTTGTCACCCTCAGAATCCATGTGCTCAGGGACCTTGTTCCAGGTGGCGTCTGCAGACCTGGCCAAGGAACGTATGCAAGAGGGGCTCACCAGATAGTTTTGGAATGAACAAGAAACAGGAGTCCTGCGGCACTGCTGCTTACACATGTGGCAGAGGAAATCTCAGGGCAATAATGCAAGATGACAGGGATGCAGGTGTGGGAAGGAAGGAGCTTCTAAAACACTGTAAGTGTTTCCACTCACAGGTGGAATGAGTGTCCAAAAAATCTGATATAATTACCTGGAAACTACTAGAACTATTTCCAAGGTACAAAAGGTGGCAAGGTGGCCAGACAAAACACACCAAAACACCTCCATCGACAGCCTTATTTTGTGCCCCTAGTAACCAGGTGAAAAGTATAAAATCCCCATCACATCGTCCTAGCGGTGGAGAGCTAGCTAATACACTGTCTAGAAGCATCAGTAAGAAATGCAACACATACATTTAATGGAATACAGATACAAGCATTATCCAAAAGATGAGGACGCTATGTAAACGGCACCACCCTGCCTCTGAGGTACCCACTGAGGGGTGCGTCATTTCTTAAATTGGCCTCTGGGTTCCTGAAGGGACACGGCTTGGCAGGTGGGAGTCTCCCCAATCCCTGTAGGGTGGGAGTGTTTAGGTCTCAGGCCTGGCTCTGTATCCAGAGGACAGGGACCCCACGCCCACCCCATTCCCCCACTCCCTGCCCACAGACAGATGAGGTCCCTGTCGTTCATGGTATTGGCACTGGGCACTGGCAGAGTCGTCAAAGTCACGGCTGATTTGCTGGATCAATAATGGTGCAGGGGAAATAATTAAAACTGTCAGATTTAGAAAGTATTAACGGTGCTTAAAGCTTCCTGCCAACTATGGAAAACAGGGATTAATGGTGTTATCGTGAACACTTCTGAGTCACCCGGCAGTTATCAAAGTCCTGTTCTGACACCCCCTTGCAGGACAGGGTCAACATCACGGGCTGTAGGCGCCAAGCCTCCCAGTCTATTAACCCACAGTGCAGGGTCCCCACAGAAATCTGAGGACGCCAGGGGACTCGGAGACTTTCAGAAGAGAACATGAAATTAAAAGGAACTGTTAAAACCTTTCACACTGTGGGGTCACCGGGGTCCCTCTGTGGGCTTGATGACTAGTGGTCTTGGCGTGAGGATGGGCCTCCTTCACTGAGAGGGGTTCTGCTCTCGGGACCATTGACAGGGTCAGAGGCATCTTGTTCCAGGAGATGTGGCCATGACACAGCTGGACAAGGCCAGGGCTGGGGCCAGTCAGGGAGAGGGGCAGGGTTCCTGCCTGGCTCTGGGAGGAAGCTTCTGAGGACAGGTGGGCCAAAAGTGCTGTTTTGAGTGCCCTGGCTCTCCCTTTGCCTGAGCCCTGCATTGTGGACTCACCTAACCTTGGATCAAAAGTATTTGGAAAGCCAATAAAAAATAAAAATATAACAATAGACCGGGCTCAGTGGCTCACACCTGTAATCCTAGCACTCTCGGAGGCCGAGGTGGGGGGATTGCTTGAGCCCAGGAGTTGGAGACCATCATGACCACACATGAAACCCTGTCTCTATTAAAACAGAAACATTAGCTGTGCTTTGTGGTGGTCGCCTATAGTCCCAATTACTAGGGAGTCTGAGGCAAGAGCATGGCTTGAGCCCAGGAGTTTGAGGTTGCTGTGAGCTACGATGATGCCACAGCACTCTACCCACTGTACTCATAGTGAGACTGTCTCAAACGAAACAAAACAAAACAAATACAACAATGAAAAGTGATACTCAGGGTGGCACCTGCGGCTCAAAGGAGTAGGGCGCTGGCCCCATATACCAGAGGTGGCCTCGGTCAAAAACTGCAAAAAAAAAAAAAAAAGATACACATTAAAACTGCAAAAAAAGTGATACACATTAAAATAAAAATAAAAATAAAATTAATAGCTATTTACGTAACATTTGCATGGTATTAAGTGCTGTGAGTGTCGAGAGATGATTTTAAGAGCATGTGGCCCCTGTGTGCCGTGGACGGGGGAACTCACCACCTCGTATCTGGGGCTTGGGCATCATGGGCTGGACCTGGGACCAGTCTCCAAGGATGTGAAGAGCGGCTGTGGTTTTGATTTAAATACGTGTTTCCAGAGAAGCAGTCATAATTCACATTTCCAGCAGTGATGTAAGATGCTCTTTCCCTCCTGTCTCCAGCCCAAGGTGTTACTTTTTACATTTTCCCATCTGAGAGGTGAAAATTGGTGTCTCATTATTAAAATCATTTGCATTTTCTGGCAACTTGTGACTTTCGGTAACTTTTCATACAATTTTTAATAACACTTTAGAAAGTACCTATCTGTAGGCTTTGCCCAGTTCTTATTTTTCTAAAAATTCAATTAATAAAAGCTCTTTGTGCAGTATGGCTGTTAACCCTTTAGTTCCTTTCTACATTGTAAAATATCTCCCTAATCATTTCTTTTAGTTCTGTTATTTTTGGAGACATTTAATAAATGCAGTTACATATGCTTCTCTTTCTCTTTTTTCTTTAAGAGCTTCTTAGTTGCTAATATTGGTTAAATATTATACTTACATTTATACTTTATATACATTCACACTTACATTCATTCTTTTCTAATACTTTATGCATTTTTTTGACCTTTTAATAGCTGGTATTTGAGCCCCTATTAGTTTCTGAGTACAGCATGGATGAGCAGCCTGGTTTTCTCTGCCTCTACCTGGACAGGTAATGGGGTCTACATGGTCTGTGACATGAGCGTCCTTTTCCCCACAGACTCAGTGGCGCCTCCTTGCCGCCCCCACCTCCACACCTGCCAGCCTCCTCTAACCCGCCCGCTGCCACCCCATCCTTCCCCCACCGTGGTTTTGATTACAGTGGCTTCAACGTCTCTAAGTCAAGCTCCATCTCAATTTTCTTTCTCATAGATTTCTTGATTAATTTTAGACATGTATTTTGTTATGTGAATTTCAGATAATTCTATCCAAATTAAACACGCACAGCATAGAGGGATTGGAATGCTACTTGGAATTACTTCAGAATTTTCTATTAATTTGTGGAGAATTGATATTTTTATTTATTACGTCTTCCCATCCAAGTAAACTTTCGCAGACGTTCAGATCTTGATTCCCATCCTCCAGGATTTCTCGCCTCTTCAGTAAGTTCTTTGCAGGCCAGGCCCCCGGTCCCCTCTTCTGTGCCTGGATGTGCAGTGGTGACCTGGCCTCTGGCTCGGCAGTGGGGCACCCTTTCCCAGGGTGGCCTGTGCCCTGGCAGGGCTGCCGCGGGAACCTCAGCTCAGTTGCTCACTCGACCTCCCTCACCCTCTCCTTCAAGCGCAGATGATGCCCCAGGACAGAAGCTCGGGGCCTGGACGCACAGCAGTGGTGTGTGGGTTTGGACCTCTTCTCCAAAGAGGACAACACCCAGGCCAGGGCAAAGTTGAAGAAATGGACGGTTCTGGTGCATCTAGTCCATGTCTGAGAGGCACCTTCTGCAGGCTGGGCCTGCCCCGTGAGGAGCTGGGGCCACAGCGAGTGAAGGGGATACTATCCTACGAGGGGGTGAGCTGACCTGAGGTTTGGTCATGACGGCACTGTCACTGCCTGGAGGTGCAGACCAGGAAAGAGACGAGGAGGGTCACAGTCGGGGCAGCTGTAAGTGGATTCGTGACAGGGGAGTTGGGTGTGGGGCTTCCCTGGCAGGGGCACTGGGGCAGAAAAGTGTCTGGAGGGGCCCAGAGGGGTGGGAGTGGGGGGCACAGCGCCCCTGCAGTGGGGCTGCAGGCCTGCAGAAGCCCATCCTGTGGGCATTTGTGTCCTCACAGCAGAAGCAGCAAGCTGCCTGGGAAGCAGTTTGGGAGGTTAACCAGGCCGCCAGCTTGACCCAAGGAAAGTTCTAAGGTCAGGGGGTCTCTGCAATCTCAGCTCACCTGCTCTCTCTGTGGTGTCAGTCTGAGAAGGAGTCCGAGTCCTCTGGGCATTTCCATGTAGCTATGGCCTGTCCACAGCACCAGACTGGGGACAGAGGCCTGGTACACGGCAGTGTGGGGTCTGGGGGGCGCAGGGAAGCCAGGCCAGAGAGCTTGGCCACATCCCGGCTCCCCGCACACAGACGGGAAGCTGTCAGCCTGGATTGATAATTAAGCCGTGCATCTGCCTCCTGGAAGATAAATCCCTGCGTTACTGGGGTTTTCTATTTCACTTAACTAAACTGAGAACGAACCAGGAACAATTAAATGCAACCTGAGGCAACCCAAAATATTATCCATCAAAAGCATCACATCCAATCCTCACAGCACATTCATCAAGTTGTCAGTTATTCCAAATACGGTTTTATCTTATTAATGCTAATTTCTTTCATGGAAAGACTAGTGATTTTACCTTCCAGTGGTTATCGGGGAACTGGAAGAGACACTCTGCATTTTAATTCTGCAGGGTGCCTGTCTATAGCCAGGTGCCAGTTTCCTGAGTTCTGGGCTGTGGGATCTCTCCGCCGTGGCTGGGGCAGGCGGCAGCTCCACCTGACAGCTCAAGGCGCTCCTGCCCGCCTCCTCCCCGCCTTGGTGAAGAAACCCCAGGATGGCTTTTCTTCACATGGAGCTCCTGGCCCCAGGGGGCCCCTCAGCTCCTGCAGAGGGCACCAGCTGCAGGGGAGACAGGTGGACCTCCGGCTATGCATGGACTCTGTTGATGTGGGTGAGACTCAGCACAGTCAGGGCCACCCCCACGTCCTCCCTCTCCCCAAATAAACGTCTCCCTGCACATGCTCAGGGTTCAGATGGCCGGTTTTAGGTAAGACGTTCCGAAATGATTTGAGAGTCAGAGATCAAGATCGTCTCTGGCAGAAACGCATAATGAGTGGCCAGTCAGCAGATCTGGAGGAAATATGGTCGATGCGGAGATAATGAGGGGGGAACAGTGAGAGATGAGACAGGTGCTGGGACCACTAGACGCTGCCGGATGAGGAAGGGGCTCCAGGCTTCTGTTTCGCTGCTACTCAATAGTTTCTAAATGATCGTTCACGTTAAAATGTTAATGCAGTGAAATCCAGGAGGAGCTGGGCAACTCGTCCCTCCCTCACTTGACGGCTCTGTGGGGACATGCTCCTTACGCTCCTGGTGATTTATTTTGCATCTGTCTCAGATTCTCTCCAGGGGAGGTGTGTGAGCCAGGTATGCGCACCAGGCCTTAACCAGACTTGGTGAGCACCTGCTCCAGGGTTAGCCTGTGCTGGGCTGGAGTGGAAGGGCAGAAAAGCAGGTGACCAAAGCTCTCAGGGGCTGACTGGGCAAGGGTGCCAGGTGGCCAGTCCTCGGAGGAGACCCACTGCAGGCACATAACAGGGTTTACGCCTCAAAGAGCTCCTGGCAGCTGCCCAGGGGCATACGGATGAGCTGAAATTGAAGGTCATGTGCAGACCTGAATAGGAGGAAATGATTCCTGATCCGGAAAGGCACAGAAAAGGCTGTAAGAAACCATGAGAAGGAAGGGAAGGACCGTTCCGCTGAGAAGGGAGTGAAACAAGTCATTAAATAGATACAGGGCTCGGAGAGTCTCTGCCAGGGAAACTGACACCCTGATTTCCTTCCAGAGAGAAGACATTTTAATAACTTTGCTATTTATTATTGTTATAAATTAATGAATCATTGTATACCATTGATAAAAACCAATATATTAAATGTATTTCTTATTTTATTCAGTTTTATTCTCATGAGCTATTATAAACAAAAAATAGAGAATAGCATACAAAAAACACTTCAGTTATTTTTAATAAAATTTCAAAATTGTCCATATTTGTTTCTGATTATTATTTTTGAAAACAAATTCTTCCAGATAGTATAAGGGAAAACCCTCTGATCCCGCCATCCCAGATCCTTCCCTTCGCCGAGGGAGGGGCCTGCCATTTATCTACCTGTTATCCTCTTTAGCAACAAAACCTGGACGTTACTCTGTGGAACAGTGCTGCCCACTACAAGACCAGCCGCTCAGCTTCCCTCCTGCCTACGTCTGGCCACGAGAGAGATCTGAGATGTAAACTGTGGTGTGGGGAATGTCCCTTAAAGTGAAAGGAGCACCCTTTCAGCCTCTTCCACTATCTTCTGCTATGGTTCTGGAATAGAGATGAGAATGCTAGAGCACCAGCAGCCATCCTGGGGGAGGATGAAACCATGAGGACAGGAGCTTTTTAAAAAGGGCTAAGCAGAAAAAAGAAAAGCCCGCAGCCCTTGAGTCACCAGGGAGCAATAGAGCAGTGCTGGGGTTTGGCATTTAGTCTTTACGGTTATATTTTGTTCAATCTGCCTTTACGTGAGGCTCTTTCTGTGTTGGGCTGCTGTGGCCGCTCCCACCAAAGTGAGCCCCCTGCCCTGTTGGGCGCTCATCGGAACCCAGCACCTCGCCGACGCACACGCCCTGCATATCGTGTGCTTTATAGAGTCGGGCATTGCAGGAAAAATCATGCTGTACTTTTTCACTCAAGATGGTTTTTGAAACACTTATATGAATAGACACAACCCTTTTTACTCATTTTTGCTGCTAGAGACTATTCCCAATTCATGTTAATGAACATTTAGGATATTTCAAACATTTCTGCGTCCTGGAAGCAATGCTTCATTTGACATTCTTCCAGGCATTTCGCTTTTGTTCAGGGCCAAAACCTTCTCCCGGTTTAAGTCTAGAAGAAGGATTTCCGGAGCCCAGGGCATGTGGGCTTTTGCTTCCTGAGCTCTTGTGATTTGCTGGCTTTCCCGTCCCTGTCCTCCCTGGTGACAAGGCTCTTGAGAGTCTCATGTCCCCACGGTGTCTGTCCTCCCGGTGACGAGACTCTCATGTCCCCACAGTGCCTGTCCTTGTAGCCCCTGCTATCAGTTGTGGAGGGATGTGGTTGTATGTTACATGGCCTGAACTTTTGTTTTCCTGATTCTATTAAGTTCAGACTTTTTTTTTTTTGCAATTTTTGGCTAGGGCTGGGTTTGAACCCACCACCTCTGGCATATGGGACCTGTGCCCTACTCTTTTGAGCCACAGGTGCTGCCCAAGTTCAGAATTTCTGTCTGTCATTGGCCTTGGCTTATCCCCTTTTCTGTGAAATGTTTGTTTGTCCTCTGCTCAAGTCTTGCCTGGCTGTTGTCTTTATCAGCCGCTGTGAGGCTGTAAGTATATCCCAGCTGTCCCACCTTTACCAAGCCCCGTACTGCAAGGTCTCCGCAGGCCTACAGCTTGTCTTTTTAGCTTTTATGATGTCTCTTATTTCACAGAAATTTAAAGTTTAATGCAGTGGAATGAGTCAATCATTTCCTTATGACTCGGGCGTCTTGGGTTTTGTTCAAGGCATCTTTTCTAACTCAAGGTCATAAAGATATAATTCCATATTTTTTTTGAAAAGTGTGAAAATTTTGCTGAAGACTCATGTTCAACCCACTTCAGATTTAGTTCTGTGTTGAAGTTAGACATCAATTTTTTTTGTCTGTTTGAAAAGCCCGTGGTGGCAGCCCCAGACGGCCCAGCCCCTCCCTTCCAGGGCTCCCACTGGAGTGTTACTTACCTTAAGTCTGTTTTTCAGTCCGCTCTTTTCTGCCCTTGAGAGCTTCTTTTTGACCTTCACTGGGGTTCTATCTACTATTTATTTTCCAAGAAGGGCTTTTCATGCCTTCTTTTGTATCTTGCATAAGAAGCTAACAGCAGCTTTCCAGGGCAAACGGGTTTTCTTCACTGCGTCTCCCTATGAGGCAGAGAGTGACAGGGGCCAGGCCAGGCCTCCTCTGAGACCTCACCCTTGCTTGACTTGTAAATATAACTGAAATGTAACTCAAGCTATTTCTTATTTTAAAGAAAGACAGAGCTTAAGCTTAACCAATCAGAAGCAGCCAGAAAACATGTTCAACTAGGGATTTTGAGGTAGGATAGACCCAAAGACATGCCTGAAAAACCCGGCCCATCAGGTGTTTCCTTGCCATTCTCCCCCTCCCTCTTCTGGGAGTCCCTCCTCTGGGCATCCCTCCCCAATCTGGGTGTCCCTCTCCTCTCTGGGCGTCCCTCCCCAATCTGCGTGTCCCTCCCTCTTCTGGGCGTCCCTCCCCTCTGTGAGCGTCACTCCTGGGAACCCCAACCACTTTTGGCTGGGCTACTCTATTCAAGAGCCTTTGTTTGCTCAGATAAACTCTTTGAGATGTTATGGTGCCTTGGTTTACTGACAGAACACATGGGTGTTGTGTCATGATCTTGTGTCCACCCCGGGATTCCTTCCAACAGTTTGTCCATTTTCTTAGAAATCGTGGCTTTGAACGGATCAAGCTCAGAGTACAGCAGCTGTGCTCCTCCCTCTCCATTTCTTTTTTAACATTTTTTTAATTAAATTTTACCTGTATACATTTATGGGGTACAGTGACTTGATCTACAATATGGAATGCTTAAATCAAACTGGTTAATACCACCATCACCTCACTTACCTGCTGTCCGTGGTAAGACGCTTCCAGTTCACTCCTAGTTGTTTAGAAACGTACCCTGCATGGTGCACGTCAGTGGAGAGCCCACCCAGTGCCCGCCCTCCTCCCACCAAACACCTTCTCCCTGCCCCTCCCTGCTCCTTCCTCCTTGTTAGACTGTATTCATGTTTTATCATTTGTAAGAGAGTGTTTTTATATTGGTTTCATAATAATATTGAGTACATTGGGTACTTTTCTTCCATTCTTGGGATACTTTCAACTCCATCCAGATAAATGATGTAAAGTCTCCATCTCTTTACAGCTGAGCAGACTCCATGGTCTTCACACACCACAGCTTGTTAATCCAGCCATGGGCTGTGGGCACTGGGGCTGCTTCTGCGAGTTGGTGATTATGAACTGGGCTGCCATGAACCCTCGGCCTCCCATGAACCCTCGGCCTCCTCCCTGCTTCTCATTCCTTTCTTTCTGTGCTGGCCGAGACGCTAACACCAAGCTCCCCTGAAGCCAGGGCAGCAGCAGCCATGGGCTTGGCGCTTCGGCCATTTGATCAGCTAGCTCTTTTCTACTTTGTTTTTGAAAGAGCCAACTTTGGGTCTTATTGGTTCGCAGCATTGGTTCATTTTCTATCCTATTTGTTGGTTTCTCTGGTGCTGTGGGAGAGTCAGATGATCCTCACTGGACATTCCTGGCTGCCCTCACCCCACAGGCCACTCACAACCAGTGGTCGCAGTCAACCGTGGGTAGCAGGCCCAGGGAAGGCCTCGTCTGTAGACAGGAGGAGCTGCCTGACCCACGCTGGACACACCATGACCCAGAAACCAATCTGTGCAGGGTTAAGCCATCAAGAAGTAACAGTTTGTCCCCGAAGACAGCAAAATTTTATTGTCCTGGTGGAGAAGAATATACTTGAAGGTGAGGCAGCCACAATGAGAGCAGGAGAGAGAGGGGTTCAGGGAGAGAGAGGGGGAGAGAGAGAGAGAAGGATGGAGAGAGGAGGGAGAGGACAGAGAGAGAGAGAGGGTGCAGGGGGAGAGAGGGGAGAGAGAGGGGTGCAGGGGGAGAGAAGGGGAGAGAGAGAGGGATGGGAAGAGGGAGGGGGAGAGACAGAGAGAGAGGGGTGCAGGGGGGGAGAGAGAGAGAGAGATGGGGGGAGAGACAGAGAGAGAGGGGTGCAGGGGGAGAGGGGGGAGAGAGAGGGACAGATGGGGAGAACAAAGAGAGAAATTTGTCCCTGTAGAGAATGCCTTGCCAAGCAGCAATGACCTTGGCAACATCTTGTCCTTCCAGGAGCACAAAGACCCCAGAAGTTTGGAGCATGAGCTGAAATCAGCCGCCCGCAGCTCCTGGGCAGTGCCTCACAGCTGGGGTGTCTGCACATCTGTGGGGATCTTCTGGGTCTCTGCCACGCGTCCCTCCCCTGTCCCTGACAGCCTGGACCCTGTCCTCCTCTCCCGTGTCCCTGCCAGCCTGGACCCTGTCCACCCTCCCGCATCCCTGCCAGCCTGGTGTGTACGGGAGCGGGCAGGGGGCTGCTCTGCACCTCCAAGGTGCTGCATTTCTCACGGCTCAGCGGGCTGTGGCAGGGCCTGATGTGTCCTTGTGAGAATGGAAAGGGCCAGGCCACTCCACCTTCTGCTCAGCAGGGCTCAGTCAGAGCAGCGTCTCAGGGCTCTGCCCTCCATGCTGGGAGTGAGGATGAGGTTAGTGGTCACTGCTTGTAACAGACAAGATGTCGTCAGAGCCTGGGGTCTGGGGACGCTCTCACGCGAGCTGCCTCAGTGCCAGCTTGCTGTGTGTTTCCCAGGCATGTCCTGGGACTACTTTGTGGAAAGTCTATCCCTCCTGAATCAAATTTCTTTGGTAGCTTTGTCAAAAGTCATTTGAGCTTTTTCTTGTGGGCCCCTTTTCTGCTCTATTGATCTGTATGTCTGTCCTTTTGCTAATTTTTTGTTCACTGTAGCTATGTAGTAAGCCGTGGTATGGGGTAATGCCTCACTTTGTTACTCTTTGTCAGCATCGCTTTAGCTGTTCTAGGCCCTGTGCCTATTCATATAAATTTAAATTCTTAAATGTAAACTGTCTATGTGCACGAGAAACTTTACTGGGGTTTTGATAGAAATTGAATTAAGATGAGTTAAAGGCTACGGGTGATTAACACCTTTACTGTGGCAAAGTTTCTTCTTTGAATACTTTCATCCACATTATTAAAATTTTTCAGCACACAGATCCCGTTCGTTTTGTTTTGAGTGATTGTAAATAGTGTAGGGTTTTCTATTTCAGTTTGCTCATGATCCCTGTTAGTTTATGAATTCGCAAATAATTCTTGTGTGTTGATCTTATGTCTTACAACTTTGCTTAACACCTTCGTTCCAGGGATTTATTTTTAGATTTCTTGGGATTTTTCACTTAGAGACAATCATGACATTTGCAAATAGACACAGTTTTATTTACTCATTTCCAACTTGTTTACCCTTTTTTGTTTCTTTGCTTTACATCGGTGGATAGAACTTCCAGTACTGTTTTGAATAGAAGTAATGAGAATGGACGTCTTTGCGTTGTTCTCAATCTTAAGGCAAACACATTCGGTGTGCCCGTTAAATCCGGTATTGGCTGGAGGCTTCTTGTTCATGCTCTCTGTCCAGAGGTAATCCTCTCTGATTCCTCGCTTGCTGAGAGTGTTTCTCAGGACTGGGTTCTGTGTTTGTCAAATGCTTTTTTCCTGCCTGCATCAATTAACGTAATCACCTAATTTTCTTCATCACTTTTCAAAATCATGGATTTTATTGACTGATTTTCAGATGTTTTGAACTTGGAATAAGTGCTGCTTCTAAATGACGTATCTTTATGTTTATACATTTTGAAATCCAACTTGCTAATGTTTTGTTGCACAATTTGTACCTAAGTTCATGAGGTAATTGGAGTAACCGGTCTTGTTTGGATTTTGTAGTAAGGGAATAAAGTCCTCAAACGATATTGCAGGGAGTGTATTCTCTTTATTTTCTGGAAGATACGGCATAAAATTGGCAGCAATTCTTCAAGTACTTTGTGGAATTCTCCAGTGAACCTGTTTGGGCCTAGATGTTACTTTGTTAGGAGTTTTTCGATTATAATTTCATCTTTAGTCATTATAGAACATTCAGGCCCTCTCGTTCATCTAAATTGAGTTGTGGTAGTTTTTAGTTTTAAGAACTTGATCTTCTAAGTTGTCAAATTTATGATAATAAAGTTGTTTCTGGCATTTCTGTATTGTTAAAGCTGCATGATCTGCAGTGATACGCTCATTGGATTTGCGATACTGGTAATTTGTTCTTCATTCTTTTTATTTTTTTAAATCCTGATATGGCTTTATTAATTTATTGATTTTGAAAAGGACCAGATTTTTGTTCCATTGATTTTCTCCTCTGTGTTTCTGTTTTCGATTTCATTGACTCCTCCTTTTATCTTTCTCATTTCCTTCCTTCTACTTCTTTTTGGGTTATTTGCTCTCTTTTCCTAGGTCCCTGAGGTGAGAAATGAGATTATTGATTTGGGAGTCTATTCCTTTCTTATGTAAGTATTTAATGTCATAAAAATGATCCTCAGAACTGATTTAACCATATTCCACAAATTTTGATATATGGTATTTTTGTTTCACTGAGGTCTATAGATTTTGTTTATTTCCTTTGAGACTTTCTCTTTAGCCCATTTACTTAGAAATGCATTATTTAATTCATTCCTGGGTTGATGGGCACTTAGGTTGTTTCCATATCTTGGCGACTATAAATTGAGCTGCAATAAACAATCTAGGCAAATGCCCTGATGATAAAATAATTTGTTTCTCACATTAATCTGAAATAAAAATAAACAATATGTTAACTGTTTTAAATGAAATTAGGTATTTTTCCAAAAAAAGAAAATAAATGTGTTATTTAATTTTCATGTGTTTATGACATTTTTGTCACTGATTTCTAGTCTGATTCCTTTATGGTCAGAGAGCAGACTGGGTATGAAGTGGATACTTTTTTTTTTTTTTTTGCAGTTTTTGGCCAGGGCTGGGTTTGAACCTACCACCTCAGGCATATGGGGCCGGCGCCTTACTCCTTTGAGCCACAGGCACTGCCCTGATGTCGATACTTTTACAAAAATTATTAAGGTTTGTTTTATAACCCAAGGTAGAATTTGTCTTGGACTTGATGAATGTTCCTTGAGCACTTGAGAGATTATATGTGTTCTTCAGTTTTTGTGTAATGTTCCAATTCAATTAGATCCTGTATATTTTGGATTTTCTGTACCTCTGTGGATTTTCTGTTATATTTTCTCTTAATTTGCCGAGAGGCCAATGTTAAAGTCTCCATCTACACTTGTGCATTTATCTTTTCTCCTTTCGGCTACGTCAGTTTTTTTTGTGAATATTTTTGGCTGTGCACACATCTAGAATTGTCGTGTTGTCTGCTAGATTGACCTTTTATCATTATGTGAAGTGTCTCACGGTCTCCAGTGTTATTGATTTTGAAGTCTACTTTATCAGGTGTTAATATGGCCACTGATTTTGATTTTGTACTAATACCTGTCTGGTCCACAGCATATCCTTTTCTGATCTTTCACTTTCAGCTTATTTATACCACTGGATACAAAATTAGTTTCTTGCAAGCAGCATATCGTTGGTGTGTGTGTCTGTGTGTGTGTAGGCAAATCTCTGTGTTTTTGTTTGTGATTTTTTGAATTTGTGTATTTAAAACATTTGTATTTCAGGCACTTATCGGTAGATGGGCTCTTCATATGGACATTTGGTTATTTTTGTGTTTGCGTCTGACAGATTCCGATTTCTCCTTTCTCACCTTCCTCTAGGTTATTTGATCAATGTTTCAGCATTTTCTCTTGATTTATATACAGTGTTCTAGAGTTTTTAGAATACCATTGGGCGTCATTTTATAATAGTCGCTCTGGGTATCTATACACACACACCAAAAGGGTGCCAAAAAATGTATACACATTTTAGACAAAGAAAAAACTGTATTAAAATTGTAATTCTCAATACATGCCAATAATTTTTATCTTGTTTTTGCATCTCTTACTATTGCAGAAGTAAAAAGTGGCTGGAGTGTTGTAATGTTTGACACCCTCTGTGTGTGCAGGGGTGTGTGTGTGTGTTTCTTTGCACACTCTGAACAGTCTACTGGTATTAGCAATTTACTGCAGCAAGTGTGAAAACCGCACTTCTATTTAGGTTCATTCATCTTCCTCCTTTTAAAAGATTTTTGGCTTGGACAGTAGAGGGTGTTCTTTTTGTTTTGATTGTCAAATATGATCTACGAATTTCACAAGGAAAGGATGGTCTGTTGTATGTACCCGTAATTCTGCTCTTTCTCTGGTTACTGCCTTCTGACACACCAAGACTTCCTCATCTCTCATTTCCTGTGTGTGTAAAGAAGTCCCTTGGCCAAGCTTTGAGTGCAGATCCAGTTAGCAACAGATTCTTTTAGTTTTTCTCCATTTGAGAATATTTTCATTTCTATTTCATTCTTGCGGGATAGTTTTGCCAGATACAGAATTCACAGTTTAACAATTCTTTCAGCAGTTGAAAACTGTTGTGCCACTTGCTTCTGGTCTCCATGGTTACAGATGAGAAATTGTCATTCAAATTGGTCTTCTCCTATAGGTGATGTGCCACTTCTCTCTGGCTGATTTCAAGAAGTTTTCTTTTTTTAGTTTTCAGAATGTTAGACTGTGTCTTGGTACGGATTTCTTTTCGGTTAGTCTGTCGCAGTTTGCCTGGCATTATTAGACCTATATGTTTGTATCTTTTGCCAAATTTCGGAAGTTTTCAATAATTATTTCTTGAAATACTCTTTAAGCCCCGCTCTCCTCCCCCTTTGCTCAGGAACCTCGACGGCATGGAATTGTGTTTTTTGTCACTTTCCCGTTGGCCCCAGAGGCTTTGTCCATTTCTGGTTTCGGTCCATTTCTCTCTCATTCAGAGAAGAGTCCTGTTGTTCTGTCCTCGGGATCATTGGCTTTGTCCTCCATTATCTCTATTACTGAGCCCATCCAAGTATTTTCATTTATTTTTTCAGTTTAATGTTTTTCCTTTGGTTCTTTCTTTGTTGAGATTTTTGTTTCTAGAGCATCTGTCATTGAATATTAAAGCATTTTTGTGCCTGCCTTAAAATTCTTGTCATATAATACCAACATCTGATTCATCTTAGAATCAGCATTGGGTGACTATCTGTCCTCATTCAGGTTGTCACTGGCCTGGTTATTAGTGTGATGGGTCATTTTCCATTGTGTCCTGGACCTTTTGTCTATAACGTTAGGAGACTCCGGGTCCCATTAGAACCGTTCATGTTAGTGTGGGGGTCTTAGCCAACTTTCCTGTGCTTTAGTTCCAATGACAGTCTAATTTTCAGAGTCTTTGCTGTGTTATTTTGGTTTTCTTGGTTTCTCTGGTGCAAGTAGGGCTCACACTGGTTCTTGCTTGTTTCATCAAAGAAAGAAGACAGTGTTTCCCCAGCTCCCAGGCATCTCCCAGGAGACCCCTGAGCTGATACCTGCTGCTGCCTTAGTCTAGAGGTGGGGAAGGGAGTCTGGGAGGAGCGAGGAGGGTTCCCAGACTGGAGCTGTTCCTGCAGCTGGGTCTCCTTTGCCAGTTTTGCCTGCTTCTCTCTGTCTCTCAGTGGGAAAGGGAGTCTCAGGCCCAGTAAGGAGAGGGGATTCTCCCCCCACCCCAGCAGGCTTGTTTCTTGAGTTTAGTCCAGAGTAGGGAGTTCTCCTAGCTCAGCCACCTCTGTTGCTCCATGATGGGTCAGCAAACTCTGGGTCCTGCTCCTTTCTCTTGGTTGAGGGGCAGGAGACTTCCTGGAGCTGTGCTGTCTCCCTAGCCCTGGAGTCCCAAGCCAGCCCTCCTCCTCCCAGTGCCCTCCAGCGTCCTCCCTCCTCTTCCCAGTGCCCTCCAATGTCCTCCTTCCTCTCCTGCTGCCCTCCAGCGTCCTCCCTCCTCTCCCCACTGCCCTCCAGCGTCCTCCCTCCTCTCCCCACTGCCCTCCAGTGTCCTCCCTCCTCTCCCCACTGCCCTCCAGCGTCCTCCTTCCTCTCCCCACTGCCCTCCAGCCTCCTCCTTCCTCTCCTGCTGCCCTCCAGTGTTCTTCTTGGGAGTCTCTTGACCCATTTCAAGGATTAATGGTGATAATTAGCAGAGAAGAGCAGTGAGAAACTGGGCTTCCCCATCTGGCCTAAAGCAGAGACCTACATGTTCTTTGTTTTTTAATTGAGATATATTGTATATACCATAAAATTTACTATTTTAACATACATAATTTAGAAGTTTTTAAAATGTTCACACAATTACCACCAATTGCAGAATATTTCTCTCACCTTGAAGAAGATGCCGGCACTCCTCAGGAGCCACTCCCCACTCTCTGAGCTGGGGGCTGGGATCCCAGCTCTGGAAAAGGCCTACACTGTGCTTCCAGGATGCACGGTCCAGTCAGAGAGAGAGAGAGAGATTAGGCGGGTTACCACCAAACACTGCATGATTAATTTGTACAAATGAGACTTTAAAAAGTGAACCCAGAAGTGTGTGAGCAAAGGCTGCTTGCTGGCCAGGCTGAGCCGAGGCTGGAGGAGTCCCCGGCTCCCCTGCGCCAGGCTGAGCCGAGGCTGGAGGAGTCCCCTGCTCCCCTGCTCCCCGGCTCCCCTGCGCCAGGCCGAGCCGAGGCTGGAGGAGTCCCCTGCTCCCCTGC
>NW_003852402.1:1456604-1462414 GCF_000181295.1 Otolemur garnettii
GGCATATGGGGCCGGCGCCTTACTCCTTTGAGCCACAGGCACTGCCCTGATGTCGATACTTTTACAAAAATTATTAAGGTTTGTTTTATAACCCAAGGTAGAATTTGTCTTGGACTTGATGAATGTTCCTTGAGCACTTGAGAGATTATATGTGTTCTTCAGTTTTTGTGTAATGTTCCAATTCAATTAGATCCTGTATATTTTGGATTTTCTGTACCTCTGTGGATTTTCTGTTATATTTTCTCTTAATTTGCCGAGAGGCCAATGTTAAAGTCTCCATCTACACTTGTGCATTTATCTTTTCTCCTTTCGGCTACGTCAGTTTTTTTTGTGAATATTTTTGGCTGTGCACACATCTAGAATTGTCGTGTTGTCTGCTAGATTGACCTTTTATCATTATGTGAAGTGTCTCACGGTCTCCAGTGTTATTGATTTTGAAGTCTACTTTATCAGGTGTTAATATGGCCACTGATTTTGATTTTGTACTAATACCTGTCTGGTCCACAGCATATCCTTTTCTGATCTTTCACTTTCAGCTTATTTATACCACTGGATACAAAATTAGTTTCTTGCAAGCAGCATATCGTTGGTGTGTGTGTCTGTGTGTGTGTAGGCAAATCTCTGTGTTTTTGTTTGTGATTTTTTGAATTTGTGTATTTAAAACATTTGTATTTCAGGCACTTATCGGTAGATGGGCTCTTCATATGGACATTTGGTTATTTTTGTGTTTGCGTCTGACAGATTCCGATTTCTCCTTTCTCACCTTCCTCTAGGTTATTTGATCAATGTTTCAGCATTTTCTCTTGATTTATATACAGTGTTCTAGAGTTTTTAGAATACCATTGGGCGTCATTTTATAATAGTCGCTCTGGGTATCTATACACACACACCAAAAGGGTGCCAAAAAATGTATACACATTTTAGACAAAGAAAAAACTGTATTAAAATTGTAATTCTCAATACATGCCAATAATTTTTATCTTGTTTTTGCATCTCTTACTATTGCAGAAGTAAAAAGTGGCTGGAGTGTTGTAATGTTTGACACCCTCTGTGTGTGCAGGGGTGTGTGTGTGTGTTTCTTTGCACACTCTGAACAGTCTACTGGTATTAGCAATTTACTGCAGCAAGTGTGAAAACCGCACTTCTATTTAGGTTCATTCATCTTCCTCCTTTTAAAAGATTTTTGGCTTGGACAGTAGAGGGTGTTCTTTTTGTTTTGATTGTCAAATATGATCTACGAATTTCACAAGGAAAGGATGGTCTGTTGTATGTACCCGTAATTCTGCTCTTTCTCTGGTTACTGCCTTCTGACACACCAAGACTTCCTCATCTCTCATTTCCTGTGTGTGTAAAGAAGTCCCTTGGCCAAGCTTTGAGTGCAGATCCAGTTAGCAACAGATTCTTTTAGTTTTTCTCCATTTGAGAATATTTTCATTTCTATTTCATTCTTGCGGGATAGTTTTGCCAGATACAGAATTCACAGTTTAACAATTCTTTCAGCAGTTGAAAACTGTTGTGCCACTTGCTTCTGGTCTCCATGGTTACAGATGAGAAATTGTCATTCAAATTGGTCTTCTCCTATAGGTGATGTGCCACTTCTCTCTGGCTGATTTCAAGAAGTTTTCTTTTTTTAGTTTTCAGAATGTTAGACTGTGTCTTGGTACGGATTTCTTTTCGGTTAGTCTGTCGCAGTTTGCCTGGCATTATTAGACCTATATGTTTGTATCTTTTGCCAAATTTCGGAAGTTTTCAATAATTATTTCTTGAAATACTCTTTAAGCCCCGCTCTCCTCCCCCTTTGCTCAGGAACCTCGACGGCATGGAATTGTGTTTTTTGTCACTTTCCCGTTGGCCCCAGAGGCTTTGTCCATTTCTGGTTTCGGTCCATTTCTCTCTCATTCAGAGAAGAGTCCTGTTGTTCTGTCCTCGGGATCATTGGCTTTGTCCTCCATTATCTCTATTACTGAGCCCATCCAAGTATTTTCATTTATTTTTTCAGTTTAATGTTTTTCCTTTGGTTCTTTCTTTGTTGAGATTTTTGTTTCTAGAGCATCTGTCATTGAATATTAAAGCATTTTTGTGCCTGCCTTAAAATTCTTGTCATATAATACCAACATCTGATTCATCTTAGAATCAGCATTGGGTGACTATCTGTCCTCATTCAGGTTGTCACTGGCCTGGTTATTAGTGTGATGGGTCATTTTCCATTGTGTCCTGGACCTTTTGTCTATAACGTTAGGAGACTCCGGGTCCCATTAGAACCGTTCATGTTAGTGTGGGGGTCTTAGCCAACTTTCCTGTGCTTTAGTTCCAATGACAGTCTAATTTTCAGAGTCTTTGCTGTGTTATTTTGGTTTTCTTGGTTTCTCTGGTGCAAGTAGGGCTCACACTGGTTCTTGCTTGTTTCATCAAAGAAAGAAGACAGTGTTTCCCCAGCTCCCAGGCATCTCCCAGGAGACCCCTGAGCTGATACCTGCTGCTGCCTTAGTCTAGAGGTGGGGAAGGGAGTCTGGGAGGAGCGAGGAGGGTTCCCAGACTGGAGCTGTTCCTGCAGCTGGGTCTCCTTTGCCAGTTTTGCCTGCTTCTCTCTGTCTCTCAGTGGGAAAGGGAGTCTCAGGCCCAGTAAGGAGAGGGGATTCTCCCCCCACCCCAGCAGGCTTGTTTCTTGAGTTTAGTCCAGAGTAGGGAGTTCTCCTAGCTCAGCCACCTCTGTTGCTCCATGATGGGTCAGCAAACTCTGGGTCCTGCTCCTTTCTCTTGGTTGAGGGGCAGGAGACTTCCTGGAGCTGTGCTGTCTCCCTAGCCCTGGAGTCCCAAGCCAGCCCTCCTCCTCCCAGTGCCCTCCAGCGTCCTCCCTCCTCTTCCCAGTGCCCTCCAATGTCCTCCTTCCTCTCCTGCTGCCCTCCAGCGTCCTCCCTCCTCTCCCCACTGCCCTCCAGCGTCCTCCCTCCTCTCCCCACTGCCCTCCAGTGTCCTCCCTCCTCTCCCCACTGCCCTCCAGCGTCCTCCTTCCTCTCCCCACTGCCCTCCAGCCTCCTCCTTCCTCTCCTGCTGCCCTCCAGTGTTCTTCTTGGGAGTCTCTTGACCCATTTCAAGGATTAATGGTGATAATTAGCAGAGAAGAGCAGTGAGAAACTGGGCTTCCCCATCTGGCCTAAAGCAGAGACCTACATGTTCTTTGTTTTTTAATTGAGATATATTGTATATACCATAAAATTTACTATTTTAACATACATAATTTAGAAGTTTTTAAAATGTTCACACAATTACCACCAATTGCAGAATATTTCTCTCACCTTGAAGAAGATGCCGGCACTCCTCAGGAGCCACTCCCCACTCTCTGAGCTGGGGGCTGGGATCCCAGCTCTGGAAAAGGCCTACACTGTGCTTCCAGGATGCACGGTCCAGTCAGAGAGAGAGAGAGAGATTAGGCGGGTTACCACCAAACACTGCATGATTAATTTGTACAAATGAGACTTTAAAAAGTGAACCCAGAAGTGTGTGAGCAAAGGCTGCTTGCTGGCCAGGCTGAGCCGAGGCTGGAGGAGTCCCCGGCTCCCCTGCGCCAGGCCGAGCCGAGGCTGGAGGAGTCCCCTGCTCCCCTGCTCCCCGGCTCCCCTGTGCCAGGTCAGGTGCAAGATACATGGAGTGCCTCCCCAGGGCTGCCAGCCAGGAGGGGGGTCCTTACTTTCTCTTCTAACCCAAGCACTGCCTGTGTCCTGGACACAAGGGTCTCCTTCCTCACCCTGTTTTCTAGCTTTCATTTTCAGACACCGGTCATCAGTGCAATGCCATTCACATTTACGACCTCATGACAATGATTGGGGAAAACAGTGACAGGACAGCAGTGCAGACAATGCCCATGTGAGGGGGAGAAAGTGTAGTCACCTGGGAGATGGAGCCTCCATTCACATGACAGCCAGGAGGGCACAGCGCATGCAAGCCGGCCCTGCCTGGGGGCTGGGGGCCTGGCTCCAGGGGAGTCCCAGGAGAGAAAGTGGTGGGCTCAGGGGTGCAGGCCTCCCTGCTGGACTGTGGAGAGTCCCCCAGGTGGACACCCCCACCGGCCGTCACCCTCACCAACTGCCATGGCCATGGAGGACGGACTAGAGACCAGGCAGCCGGCTCTGCCCCGGGCCTTATACACACTCCTTCAGTTACTTCAGACTCACACGGTAAATGGGGCACCGTGATTAGAGGCAAGTGCTGTGAGCGTTTATCATGCCCAGCACTTCCCTTGAGGTACATATGCATTATATAGCGTTTATCTTTATTCCTCGGCACTGTAGCAGCCAATCAAAAAGTCGGCTAATCTTCCTGACTACAAAACCATCTACTAAAACATTTTTATACAATGCAAATTTTCAAGATTTATCATCTCCTGTACCCATAACTTAGAATGCATTAGGCTGGTGTTATCAATTTTAATAATAGGCTTCCTAGCTAAAAGTTGGATCACCGTCACTGAGTTTTTCAAAATTTCATTACTAGACTCACTGAAAACACAATATCCCATGAAGAAAGCACATTTCTCTCGTCAAAAATAGGAGCAGCTGTGCCAACGGCCGGCTGCGACTTCTCCCCTCCCCCTCTCAGTTGTTAGATCATCTCCGCTTGTCTGATTTAGTGGTCCTGTGTCTCCCTATACCTGCACCCGTGGGTTTCGATGGCTTTGCAGGCTTCTATATTTTGAGTTAATCTACTAATATCTTTGATTTGTTTTCTTATAACTCCCAGGAAGAAAAGTGCTTATTTTCAAAGAGACCTGTAGCATCTGCCTTCTCCAGGAAAAGTTCATGAAAACCCTCTCTCCAGCCTTCTTTAAAATGTTCCTTCTGAGGGATGACCTTGACGACGACCTTGCTCCCAGGGGAGCTTTGGTCCGCTTTGGTCAGCTTGAAGAAGCCTCATGGAAAGGCCGCAGGTTGAGCTTTCGCTGCAAAGACAGAAACAGGCTGAGACCCTTAATCCTTTCCAAATTTTCTGCTCATCAGCCCGGATCAGTCAGCCTGCCGGGCAGCTGTTGGGGGGAGTCCAGCCCTGGGCCCCTTTGGCTCCGATTCCCACACTCAGGTTAGCCTGATCCCAGCAATGGAGGAGCTGCATTCTCCTTGGAAGGCAAATGTTGCAAATACCTTCAAAGGGTAAAAGGTGGTTCTATTCGGTTCATCTCTGTGACTGACAGATAAACCAATTATGGGTCACCGATGCTTTCAATGACAAAAATTAAAGCCCCTGCTGGTCCTCAGGCCCGCGCTGCCACCTGATGCGGACGCTTGACATGCTAACAGGCTTCTCACTCCTCAAATGTCACGGCAGTGTGAGCCTGCCGCAGACAGAGGTACGGAGACATTTGTAATGAACAGAATCAATCTCTCACCTTGCAGCAAGTGTCATAAAAAAACAAAACTGTGAGATGGGCCGGGATAGTTAGGGTGGGCCTGGAGGGGGGAGCAGTGGGAATGGCCTTGAATTCCACAAGGTCCTGACTTGCCAGGCATGGTCCCTGAGGAACAGGGGAAGGAGTCCCTGCCCAGACCCGGGGCCACCCACCCTGTCCTCCCAGCACCCAGGCCAGCCTCAGACCTGGGGGGCCAATCTTTTAACTTAGAGTTTTTTCTTTCTGGCAGATGATAAGAACCATGGACCCAAATACTCATTTACAAATGAGCAGGTGGAAAGTGTTTGGCATGTGTCTAGATAGAACCTGCAGGACTGTGGGGGCAGGAGGTGCCCAGATCACCCACCAGGGGCTCTGTGGGGGCAGGAGGTGCCCAGATCACCCACCAGGGGCTCTGTGGGGGCAGGAG
>NW_003852402.1:1462469-1501378 GCF_000181295.1 Otolemur garnettii
GTGGGGGCAGGAGGTGCCCAGATCACCCACCAGGGGCTCTGTGGGGGCAGGAGGTGCCCAGATCACCCACCAGGGGCTCTGTGGGGGCAGGAGGTCCCCAGAGCACCCACCAGGGGCTCTGTGGGGGCAGGAGGTGCCCAGATCACCCACCAGGGACACCCTCGGGAGCTCCAGGCTCCTGGGGCACAGGCTTGTGACGATGGCATGCACATGGCCATGGTGAGTACAGTGCTGGTCTCCTGTCTGGGGTCACAGGAAGCTAGGGCACATCCTCTGTGGCCAGGATGTGGCCCACAGGGACAGTGGGGCTTCGCTGGGGCCTGGAGGCAGCTGTGGCCCAGGAGGGCTGAAAACAGGTGGACCTGGGAGCCACCCTGGTTGGTCTCAAGGGTGCCCTCAAGGGTGGGCCCAGTGTTCTGTGCCTTGTGACAAGGTGGCTTCTTGGGGACCCAGCTGGGAACTCCTTCCACTCTAGAGTGACCAGGCCCATGTGCTAAAGATACTCTCCCGCCTGGGATAGGGCAGCAAGTGTGGGTGCCCTATCCACAGAGTCCTTTGGGGGCCTCGTCCCAGATTCCAGGAACAGGCACCTCCACCAGCACCTCCTCGGCCCATGGTCCAGCCAGCAGGATGCTGACCCCTTCCGTGCTGGTCCTCACAGTGGCCCAGTGCCCAAACTCAGGGCTTAAGTCACGCAGATGGCAGTATTTGTGGCCTGCACCAATGACACTCAGAGTAGTGTGCACCTGTGTGGGGGTGTGTGTACACATGTGGTGTGTGTGCCTGTGTATATGTGGTGTGTGGGAGGTGCATGGGGGTGTGGAACATGTATGTAGAGGGTACGTGAGGGGTGTGTGTATATGGTGTGTGTGTGGTTGTGTGTCTGTTTATGTGTGGTGTGTACATATGGTGTGTACGTGTGGTGTGTGGTGTGTGTATATGTGATGGCTCCCCGGAGGGGCTGCCATCGATGGCTTTAGAGCCTCTCGGGCTGGACGCCAGGCACCCAGGGGCCCTGCTTGCTGAGCAGATGCTTATCCAACTCCTTCTCCTCCTCAACCAGAGCCAGGGGGCGGGGGGCTGTACCATCCGCGGTTACAGAGCAAGGCGGGGGGGGGGAACACCCGAGTGTCCACGTGGCCTCTGTAGGGTGGGGGCAGAGAGGGCACCTGCACCAGGGCTACACAGACACTCACCAGGCTGTGACCTCACCTGGAGGCTTCCTTCACCCGCCTGCCCTTGGCCTCACCTGGGGGCTTCCTTCTGTGTGTCTCCAGGCAGCATTGCCTCTCAGTGTCCCCCAGGTGAGACGTGCCAGGAGATCACTGGGATGTGATCAGGAACTGGTCAGCCGTGCCCCATGTGTGCCTGGCCTTAAAGCTCCCCAGACCTCCCACCCAGAGGTGTTGCTTCTGGGCTCAGGGGTATGTGGCTGTGACAGTCCTCCCCCATGAAGAGTCCTGCCCAGTGCCCACCTGGGCTGGCATCTGAGCCCTGGGCCCAGAACATCACCAGGTACCCTCCTCCCACACACACTTCCAATTCTGCTGTCCTGCATGAGGATGGAGGAGCAGACTGCCAGGCTCAAAGTGTTTTGAAAAATCTTAAAACCACATATGCAAATGTCTTTGTTTAACAGCACAGAAGAAGCTCCTGGGATGGCTTGAAAATGCTGCATTGTCAAAAGCATGCAAACGGGTGACGGGTGGCCTCATGTCCCTGTGAGCGAGTGTTTATGGGGTGTCTCTTTCAGCACTTGCCTCATTCCTAATCTCCTTAAATGGTCCCAGGAGACCCACCTGGCGCCTGGGCCCTGTGGGGCTGCAACGTGTGAGTCATTCACACTCCCTTCCAGATCTCACAGCCAGAGCTCTTAACCCAACCAAGAAAGAAGGCAGATACTCAGCTGTACTAGCAGGGATGGAATCCAGGACTTAGTGGGCTGTGACAGTAGTGCCATGCCCCACCGGGCCAGCCCGAGGGGAATAAGGAGGGACAGGAGAGCTCACACGCCTTCACCCACATGTTGACGTGGGCCAGTCTCAAGGCCACAGGACCCTGTGGAGACGGAACTGTGGATTCCCACAGGCCACCACGTGGTTCTCTATATATTTTATTTTTCCACTTTACCAAAGAACACAGATTGTGAGTCAAAATACCATCTTTTTTCCAGTGCTCGACAGGCAGACAGGTTGTTGGGGTGAGGTGGAGGCTGAGGGAGGGAAGCTTCAGAGCCTCGGGGCCCCTGGCTAGTCCGGGGCCTTCAGAACCACGTGTGCAGGGAGAGAAAGATGAGCCACACAGCCTGGGGTGGGCTCCTAGCTGTGGCATCCCATTCCCCAACATCTCCATGGGGGTACCAGAAATTAGCCCGTGTTTTGGGAGGTCTCCAATGTTGTGGAAGTACCCTTAGCGAGACAGTGGCAGAGAGCAGGTTGGAGCCCTCCTTTCTTAAAACGTAGCCATCTTTCTGCTATGGCCAGCTTCATCTTATTTTAATTGACTGAAAAGATTAAGCTGAGCCTCTCTGGAGATGCCCTGGGCTTTAGAGGAGTCCATCTGCTTAGCTCATCACTTGGAAACAAAGTGCAACAAAGTAACTCAGGGCTCAGGGAGCTCAGCCCTAAAGCTGCTTCCTGGAAGGCCTGGCTCAGCACCTGTCCTGCTGGCAGCTGCCCCACTCACACCTGCCCTGCTGGCACCTGCCCTGCTCCCAACTACCTGCTCACACCTGCCCCTTCACACCTGCCCCGCTCACACCTGCCCCCCTCACATCTGCCCCCCTCACATCTGCCCTGCTGGCACCTGCCCTGCTCACACCTGCCCTACTCCCAACTGCCTGCTCACACCTGCCCTGCTGGCACCTGCCCTGCTCATACCTGCCCCACTCACACCTGCCCTGCTGGCACCTGCCCTGCTCATACCTGCCCCACTCACACCTGCCCTGCTGGCACCTGCCCTGCTCACACCTGCCCTGCTGGCATCTGCCCTGCTCACACCTGCCCCACTCATACCTGCCCTGCTGGCACCTGCCCTGCTCACACCTGCCCCACTCCCAACTGCCCCACTCACACCTGCCCTGCTCACACCTGCTTCACTCCCAACTGCCTGCTCACATCTGCCCCACTCACACCTGCCCACTGGCCCCTGTCCTGCTCGCCAACCCTGGGGTAAGCCTGGCTTCTCTACGCTGATGATTCTGGTGACCCCAGAGCCTTTGCTGTCTTCAAATGATGCTTTTTATTTATAGAGTTTTAGGCCCAAAAGCAAAAAGTCTAATTTGATTAGCAGCTTGCTGATCTGATGCAGTCACTTTTTATCCGAAATGATTTCTTATCAGCGACAACCACAGGCCTTTTCAGGGGGCATCATACTGCTCAGAAAATCTCATAATTTCAAAGATAACGAACAGAAAGCATGTTGAACCCAGGGATTTGGATACTGGCTTCCTCTCCCCGTGGAGCTGCCTCCCACACAGGAGTTCACATACTTAGTTTTGGAAATTACACTGCTATTTATGCCTTCTGAGATGCTTAAATTCCCTGGGCCTCAGTCTCCGCATCTGTAAAATGGGGAAAGGTTGGCAGTTTTTCCTACGATTCCCACGTAGATGAGGAGAGGTTGTTCCTGGGATTCCCTCGTAGATCAGAAGAGGATGTGAGTGCAACCTGCTGGAGGCCGTGAGCCCTGTTGGTGCTGGTGGCTGATGTGTCCCCTTGGCCACGTGCTCCCGACTCTGACGATGGGTGGACATGCTCCATGATGGTTCGGGCAGAGCCGAGGAAGGAGAGGAAAGTGTGCGGGCCGACGTCTGCCCAGGCTTGAGAGTTCCCCAGGTTCTTCTGTCTCTAGCCAGAGGGTGGAGTGGATTCCACTGTAACCTGTCACCCCACTTCACAGATGAAGCAGGTAAAAATGCTCATCCTAGACCTTTCACAGACGGCAGAGCCAGGCAGTGAACACACAGCCGTGGGGGCCAGCCAGTGAGTGTCCCCCTGGAGGGAGTGGAACTGCCCCTAGGGTACACTGCAGCTGCCCTGGAACCCCTGGGTGCTGGGGTCAGAGCGGGGCGGGGATGGGGTGGATGGAGCGGGAGCGGGGTGATGGGGCCTAGCTCTCCCCTTGTGGACTTTCTGTCCTTGGCCCAGCTCTCCTGGTGTGGACTTTCTGTCCTTGGGCTGCTGTTGGCCAGGGCAGCCACATGACCCCACAACAGATGCAATTTGCTGTTCTGACCTAGCTGTCGGTTTGGAGTCTGAGGGTGGCTTTGCAGATGTATTGATGGGCATCTTACCCAGTCTAATCTGGCCACGTGAGGGTTTACTCCCTGGTCCCCAGTTCCATTACCCCAGAAAAATCTCAGGATCCACCAGGAATGATGGGATTCCAGGGGGAGGAAGCTCAGAAGGGACCTTGCTGGGAGCAAAGCACTTCTCCACCTGTGAGCACAGAGGTGTGTTGGACCTGGCCTGAACCCTGGGGTGAGCCCTGTGCCCTCTGAGCTCCCAGAACCTCCTCCTCCCTAGCCTGGCACCTGGGGGTCCCCAGGTAGGGGCTGCACCATGTACCCCGCCTCTCGGTCAGGCTGCCTTGTCCCTGACAGGACTGGCACTCACTGGCTGCTCACTCCTGGGGAAGAAATGAAGCCTGAGTTAGCAGCAGATCACTGCGGCCAGCGAAGGTCCAGGCACCCACTGTGTCCTGTCACTGTGTCCCCGCCTCCCTGTACACTAAGAGGGCAGCACAACTGCCGAGGAGATGAGACCTGCCCTGGAGAGAATCCCTTCATTCGACACAGGCCCTGCACCCGTAAGGGAGCGGTACATGTCCTGCTCTAGCCTCAGTCTCCTTGAGGGCCTGCAAAGGGGGAGGGAGGGTCCCTGATGTGAAGGGATGGGTCAGCTAAGGATGCACGGCCACAGTGCAGAGCCCGGACCCTGTGGGCTGCCACCTGCTGTCAGCGGCACCGGGTCTGTTCATGAGGGCCCACCCCGGCCAGCATTCATGATGCCCAAAGGCCCCCAGTCTTTACGTAGGGCAGACCATTGCATGGGGCATTAGCATCAGAACCCAGACAGGTCCTCACAAATCCTCCAGGGAGCATCCTTCCTGCCTCTACTTTCGCTGGTTGCCGGCCTCTGACCCCTGCCTGGTCTGCCCTGCTCCACTCCCCTGCCTGTGTCCCTGCACCTCTGACCTTGGATCTAGGCTCCTCCCTAAGTCCAGAACGTCCCCAGATCTGTCAGTGATTGACACCTGCAAACACCCATTTCCAACTGGGCCACACTGAAGGTTCCCGGTGAGCGTGAGCTTTGAGGGGACACTGTCCACCCAGGACAGTGCAGAATCCTGTCTCCAGCAAATATCCAGATGGCAATGCTGGTGTGGGTGGCTAGTGTGGGCGGCTGCCCCAAGGCAGGCCATCCGCGCTTACAAGGCCTCTGGAAACCTCATGGGAGGACGGGCTACAAGGTGTCCCCGGGAAATGTGTTTCAGGGAAAGGTCAGACTTCACACGCCAGTGCCCGAGTTTGTGTTTCACATTCATGTGCTGTGCTCCCTGCAGTAAAACTTTCAGCTGAGCAGAAAATATTTTTCCAACGAACCATTTCCTAGAACAATCCCATAAGTGTGGCTCTAATGCCTTGGCAATGGCCACCGAGGCAATTGGCTGTGATTTAAGGTTCGGACTTGAAATCACCACAACAGCCCCACTGACAAGCCACCTGAGGTGCACCCTGAGTGGGAGGACAGGGCTCTCCGGGGACATCCACTCCGGGTTCAGCTAATTGATGCAGGTGCCCTCCACACCCACCCTCTCCTGTATCACCCCAGGCTCGGGCTCAGGGTAGGGGTGGGGTGACAAGTGCTGTCTCCACAGCAAAAGTGTCAACAGGAGAATGCATCTGGGGTCCTGCTTGAGACGTCATCATAGACCTCACTCATACTCTGGGGCTGCCGGTGCATAGCCCTGGCCTCGTCAGATGTACAGCGACACTCTGGCCCCTGCAGGGCAGCCCCGTGGAAGGCACACACAAGGCCACTGCCAGGGATAGAGGGCAGTACAGGGATACAGGGACACAGCAGAGCAGAGGATGGGAGAGAGTGGAGGAGCCAGGATCTCCAGAGCCATAGCAGAGGAGGAGGGCAGGGTAAGGGCTGCAGCAGCTGGACTACTGGACTCTCAGGCAATGGAGAGGGCAGAGATGCAATGAGCTAAAATCTAGGATGGTGCGGCAGGAAGACAAAACATTCAGTGCCCTCTCTACGAGGACCCTGGACCAGACAGATGAGCAGGGTCTCCAGCACCCATGAGTCTCACCAGTCCCACTCTGAGGTCTGGTCCAGCCACAGTGCACTGACCACCTGTATGAGGTCAGTATGGTCAGTGGACCCTGTATGTTTCCTATGTGCACTATGTGTGATCCATGTATTTTTAGTATTTTTCTCATCTTCAACCTCTAAGTGCTAGATATCAAGAATAAAACACCCAGAGTTCTTTAAGGGATGGGCAGGTGGTTCAGGACCTGACAAGCCCTCAGCTAGAAGACGTCTCCATGGGCCGTACCAGAAATGAAATGCCAACAGCTGCCCCTTGCTCCATCTGCACTGTGTCCTGGTGGAGGTGACGTCTTCAGGCCCCTGGAGGCCCATTTAGAAGGGAGGTCTTTGTGGATGTGGAAAGTGGGTGAGGTCCTACAGCTGTACCCGTCCAGTATTTCCAGGGTCCTCCTTGTGATGTGGGCTGAGCAGACGTATACAGGTGGACAGCATCATGAAGAGACCCAAGGGGACAGGACCCTACACACAATGAGCACCAGGGACAGCTGAGACCAGACCCTCCTCACAGAGGCTGAGGGAGCCGGGCTGGCGACTTCCCACCTCGAGAACCACGAGAGACCGTTGTCTCTCTTGCTGCTCTGTTGGGTCAGCCCTGGGCACTCGCACACCTCCCGTCCCTGTCACAGTCTTGACTGCCCACTGGAAGATGTTTAGGGGGACCAAGCTGACTCTCGTGAGGCAGGCATGGCCGGTCGAGGGAGCGGTGGCCCGGGGGTTAAAGGCCTCTGACCCACCTCCAGTTCCTGCTCGTCCCATCCTAAGCCCTGCACCTGAAGTGTCCCAAAGGTTCTCTCTCTGCTCGAGATCCTTGCAGCTCCAGAGCCCCCTGCTCTGGGAGGCTGTACCAGAAATAATAACCATGTAGTGACCAAAAAGCCAACTAAAATTTGGCCAGAGAGCAAGGGCCAAGCAACTTGGGGCCCCGCATCTGCTGGGGGGGGTCCTCTCTCCCTACCATGCCATCAGGCATGAGGGCTCCCTGGGCCTCTGGCTTCACTCTGCTCACCCCCTTGCTGGCTCCTTCATTCAGCAAACATCTGTGTGTGCTGAGACTCGTGTAAGCAGTGAGGGTCCTGCAGGAAGCGGATGCCACAGTTTCCCTGAGTTAGCAAAGGCAGGGAAGCTGGTGGTCTCAGCATCATGCAGGGCTGAGTCTGGAGGGGTAGTTGGCCCATGAGCTGGACATGGGGGGTCGGGCATGGTGACACGGCACCCACAGCGTCAGCAGGGCCCTGGGTGTCCAGCACAGGCTTTTAGAGATGCCCCCTGAGGTTTTGGGCTCTACTTTGAGCTGTGGAGGGCCGTGTATATCTCCTTTCTTTTTAAATTGCAGGAGTCTTGCTGTGTTCCCCAGCCTGGTCTCCAATCCCTGGGCTCAAGTGATCCTCTCCCACCCACCCCCCCACCCCACCTCCCAGAGTGCTGGGATCCCAGGTGGAAGCCACTGTGCAGCCTTTGGCATATCTGCTTCTACCCAGCGGCCCCAGCCTGGTCCACACCATCTTCACAGGTCCTGGCAATGCTGAGCTGAACTGTCTGGCAAGGCACCCACTGAAGTAGCAAAAGGTTAAAAAGTCACAGCATGGCTTTGTGTCCCTATCAAAGTCTTAATTTCACCAAACATGAGTGCTTCTCTTCAGGGAGACGGGCTCTTAGGATCACTCGTGATCCCTTATTAAGAAAATGGGAAGCACAGTGTCACCTGTCACAGCCCTGACTGATGGCTATGAACCGGCACATCCTTGGCCAGAGACTCGAGGTCCCTGGGTGGGCAGGTGGGCTTCCTCCGAGCAGTGAGCGTGTCAGCAGCCACCCAGCACTACCCGATGTCCCTCTGAGGGGACGTCAGTGGGCCCCTAAGTGCCCCTGGAGCCGTCTGATAATGCCCCTCATTCTGCCTATGATCGCTTCTACAGTTTGAGGAGCAGCAGCTCAGTGCTGCTGGACAGCGCCGTTCTCCTGTGGAGACTTGTGCCTCTCCCTCCCGCGTCAGCCCTGTGCTTGCACAGCTCACAGTCCGCGTGCACCTGCACTTCATTCTCAGCACAACGCAGACACCGCACAACAGAAACTCCACTGTTCTTATTTCACGTCTTGTCATGTGCCTGATACGGAGACTAAGAGGACGCGGTGGGGTCCCTGTGCCATCTGTGGTTTCTGGAACACAAACTCCCCCTGTCCCCAGGTCTGAGGCCATGAGGTTTGGTCATATCAAGAGCAGGGCCTTTGGGGCCAGCTGCATCTCTCTGCCTAGTCCTAGCTGCGGTCTGGAGCCCCACTCTCCAGGTGCAGAGGAGCCGAGCTCTGGGGCGTGTGCCTTGCAGGCATCTCTGCCTGCTGCACTGTCCCATCAGGCTGAGTCATTGTTAATCATTAAGATGTCCAGGACAAGCACAGTGGAAAACTCAGCATGGGGCCCTCCTGAGCTGGCACAAGTCCCATGCCTGCTGAGCAGGGGAGAAGTGGTGTGGGGCGTGCAGGTATCCAGGGCCAGAGGTCTAAGTCTGCTAGTATGTGACACCCAGCTGCCTGCCATGCCCACCCTTGCCCACCCGCTGCAGTCCAGCTTCACCCCAGCCCCTGCCCAGTGCTGAGTCCTCCCTCCTTCCTCCTCCGCAGCCCCAGGGCCTGTGCTTCCACTCAATGTGGACATGGGAAATACCAAACCCAGAGCCCGTCTGTCCTGGGAGCCTAGATGGTCAGGCCTAAGGAGTCTCCACAGAGTTCCTGGGAAGCCTTTGCTTTTTGGCAATGGGGATATGGAGGGAGCAGAGGGCCTCTCAGGAAGACTGAAAACCTTCCCCCAAACCTGCCCCAGCTGTGCGAGGCGTGTCAGGGCTTACCCTGAAGCCTGGCGGGACACCCCTCCCCAGCGGTCAGTCTGGCCTGGTGAGAGCAAGAAGCAGCAGTGGTGTCCCAGGCAGACTATAAGCTGGGAAACCCCACCCAATTTCAGAGGTGTCACTGGGAGCTCCCTTCTCTCTGTCCAGCGTGGGCTGACATCCTGCTTAGCAACCAGTCTCCTAGGGAGAAACTAGATATCCAGCCCCAAGCTGGGCCGGCCTCCCAGCAAGGGCTCCTACCCAACAGGACAGCCCTGGGATGGGCCCCTGCTTCACGGATGAGCCATCCCGTGTTCGCCACAGATGTCAGCACCCAGCTCTGCCCCACAGATGCCCCAGTCCCTAAGGTTCCCGGTGGGTGAGTGCCCACTTGGAGATTTCTGGTCGAGCTGTCCCCAGGGGCAAAAGAAGAGAAAGATCAGGGTTGAAGGCTGGCTGTAGGGCCTGAGCTCCTCTTCCAGGCGTGCAGAGGCACCTGGGGTCTGAGGCCACAGCACCTCCCGCTCTGCTGGGTGGGGAGCAGCCAGGCCCTGGCAGGGTGGACTCCCTGCCTCCAACCAGACCATGACCACCGAGGTTCTTAGAGCTGGTGCTGCAGTGTGAGGCTGGAGATGGTACTCAGAGAGCTAGAGGACTGGGTCAGGCCACACAGCCGCCGGGACAGGCCAGATAGGCTGTGTCCTTGCCAGGCCCTTCCCCTCTCTGTTTGTTGGACTCCCTGAAACACAGCCTGCAGGGCACTGGCAGGGTACTGGGGACTCCCAGGACATGGTGACTCCGTGGCTGGGCCTCTGAGCCCAGGGCTCCAGGGGCAGTGTCCCCCCCCCCACCAGTTTGGGTCAAAGGCCACTGCCTGGTGTCTGCTGAACCTCTGCCTGGGCTGGTCATGGGCGTGGGGCAGCCCTGCCTTCCCGGGGGAGGAGCCTGCAGACGGGAGCCTCCCGTTGGCCTTCCCCAGGTAGGTCCACTTCTCACCTCCCAGGAGAGGCTGGGCAGGTTCGGATCCCCATTTGCTAATAGAAAGGGAAGCTCAGCTCAGAGACATAAAGCAACTCACAACGTCCCTTCGCTCATAAGAGCTGGAATTAATGGGGCCAAATAGAGGAGGCCCAGAGGAGATCCCCAAGGTGAGACTGCTCTGCACCCCGAGAATCCCTCTCTGGCTTTTAATTTTTATTATTTGTGTTAATAATAATATATGAGGTACTGAAATAAGACCTCTGTAAATTAAGTGCCAGACTAAAGTATTAGCTATAAATATTCATGATAATAACAAAACAGGTGAGTTCGCAGGGTGTCAGCAGCCTTAGCCCAGACCCTGTTCACTCAGCCTGGTCCATGCTCCATGGTGGTACAGTGCTGGCCTATTTCCTCCTGGACTCCACTGGCTCTGAGGTTCTTGGCCAGCGAATGCCATCAAGGGGCTGATGCTGTCCCCAGGCCTTGCCCCCAAGCCTCGTCAAGGACACTCAGCTGTTGTCTCTTTCCACCCACTGGCTGAGCCCGGAGAGTCCTAGAGACTCTGCAGAAGGCTGGGGACGAGGCCAGGGTCCCCGAGTGACCCAGAGCAGGTGGGTGGCACCCGACCCCAGCAGCCAGCCTGAGCTGCAAGAACGTTCTTCACATGTTAAGCTCTGGAAAATATGGGTTGTCTGATGAATCTGGCAGCCCACCCTGGCTGGTTAGAGAAAGTTCTGGTGCTGCTGCACAAAAACAAACACCAAACCAAACCAAAACCAGAACAAAACCAATATGTAAACATGTTGACTTTGGCAGCTAAAGAAGAAAGAAAGTGGAAGGAAGGGAGGGAAGGAAGAAGGAGGGAAGGAGGAGGGAGGAGAGAGGTAAGGGGAGGGAGAAAGAAAGGAGGAAGGGAGGAAGGAAGGAAAGAGGGGTCAGTGTGTCTGGAGAGGACAACCACCCAGGACGCCTCCGAGGGCTGGGAACACCAACCGTGCCTGGACCTCGGGATGGGACAGACACTGTGGAGGTTTTCGGGAAAATGTCTGACCATGATTCCCTATGGTCAGCAGTGGTCAGACTAAGGGAGGAGCACCCTTTGAGCTCCTGAGGCCATCAGGAGCCACCACTGAGGAGACAGGGAGGGAGGAACCCAGGGCAGGTCTGGGTCAGAGCCCTGGGTGGGCTCCCACCAGCATGTGCCAGAGGCAGGTGTGTCAGGGCCAGCAGGTCTCCAAGGGGTCTGGGGCCAAAGGACCACAGTCCTGATGGAAACACTGAGACTATGAGACATTTATGTTTGTCATTGTTTGTAAAAATGACTATCTACTTCAGCTGTACAACATGATGTTATGATACAGCTGCACGCCAGGCAGATCAACGTGCCCACTTGCTCAGATGGCTACGTTTGTTTATTTTAATTGATTTATGTATTTTACCATGAAAGCACCAGGCACAGCATGGCGTCCCCAGCTGTCATCAGGTCTCGTTTCCACTAAGCCCCCTGTGGCCCCTGCGTCTGCACCGCCCGGTCCCCCAGTCCCTGGCAGCCCCACCCCACTCTCTGCTTCTGTGACTCTGGCTGTTTTCGATTCCACAGGGAGAGGAAACACACAGCATTTTCTTCCTGCGTTATTTTACTTAGCGTGCTGTCCCCAGGCACATCGTAGTGCTGCAAATGGCAGAATCTGCTTCTTTTAAGGCTGAAAAATATTCCATGTGTCTACGTGTCACAGTTTATTTACTTATTAGTCTATCAAGGGACAGTTACGCTGTTTTCACATTTGGCTGTTATGAACCAGACATGTCTCAGGGTCACTGACAATACACCAGTAACTCTCAGCTCCCAGACTTAACAGAGGTCTGTGGAGACTGTCCAGCCTGCCACAAAAATAATGGAGCAATGGAGGGAGTCAGGGCCCAGGGCACCTGCCTGAGGAGAACAGGCTGGGGAGGATCTCAGACTGTCAGGCCAGGGGTCTCTGCAGCATCCTACCTGCCTGAGGAGATCGCAGACTGCCCACCCAGGCCCTACCAGGGTCCTAGAACTCACCAGACAGAGGGTACGTGCCTCTAGCTCAGCCCACTCCAGGTAGGCACTCTGTGTACTGAGGTTCCTTCACAATGCTGTATTTTCTGGTTGCTGAACACAGGGGACGGAATCTACCAAGAGATCCCAGTATGACAACACTGTACTAACGGGCTCGTGTTTTTTCCTCACTGACGCCTGAAACGCTTTGCCCCTACTTTTTTGGAGTTGAAGACCCGGTGGGAGATGTGCCAAGCACACTGACAGGACCAGAAACAGCTCCAGCCCTTGACCCCAAACCCGCTTTCCCCGCACTCGCCCTTCCCAGCCAGGCCCTCCATGCTCAGTGTGGGGAAAGCCCTCTTCATTTCTTCATTTTTTCAAAGAGTGATCAGTGGGTGTTCTGCTGCAGTGCAACGGAGCAGAGTTTTCCTGTTCAGTTTCCCAGTAGAGCCAAATACAAACAGCCCAAAGCAAAACAAAGAAAAGACCAAAGACAGGGCAACTGCAAATCTTGGGTCATGACAGAGAGCGTCCAACACGATGATATTTGGGCAAAATGGGAGAAACTTCTAGGAATAGCTGTGAAATGTCATCGGTCTTAAGAAAGGTGGAGAATTCTCCAAGGGCAGGGAGAAGAGTCTGACCTACAGCCGCCTGGCCAGGCTGCTGGCTCCAGGCAAGCGAAGAGCCTGTGCCCTGCTCTGCACCCGGAGTGAAGGTCCTCAGGCTGAATGACAGGGACAGGCACTGCGGTGGGCACAGAGGGGGGCTGTAGCCCCCACAGCTTCATCACTGAGAAAGCAGACGTTACAGAATCAGTCCAGAAAACCACTAGACAAAGAGCACCACCAAAAACAATAACGACAACCCCCAGAGAAGAGGTGGAATCTGATTTCCAGAGATGCCAAATCAGGTTATTTAAAAAGCCCATTTTTCAACAAAAAATTTAGGAGATTTTATTCAAAGAAATAGAAAATCATGGCTCCCACACATGATAAACACAGCCAATATAACCTGTCTCTGAGAAACCCTGATGTTGGGCTTGTTAGACAAAAACTTTAAATAAGACAATTCAAATATGTACAAAGAGGAAATCGTGTTTAAAGGATTAAAGAAAAGCATAAGAACTGAATTTTTTCACCAAATTGATAATTAGCAATAAAAGAGAAGAAATTGTTAAAAATAGAGAAGAACTTGGGATTGAAAGTACAGTAACTCAAAGGAAACAACATGTTTGAGTTGACAGAGAAAGTGTGAGCAAACCCACGGGTGGGTCCATCTGAGAAACAGAGAGAAGGGGGGAAAGAGGACAGAGTCCCAGAGACCTGGGCCAACACCTAACATACCAGCAGATGCCTGGTAAGCATCCCTATAAAAAAGGAAAGAAAGGACAAAGCAGAAAAAAGTTTAAAGGAATAACATCCAAACATTCCCAAATTTGATTCAAAAATGTTAATCTGAATAACCAAGAGCTCCATAAACTCTAAGTGGGATAAACACAGATCCACAGCTGTACACATTGTAGCCAGATTGTTGGCGGACAGGGGCAAAGAGAGAAGTCTGAACACAGTGAGAGAAAAATGGCTCATCCCACCTGAGGGACCCACCTAGGATTATCAGCCAACTTCTCATCAGAAGCTTTGGAGGCCAGAAGTCGTGAGGTGACACAAGAACAGAGGAAAAAAAGACCCAGAATTCCAAACTGAGCAAAACTGCAATTCTGAAATGAAGGAGGCATGGAAAGGAGCTTCCCCAACGCTGGGTAAAGCCTCTGTAAGGAACTGACACCATCCAACCAGCGACTATAAGAAAAGCTACCAGCATCCCTACCGGTGGGCGATGGAACGCTCCTCTGAGATGTGTCCTCTCCCATCGCCTGTATGCAGAGCAAGTAGGCAAAAACAGGAAACAAATGACATCCAAATTTGCAAAAGGAAGTAAAAATATCTGTATTTGCAGGAGACTAACTTTTCATACAGAAATTGTAAGGAATCTACTGAAAAGCTATTACAACTTGTAAGGGAATTCAGCAAGGTTGCAGGACACAAGATCAATATAAAAACTGGAATTATACGTGTAAATAGTAGCAATGAGCAATCCAGAAATGAACTAAGGAAACAATTATATTTACAATAACATGAAAAATGAACATTTATTAAAAAGCAAAAGACTTAAACATTGAAGACCAGAAAACATCACTAAAAGGAATTATTGAAGGAAACTGTATATGAGGAGTTAATTCTAAATCTTACATTGATGTGCCCATGACCCATAATAGCCAAAACATTTTTAGGATAAAGGACTCACCTCCTCCAATTTTAATATTTATTACCAAGCTACAGTGCCCAAGACAATGAGGTGCTGGCTTAAGAAGAAACATGGAGATCAATTAAATAAAATTGAGAGTAAGAGGTAAATTATCACATTTTCAACAAAGTTGCCAATAATATTCAATGGGAAATGATAGCCTTTTTTACAAATGTGCTGAGTCAATTGGAAATCCACACGCAAAAGAATGAAGGCGAATCCCGACCTCAAACCATATACAAAAAGTAACTCAAAATGAATTCCAGCCTAAACACAGGTGCTAAGGTTTATATTAAAAGACTTTGAGAAAAAATACACAAGTAAATATTTGTGATTTTGGGTTACACAGTTGTTTCATAAAAACTTTACCAAAGGCACAAAAGACAGAAAAAATGTAGATAAATTGGACTTCATTAAAATGAACAACTTTTGTGTTTCAGAAACACCAAAAAGATGAGAAGGTAACTAACTCACAGAAAAGTAGAAAATATTTGAAATTCACATATGTGATAAGAAACTTAGAATTTATAAAGAATTCATAGCTCAACAATAGTAGGACAAATAATCCAAATAAACATGGATTTGAATAAAAATGTTTCTAAAGAAGATACACAAATGACCGATACACATGTGAAAAGATACTCCAAATCCTAACCATTAGGGAAATTAAAATAAAAAACATAGCAAGACGCTACTTCAGAGCCAGGAGAAGGGTTACAATAAAAAGTCAGAGAATGGTGAGTGTAAATATAGAGCAATTAGAGCCTTAGTATGTTAGTGGTGGGGATACATAAAACAGCGCAGCCACTTCATTACATATATAAAATACCATATTTATATAATTTGTTCGGCAATTCCAGTGACCCCACTCCCTGGAACACACACAGAAGGAATCAACACCTGTGTTCACACAAAACTTAACCAAGAACATTCACAGGCACATTATTCAGAACAGCCGAAGAGTGGAGGCAGTCAAATGTTCCCGGCCAGTGCTGGATAAACACAATAGGAGACCTTTTATAGAACTTAAAGATAATCGAAAAATTAGACCTTACGTGTATAAAAGTAACCCTTAGAAGTTCTGCTCAAATAACTAGAAGTACCAGAAAATGGTGGCTCCATCTGGGAAATCTTTAAGTGAATTAATTTTCTCCTTTTACATAGTGAGGGGCTAACAAATGATCGAAAGTTGACAAATGTAGAAATTGATTCTTTAAAATGTTATTAAATGCTATAAACGTGGTAACCGCAGCAAAGTTAAAGCAGGTAGATTCACTTCCCAGATTATCAGGAGGAAATGCCTGCCCACACGTCCGGAGCGGGACAGCAGCCCTGGACCTCGGAGGAGATGGAAACACAAACAGCCCCACCGCCACACACAGAAGGGGGAAAGCTGCCCGGCGGCTACTCTAACCAAATCACTATTGCCATGAAAATTCTTCACTGAATTTTATCAAAACGTCAAGGAACGAATAATGGGGAAGCTGTTTAAACTTTTGGAAATATTTATCTTTCAAGTTTTAACCGAGCATGACCAAAATATTACATAGACACACAAAGCCAGAAATGTGTCTCATTTGTGAACATGGATGTGAGAATCCTACACCCTATATTAACAAATCCAAACAATTTATAAAAAGAGAAGTACATTTTACGTAAGTGCGAGTCTTTCCAGGAACCAGGAATGATTCACTATTTGGAATCTAATTAACATGTTTTATCCTTAAGTGTTACGACAATAATTTCTTACTGGTTCAAAATATATTCTTGATAAAATTGTGTAAAATATTGAAGAAAACAACCCTCTCCTCCAAAAATAAAATAAACATGGAACATGACAAGGTCATGCCTAGCAAAGGACGGGCACTGCCATGAACAAAGTACACAAGGTCACGCCTCACGCAGGCGGAAGAGAGCCCGTTTCCAGGCCGAGCATCCTCTTTCCAAGGGGACGGCTGGTGCGCTGGATGAAAAAGTGGCTGCAGGAGCCCCCATCCTGCTCCTTCAGTGGTCAGGGCCCTTCTGCAGTCCCTTGGGTGTGTCATTTGACAGCAGCTTTCAGGTTTTAAAGTGTCTTCACTGCGTGTCCCGCACTCCACACATGGGGAGCCTATGTGCCCGTGGGAGGGACACGTCACACAGATTTCCGTTCTCTCATAAGTCTAAGTGTCTACAACCGATCTGAGCGTCTCTGTGAGAATGAGTAAATAATTTACGGGACATCATTGAGCTACTTGAAAAGAATGGATTAGCATTACATCTCTAAAATATGTTGCTGAACTAAAAAGCAGAATGCAAAACAGCGTTTCACAAAAAATAGGCTACTATTTTTGGGAAATGTAAAATGAGGCTTTGCAAAATTAGGCTACTATTAGTGTGTTTTAAAAGACTAATCTGTGTATACACATATGCAGAAAAATATAGAAATGTTCGCACAGCCCACAGCAGGCAAGATTTCTAGAAGGATTCTCAGATGTTAACAGGCACGCCTCTGGAAGGAGACAGCAGGTCAGGGTCCTTTCATGAATAACCTTTTCAATTGTTTGCTGTATTAACCATGCTCAAGTGATAGCTTTTCATGTAAAAATATAAATATATATAATACACACAAGGTATGTGCGTATATGAAACATACACATGTACACCCACATGTACGCAAGCGTCATTAGGAAGTGGGGTCAGAGGTCAGGAGCGCCATCCCTGGCCGGGCTGTGGACCCCGGCGGCGCCGCCTCACTCACTCACTGCTTCTGTGCTCCAGTTTGTTCCTCTCAAACATGACAAGACGAAGACCACCTGCCTCACGAGTGTGTGAGGAGGAAGCTCACACCTCCCATGTGCTCAGGGCAATGTCCGCCCCGTCGTGACTGCTCACAGGCAGCTGCCTGCTGCTACTTGTGTTATTTTATTAGCAGTTGCCAGGTTCTGGTCCCCAGCTGGAGAGGAAGTCTTCCAAGGAGGCTGTCTCCTCATTCCAGCTCTGCAGCAGAGGTTCTGGCATGTCACGGGAATGTGACAAACTCTCCTTGTCCCTCCTTGCCAACGTCCACTCAGTAGGTCCTCACTGCACGTCTGGATGGGCCACGTGCCATCCATGCACCAGTGGCTTGAGTAGGTACAGGCCGTGTGGGGCTGCCCTTCAGAACACCAGCCTGGCGCTAGTGCCCACAAGGCCAACTGTGAAAGTGTTTTGGCTGCAGAACCAACGGCCAGGATGCCGGGTGCGCATGACCAACCTCAGGAGTGAGAGTCTTCTGACTGTACAAAGAGGAAAGGAAAGAAGAGACAAAACAAAGACAACAAAGACGGGCTGGGGGCCAGACTGCACCTGCCTACATCACTGCAGTAAATACGGCAGAAGCATGAAACGACTTTCGTGTTGTTGGTACAGGAGTAAATAAATGCGTCGTGAGACGGGGGTGGGGAGGGGGGGTGGGGGGGCTCCTGGGCTCACACGTGGATGTGGCTGTGTGGGGAACAAGGCGTGTGCTGTTCCCATAATGACGCAGACAGCTGGCTGGACATGTGGGGGATAAAATTTTATCTTTTTGTCAAACCAAACACAAAATTGAATTCCAGATGGCATAAAGATCTAAATGTTCTTTAAGACAAAACTTTAAAATCTTAGAGGAAAATGTCTTCTTTTAGTCTTACCCTTTTTTGCATTCTTATTTCTTATAAAACCCATAAGCACAAAACCCAAGGAACTGAACGATGCATTTCATCACATCAAAATGTAAAACTCTATACAGCAAAACCACCATCAATGATAAAATGGAAGATATTTTATCCCATGAAGCCAACAAAGTTTTTTAATATACTAATAATTCCTTTAAATCCATAAGAAAATTAAAAATGGGCAAAAAATATTAATATACAATTCCGAACACAGGAAACTTATGCCCCCAAAACATATGTGAAGAATTTAATTTCACTTTTACTTAAAATAATGTGGTTATCTAACACATCAATCAGATTTACACAAATTTTAAAACACCAGATCTGAGTGAGGATGTGGGGAAAATGGCTGCAACCGTGAGGCTTGGAAACGAGGTGCAGCCTGGTTCTTCTCTCGGTTACCAGGTGGTAATTAGCCAAGTTGGTATCATTTGTGAGCCATGTCCTGGCCACTCGTCCACTAAGTGCCTGGGCTGGGACAGCTGTCATCATGAGCTCATGGGATATGCTCAGGAGAATTCACATGACTTCATTAGTGACAGCAAAGGTGTGGGGACCACCAAGGTGCCTACTGACAGGAGACCCATAGACTAATTGGGTCGTAATAACAGCGGGCAGGTTTGCGTTGTTAAAGTGACTGAACCGCGAGCATACATCTTAGCAAGGATGGATCACAACAGAATTTAGAGTGCAAAATCAAATTTCAAAATCATAATATAACACGCTACCTTAGTTTTAAGATTCTGATAAAAGCATGTATGTCATGGAATAGCAACACATTGTCTGACCAGGCAGCCTTAGCAGGGACCAGGGTGTCCATTGCATCAAACTGGCCAAGTGGTGACCAGGCAGCCCTACAGCATTAGCAGGGACCAGGGTGTCCATCACATCCAACTGGCCAAGTGGCCTGCTGAATTCTCACCCACTTGTGGAGGCCAAAAAGCTCCAGGCCCAGCGGCCAGCCATCTGACCGGAACCATAGGAAGGAACAGGGTCAGACCCTGGCTGGACCCACTCCAGGACACTGCTGAGTCACTGTGGATGCTGGCTCCGAACTCACACCAATCCCAGGAGGCCCAAATCATCACCACAGCCCTCATCTCAGAGAAAGGGTTTTTATGGGTCCAGTGACCAATGGGGCTTTTGCTCAGGTCTGCCTCACAGTGGGTCCCCGACCCCATCCTGTGGTCACGTCCCCAGGCCCAGAATGTATCACTGGAGTGGATGTGTAGACATTCCTTTGGCACCCAATATATAACATATAGACAATACTATTGTTTTATATTGGTTCTGTTTCTCTGGAGAACGCTGGTTAATAAACCTCATGATTTTATAAAAGCCAGATGTGATTTACAGTTAATAGGAACTGAAATAAATATGTATTTAGTGTGAGGACTTTTTTTTCATGATCAGGGAGCACATGTGGTGTCTGTTTTTCAATTCCTGAGATACTTCACTTCTGAACATCTCCAGTTCTAAGTTGCTACAGAAGGTGTGTAATTTCCTTGTATGCCTGAGTAGTGCGCCATGGTAAATATGTACTCCCGAGTAGTACTCCATGGTAAATACATACTACATTTTATGGATCCATTCATGAACTGATGGGCACTTAGGTTGATTCTACACATGATGGTGAATTGTGCTGTTGTAAACATTTGAGTGCAGGTGTGTTTTAGGAAAATGACTTTTTTCCCTGGGTAGATCCCCAGTGCTGGGGTTGCTAGAATGCATGGTAGACCTACGTTTGGTTCTTTGAGGAATCTCCCTGTTACTTTCCATAGGGGCTGTACCAGCCTGCGGTCCCAACAGCAGGTAACACTGTTACCTTTTCTCCGCTGTTGAGCATCCCCTGTGAGTTTCCAGGAATTTTGGGCTTCTCTGGCTCCTTTCTTCACTCTGCCTTCCCTCACTGTGGGCGTCCCTTGCTACACCTTGTGAGTGAGGGGCTGCATCCTGCAGCTTTCTCTCCCTTGGTGTCGCATTAAATCGTGGGGGGTGGGAAGTGATCTAGGATCCTATGATTTCATCTGAGGCCTTAGTAGGCAGCATCCTCAGTTTTGCCCACACGAGCGCCTCACACCTTGTCACCTCCCCTTCAGTGAAAGCAGGTGCATTTTGGAATAGTGACCTGGCCCTCCTGCTCACAGCATCTGAAGCTGCTCCTTTGCTCTTCACTGTGAGAACCGAGGAGGCTTCCCATAGTGACCCCCATGCAGGTGAGGGGTCCCTAAGCCTGAGTGCCTGGAGCTGCTCCCCCTCCCGCCCTTGAGGCCATGGCCAGACAGCCTCTGTCCATGGGAGCAGCCTCAGGCAGCTTCTCTGTGTTCTGCCATCTCTCCACCTTGCAGGGGACGTTTCTCCTGTCACTGCAATTCTTACATGGTACGAGGGAATTCACCAGTTTTCAGTTTGTTGGGTGTCTTTCTTCTCACAGGGTGGAGTGGTGACTTCTAAACTACTTACTCAGTGAAGCTAAACCCAGTAGTTCTCCTGAACACAGTTGTGCTCTTTCCTCTCAGGCTCTGTCGGGACATGGGCTGGGGTGCTTCTTCTGGTCCACCTGCGGCCCTTCATACTCAAGAGTTTCAGGATGAGCACAGCAGCCCATGGATGTTCCTGTGACCCTTCCTGGCAACCCCACGGCTGGGACACAGCCCTCCCAGCAAAGCCCAGGACGGATGAGTGACCCTGCTGAGGCTTCTCAGGGGCGTGTCACTCACAGGCTGTTCCACAGATGCCCGGGTGCTTGGGGCTGTGTGCCAGTGTGCCCTACTCCTGAACCCCAGATTCTCTGTCTCCCCCACGTGAAAGTTCACTGTGTAGGGAGCAGAGCCAGCAGCCAGCCTTCAGAGCTTACAGTGACGTCTTTGTGCAACTTGCCCTGGACGTGGCAAGAGGGGTGGGGCACGTCATGTTCTGCGTCACAGAGCTGGTATGCACAGTGCTCAATGGGCCTTTATTCTTGGATTTCTGTGAGAATCAGAAGCTTGGGGAGCACGGTGACAATGAACTTGTTGCAAAAGCAAAGGAAGGTCAATTGGAGTCCCTGAGAGGCTCCCACGTGGTGCCTCCCAAATGCTGCCTTGGTGCCTGCCCCACAGAGTCCCCATTTGCCAAGCTGGAGCTCCAGGGTTCCCCTGGACCAGTGGTCAGGGAAGAGGCTGGGCGCAGGAGACTCTCCATAACTGGTAGGTCTGCTGTCCCAGCCTCCGTCTGCTCAGTGCAAAATAGCCACAGAACCAGCCACACCATGATGGGACACACTTCAGCCTGCAATCTGCCACCTAGTAAAGTGGTAGATGGATCAGTGATGCCTTCTTTCAGCCAGCCCCCTGTGGTCAGCCACGCAAGCCTCATGCTGGCCAGCTACAGCACCCCTGGTCCCAGACACCACACCAGGACTCACACAGCGCCAGTTATGGGGCCCTCAGCTCAGCCCTCCTGTGACTTCAGCTCCCGGTGAGATGGGCCTGGCCACACCCATCCAGCTGAGAGCTAGTCCTTTCCTTCCCAGGAGGCTTGACACCCCCACCCTCTGAAAGCCCATTCACAAGCTCCTATCCCAAGTTCCCCCCATGGCGTGTCCACACCACTGCCCCTCTGAGGGGAGACTCTGTAGGACCCTCTGTCTCTGTCTACCTTGCACACAGCACTGTTCTGATAAAACTCCCGTCCTCAGTGCCTCTTCCCCAGAAAGGGCCAATTACCCTCAGGTCACAGTCCTTCTCCCAAGGCACCTGGTTCTTTCCTACATGTCCCTGCTACTCAGCATCACTTGCTGGCCATTGGTCCAACCTGCATTAACACCTGCCATCCCTGTGTCAGGGCAGACCAGAGACACCAGTTCCAGCCTCTAGAGGGCAGAGCAGTAGCAGGAGTATGCTGGGGTTGGGAGCTGCTCTGCTCTGGGAAGCAGAGCCCTGGGGGAGTGAGGGGCCCAGCCGGCCGTGGAAGGTCGGCTCACTTCCTTGGGTTCTTTTTTCTTCATCAGCTAAGTGAGAGCCTCTGGACACAATAGGAGGCTTTGCCCGGCAGCCTGGTCCCCACTTGATGCCTTTTTCACCTCACTGCTCGCCTCTCATACCTCTTCCCTCACAGTTATCTCTGGAGAAGGACAGGCTGCTTGATCTGGACCTTGCTGACCTTGCTGGCCTCATGGTGTGGAACATGCCCCATGTCCTCTGCATTTCCCACGGGTCAGAGGCCAGTTGCAGAGACCCAGTCAGAGGCAGAGCCCACCCCTTGGAATGACCTTGGTGCCCCATCTATGGAGAGACCCTAATGGCATCTGTTTTCACTCTCTTTGGACATCAGCAGTTACTAGTTTTCCACACTGAGATCTGCTGATTCCCTGGGCATCACAGAATGGTGACACTCTGGCACTGCCACTGTCTTCCTTTGACAGCTGAGCATGTTTCACGAGGACACGTACTCACCATGCTGTGGGGCCGTGTGTGACGCCGTGTGCAGGGTTCACTCGCTCAACAGGGCTGGATCATTTCACTTACCTTGCCTGGTTTGTAAGATGATGGATCTTACTCAGCCACTCCCACGAGCCCTTTGAGTTTGTTCTAGTGCCAGGATCTGAGCGAACCAGTCAGCTGTAGTTGAGTCCTCTATGGCCAGTGGTGTCTTCTCCAGTCAGCTCCGACTTCTGGCAGAGTCCTTGCCCTCTAGGGAGAGGGAACCCCCTCAGGGAACTCATTCTCAGAAGGTTCTAGGCCAGTCCCCTGGCACCGGCAGGTGTCACCAGCTCTGGAGAGCACCTGCCACGTTCTCCTTCACAGACCATCCTGGCGGGTGCCTGGGGGAGGCTGTTCCAGACCCAGCCACCAGAAGTGCCCCTCGGTGCTCTCTCAGCCCCTCTGGTCTGGATGTCTAATGACCGTTCTCAGGTGAGCTCGGCTGCTCCGCCTTCCCCAGTCCAGGCTTCAACCCCTTCCACGACTCTCATCATCCACAATAAAACAACCCTGATGTGTTTCCTGACTTTTGTCCTAATTAGGAGAAAAGTGTCATGTGAATAAGGACGTGTTATTTTTTTCAAAGCATCCTTCTAGTGCCTGGCCCGGAGTGGGCGCTCGCTGAATATTCGGCCTGTGTAAATGGTTAGAGTCTCTCCTCTCATCTCTCCAGCGGCGTGCTGAAGTAGGTAGTCTTATTCTTCCCACTTCAGAAATGAGAAAACTCTTCCTCAAGGGGACAACCTCCTCTCCACAACGGAACGTCGGTGGCACCGCAGCCGCCGCGGCTCCCTCGTCTGCGTCAAGGGATGTGGTTCCTGGGCCCACTGCTGCGGCTGCGTCGTCATCGTCACGCGACGTGCTGCCCGCACAGCCACTGCGGCTGCGTAGTCAGCGTCACGCGACGTGCTGCCGGCCCAGCCACTGCGGCTGCGTCGTCTGAGTTACTTGACGTCCTGCCCGCCTGGCCGCTGTGGCTGCGTAGTCTGCACCACGTGACGTGCTGCCCTGGCGCAGGCCGCAGCCGGACACACCCAGGGGCAGCTCAGCCCCTTCACCTCAGAAGGGAAACCCGAGAGTCGTCTAGTGGGGACTGGTCTCAGCGCACGCTGCGCGGGGAGTGAAGGAAAACCCGGCAAAAAGGACCGAGTACTCTAGGTGGAACGATTATACTATGTATGTGAGTTTTAGACTTGCAGTTTTTAAATTTGTTTTACAACGAGCATATCGGGTAAAAATACTTATGGGCAAAACAACAGCATTAAAAGGAAAACAGAGACCATTTTAAACAGCCGTCATCAATCTTGCATCCCCACGCTGGGGGAAAGTCCTTGGAGTCCGTTTCCAGCGGGCCCACGGCAGGTGCATGTGCTGTTCTGAGCGAGCCCCCGCCTGCTGCAGCAGACAGCGCCAGGGAAGGTCCCGGGTCTCCGTCTCGCACACGTGGCGGACCCTCATCCAGGGTGTCGGCAACTGCTGTGGTTTAAACCTTTGTCCCCTCCAAGACTCACGTGGGACCTCACCCCCATGTGGCATCTCTGAGCGAGGGACCCATGAGAGAGTGTCGGCGACAGGAGGTGCTGGTGTGGAGACTGACGTGCAGACCCGCGGATAGCACATGAACCAGAGTGGCCAAGAAAGGACTGTTTAACAAGAGTGCCAGATGATTCAGCAGGAAAAGACAGTATTTGCAACAAATGGTGCTGAGGAAGAAAGGTATATCGTTATGTAAAATGATGAGCTACTAACCGTACTTCATACAACAACCCCAAATTGACTCGAAACAGATGATAGAAATAAGTGTTAAAACTACCAACCTTTTGGGGAAACATAGTAGAAACACTTTGTGACCTTGAGTTATGCAGATATTTTGTAATAGAATATTAGAAACTGGAACTCAAGAATTTTTATAAAAGGGTGGCACCTGTGGCTCAAGGAGTAGGGTGCCGGCCTCATATACTGGAGGTGGCGGGTTCAAACCCAGCCCCGACCAAAAAAATACAAAAAAAAAAAAAAAAGGATTAAAAAAATTGATAAATGAAACAATCAAAATTAAAACATTTGCTTTTCAAACCCCACAAGAAAATGGAAGGTTAACCACACACTGGGAGGAAATAGTTGAAAAACAAACATGAAAGATTTGAATCCAGAATATATACAGAACTCTCATACTCAATAATAAAATGACAAGCACAACATTTAAGAAATGGACAAAAAAATTGAGCAGATGCTCAAGAAAGAAGACAAACATGTGGTTAATAAGCCTGTGAGAAGATGCCCAGCATCGTTAAACTTTAGAAGAACGAAAATTAAAACTGTAAGATGCAGCTGCTTTGCTATCAGAACCGGCAGAACACCCGCGCTGCTGAGGGTCAGAATTCCATGCCATGCTGGGGGTGCACAGCGACTCAGCTGCTTTGGAAAAGTGTTCAGCAGATTTTTATAAAGCCCAGTGCACATTTGCCAGGTGATAATAATTCCACTTCTAGGTATTTATCTAAGAAAAGCAAAAACATGCACACACGAAGAGGCTTGTGCATGAATATTCATGCAACTCTATTCACGTGGGCAGTCCCTACGCTAGGGATGCAGATGCAGGTCATTAGACTCATGCTCAGGTGCACAGCACTGTGCCTGTAGGAAGTAATGCTAGTCAGTGGTGAAACAGTATAAAATAGTGATATTTGCTGGTGCCTCACATCAGCCTGAATATGGCACAATGTTGTCATGTTAAGAGGAGGAGGCCAGACACGTGGAGACCTACAGGCTTTCCGTGTGTGTGATCAGGTCTGTGACCCCCCCCCTTCTAGATATGAATCACAGTGAGGGGCATGTGCACCCCAGTGTGACTGCAGACGAGGGTGACAGGTAGTGAGTGGGGCTGCCACCATGCCCTGACTGCACAGGCCACTAGGGGAGGTTCTGATGGAAGGTCTGGGCCCCTGCTCTGCTTGGTCCAAGTTTGGGCTCTCAGCATTTCCCACCGTGACTGCCGCAGCCTCCACCTGTCACCCCTGCTGTGAACTGTTGAGCACACAGAGCCCTGGCCCCTCTGCACAAGGAGCTTACCAAGTGTCAGAGCAAAACAAAGATAAGTCCTTCCTTGGGTGTACCCAAGCATTTATCTTTGAGCTTCTTTATAATTTTAATTGTAAATTAAAATATTAATTATCATTTTAATTGTAAATTATATTAATTTTAATCCCAAATTATAATACTCATTATAATTTATAATTATTTTTAATTATAATTTAATTATTTGCTTCATCATTTTAATAATTTGTTTAGTAGCCAAGACTCACCCAATGCTGGCTCCATAACAGAAGACATAAATACTGCTCCTGACAGAGCACGCTGACAAATTCTTGCGTTCTTTATCTTCTTTTCTTTTTTCTACTTATCCTAAAGGGTCCAACATCATCTCTGCAATCTCTGCCTCTTCAACTTTTGATGACGTCTCTGCTGGGGGTATCTACGACACTCCGCCACCCCATTTTCTGAGGTCTTTGTAAGCTGCATCTTGTCCTCCTGCGGAGCTTTTACTGTGATTTTACCTAAGCCATTGTCCAGGAGATCAGGTCTCCTTTGCTGGTGACACTTTTGTTTCCTCCTCCTACTCCTTGGCGTCTTTCCTCCCTGACCCAGGCCCTCCTGCTAGCCCAGCCCCCACCTTCCCTGGGCGTGGGAACGGGTGGCCTCAAGGGCCTTCCCTGCATCATCCTGGCCAGAGCTCCAGGGCTCCCAGGCCACTTCGTGCTCCTGCACTGTGCACTCTGCAGCCCTCTGTGCCTTTTTGCCCCCTACCCCCCACTTTCTCTGCAGAAGCCATCCTCTGGGCAGAGGCCACCCTCCTGCTGCACACTCCGCTCTTCCCTCAGCTTGGGCACCAAGACAGCTGAGGAGATGTCCCCTGTTGCCTTCTGTGGGAACTCGGGCTGGACATCCCTCGAGCCCATATAGCTCCTTACTCAGTGTCTATCACATGCTGCCTTGAGAGGCCTGCCTGCCTCTGTGAGATCTGTGGGGCAGAGCACAGGCTGGCACACACCCCACCCGCAGCACCATCTGCTGGCATCTGGTTCTCTGCCCCAGTGTGTGGTGCCTGTGGGGTTCGGTGAGTGATCATTAGCGACCCAGGGTGACCCTTGCAGGTGCTCAGGAGGCCCCGGTGACATGGGGTTCTAGGCAGGAAGCTGAAGAGCTGGTGAAACCTGAATCTGTCCCTTAACTCTCTTCTGTCCAGAGACCTGGACTGAGAAAGGGGGTGACGTGACGTAGGAAACCGGAAATGAAGATGAGATGCCCGGGCAGTGGCTCAATTACTAACAGCAGTGCCTCCCGTGACAGAGCCTGACATAGTTCACCCACACACTGTGCAGGGGGCCCGTGGGGCACATGTAGACCCCTCAGCAGAGGTTGGAGCAAAGATTCAGAGATGGAAATCACAGAGAAGACGGCCCTGTAGACCCAGTGCACGTGCACTGGAGGAGGACCCTGTAGACCCAGTGCATGTGCACTGTTCAGGAGGGCTCACACTGGTGCAGGTGTGGCAGGGCGGGGCCTGGAGCAGGTCTGGCCTCTCCACATGGCTCAGTGCTCTCCTGACAGAGAAGAGGCTGGGGCTGCAGCTCACATGAGCAATGAGGCAGAGCCCTGCATGGACGCACAGGAAGAGATGGGCACATCCCTTAGGAGACAAAGAAGCAGCCCAAGGCTGGCCCCAGCGAGGAGAGGGCAGCACCTGCAGCTCACTTCCTGTGGGAACGGCTGAGGGCAATTTGGAACTCATCTCAGGAACCAGCAGACTTCAGGACAGAGGAGAATTTTCTCTCTCTCTCTCTCTCTCTCTCTCTCTCTCTGTCTGTCTTTGTTACTGTGTTTTTGCAACTATCTAGCGGGCAGCCATGAAGAAAAGTGATTCTACAGAGGGTGGAAATTACAGGGAAGCACGATTCCGCTCAACAGAGGGAGGAATCTCACAGCCAGACTCCCAAGGAATAGAATCTGCTGCCAGTAAGTAAAGCGGCTTGACCCTGAACACCTCCAGACAGGCTGGATGTGTGACCCACAGGGTGGACATCCCTGCACCCAAGCAGTGGGTCTTCCCTCCAGCCAAGGCTTCTGGCACCGGCACCAGCTAGACCTCAAAAGTGGTGGGAGGGGTCTTTCCCGCAGCTGTCATTCACCCTAGTGAGGCTGGTATGTCCTGCCTGTGGCCCTTGGCCCCATGTCCCCAGAGGCAACAGAGAGCTTATGGATATCCTGGCCTGAGCAGGTGATCAGTGGACTTTACTCCATTAAGAGAACTCCAGTGAATATGGCCCTGTGATTTCTGAACCATCTTACTGTTGGGATTTCAAGGAGGCCTCTTGAGAGCCTTCGATGTGACAGGTTCTGAGCTGTGATTTCATCACTGAAGCAGGGACTTGCCCAGCACTGTGAAGTCCACAGCAGCAGAGCCAAGCGAGCACAGGGCTCTTGACGGCCAGAAAACCCAAGCCTTGAACTTGGGGCGCCTGCAGCACCCCCGCCCTGCTGCCCAGTGAAGCCCTGCGCTCCCCTGCACTGCAGCTCAGGAGAGACAGGGATGCACACCCTTGCCCATGACCCCAAGCCTCACATTCGGAGATGGCTGGAGCCTCTGAGGATTCCTGCCCACGAGCCACAAGAAGTGACTGAGGCTGATTTGCAGCTGGCATATAAAATGTGTGTGGGTTTCTCATGTCCTGTGGAGAGCCCAGGAGAGAGTCTCAGGACAGAGGCTGGTGGAGATGGAAGGAGTCTGGTCGGTGCTAGGGGAGGCAGCAGAGTGGGTGAGGGGGGCCAGTCACCTGCCAGGCCCAGCTGCAGGCTGGGTATTCACTGTGACGCTGTGCGGGGGACAGGTGTGCTGGAAATGTAATCCCCTTGTGGTATGAGGAGGAGGCCTGTAGGAGGTGAATGTATCTTGGGGGCTCAGGCTTCCAGATGGATTGATGCCAACATCACAGGAGGGCAGCTGTATCTGAAGTGGGTCCTTGTAGCAGGATGAGCTGGATGCCCTCTTCCCATGTGCCCTTTCACCTTTCCCCTGGGGCTGGTGCAACAGGAAAAGCCCCCAGAGGCCAGCCCCTCAACCTTGGACTCCCCAGCCCTACACCTGTAAGGGAAAAGTCTGTGTCCTCTGTTAAAGTGGTACAAAAGGTACAATCAGATGGAGACAGGACATGACACCAGCTCTCACCTGCCAGCTCTGTGCCCATCAACACAGCACCTGGGCATAAAGGACCCAGGACCCTCTTCTTCCTGTGTAGCCCCAGCCATGTCCATGTTGTGCAGGTGAAGGGGCCAGCCCTGGACAGCTACAGGGTGCCCCCCTTCCCAGAAATGCCCTGGGATGTGACATCAAGGACAAGCCCTGCAGCAAAGAAAGCAAAAGGAAAGAGAAAGGGAAGAGAGTGAGAGCAAGCCTCCCACAGGACACCTGGCAGAGCCCAAGTCCTCAAGGACACCAAGGCCAGGGGCCCATAAGGCGGCAGGAGCCTGGGGGTCAGTGGGGCCCGGCCTGCGTCTGGGGACGGGGAGGACAGCAATGGGGATGCAGGTGATACCTGCCGGCACTGGGGCTGGCTCACTGGTATGCGCTGCGTGACATGAGGAGCCCAGGTCAGGCTGGGGGAACTTTGTGGGAGCTGTGCTATGGGAGCTTTCCCACCAAAGTGCCCAAAATAAAAAGTTCATTTAAAACATGGAATGCGAGTGGAGACAATGCATGGAAGGCAAGTGGAGACAGCGCAGAGTCAGTTCTGGGCATTTACTGCAGGTGCATCGGACACCCCCAGCAGCTGCTAGGGGCCTAGGGGTGTCTGTTGTCTAAGGTGGGGAGCTGGTAGATGAGTTGCCCTTGTTGGACAGGGTAGGGGGTGCAGAGACTGACTCCCTTACAGCAGTCCCTCCCTGTGTGTCCATAGATCCTACTGGCTGTGTCTGCCTGGGAGCCCTGACGCTGGACGTCCGGCATCCAGAACCATGAGATGTGGATGCCTTGTCCCTAAGCTCCTGAAGCCCTCGGTTCCTGATAACTCCCCAGAGTAGCCGCACTGCCTAGGACAGCCCCCATCTGTGCTTGAAGCCCACGGGACCCTCCTGTTGGCAGTAATAGGCAATCTCCGCAGTAACAGCTGAGCTCTCCGTGCTTGTGATATTGCGGCCTGTGAGGTGGGCACGTGTGCTGCGGTGTGCTGGGCTGATCATCATGCATGTGAGACTCAGAAGGGAGCCCTGGATGGACAGCTCTAACCTGTGAGACTCAGAGGGAACCCTGGATGGACAGCTCTAACCTGTGAGACTCAGAAGGGAGCCCTAGATGAACAGCTCTAACCTGTGAGACTCAGAAGGGAGCTCTGGATGGACAGCTCTAACCTGTGAGACTCAGAGGGAGCCCTGGACAGACGCCCCTAACCCCTGTGGAAGGCTCTTTTTCCACTTGGAGCAGCCCAGGGCTTGCACATGCCTGTGAGACACCATGCAGGCGAGCACGCAGAGCCCGGACAGGGATGCCCATGCATGAGAACATGCCGCTCCCACTGTCCACCACCTTGGCCTGTGGGCACAAGACGATGACTGGGAGACAGGCTTCATTTGTCCCATGGGCCTCTAAGAAGCCAGAGAAATAAGGTGGGCACTTAACTCTCTTGGGCAGGAGGCCGCTCCCCTGCCAGGCCCCAGGGACACTGGGAGTGAGGGCAAGTCCTCGTGTGCTGATCTCCAGGTCCTGCACCCCTTCTCTAGTGTCAGGGCCTGCCAGAGCCCTGGGGACCTCTGCTGAGCACTGGGACCCTGGAGCACACAGGCCTCCTCGGGCCCCTGAGTCAGTTCTGCTCACAGACAGGAACTTAGCCAGGTAAGTGCCCTGGCCCTGAGTGAGCCATGGATTTAGTGTGTTTGTGAGTGTGTGTGCACCGAATAGGAAGCCTGAGTGTGAGTGTGTGCAAGTGTGTCCCAGCATGTGTATGTCAGCAAGAGCACGAGTGTACGTGCCTGCGGCCATGTGTCCCGTGCACATGCATATGTATGTGCTTGCTCGTGTGTGCGTGTGCCACACACGTGTTGTTGCCTCCTTGTTTATTGGGGTCCGTCACGCTGGCGGGCAGCAGGGTCTGAGAGGGTGCCTGCCACTTGGCACCTGTCCCTGCACCCCTGCCAGGGTCATGTGGATGCCTGTGTTCTAAAGATGGCAGCTTTGGCAAAAGAGCCAGAGGATGCCCTGAGAGTGGTGTGGATATCCTTGTCAGGTTGCCCTGCAAGTGGTGTGGACATCTTTGTAGGGACTGGGCAGATCGCAGAGATTGTGAGGATTCATTTCCTCTGAAGCCAGCAGGAAAATACTGTCTAAACAGAAAGGAGTGTGGGACAAAACATGACAAGGAATGGGGTGGCAATCAGTGTGCATTGTGACTCAAGACTATTTTTAATAGGAAAATGTCTTTTGTGAGAGTCTCACAGTGCAAATGTGGCCTGTGGGTTCTCAGAGGGCTCCAGTGGCTCACATGCCTGCTAGGCTGGGGCTCACTGTCCCTGGCATTGCCCGTGTGGACTGTGGACCAAGGCCAGGCCCAGCGTGGGACATCTCTCTTGGCCGGAGCATAGCACTGGCCACAGTCAGGCCTGGGCCTGGGGTTAATCTTCAGGTGAAATCAGTCCTGGCCAGTTCCGTGGTGGAAGCACTGGAGAAGCCTGCCAGGGTCCTGTGCTATTCTCTGGTGCCCTGTGATGCTTCCTGGTGCTTCCCTGATGCCGTGTGATGCTCCCTGGTGCTCCCTGGTACTGTGTGATGTTCCCTGCCGCTCCCTGGTGCTCCGCGACGCTCCCTGTTGCTCCCTGGTGCCGTGTGATGTTCCTTGGTGCCCTATGATGCTCTCTGGTGCTTCCCTCGTGCCCATAATGCTCCCTGATGCTCCCTGGTGCCATGTGATGTTCCCTGATGCCCTATGATGCTCCCTGGTGCTTCCCTGGTGCCCCGTGATGCTCCCTGGTGCCCTGTGATGTTCCCTGCTGCTGCCTGGTACCATGTGATGTTCCCTGGTGTCCTGTGATACTCCTTGGTGCTTCCCTGGTGCCCTGTGATGCTCCCTGGTGGTCCCTGGTGCCCTGTGATGTTCCCTGGTGCCCCATGATGCTCCCCAGTGCTTTCTTGGTGCCCTGTGATGTTCCCTGACACTCCCTAGTGTCCTGTTATGCTCCCTGGTGCTTCCCTGGTGCCCCGTGATGCTCCCTGGTGCCCTGTGGTGCTCCATAGATAAGCCTCCACCACATAGGTGTCCTCCTTCTGGGGATGGGCCTCTGTCTCTGAGAGCCTTTCCCTGTCCCTGCCCTCCAGGCTGAAACAGGACCTGTGGAAGCAGTCAGGGTGCCAGCAGGGTCTGTATGTCCACGGTGGCTGCCTGTGGAAACTTACTGTTCCCTTCATCTGGACACTCCCTGGCCTCTGGCCTCCCCTGCCTTCCCCTCCTTGCTCCTCTAAGGCCTCTCTGCCGGATCTGCCTCCTGCTGCCCAAGCCCTTTTGCGTTCTCTCTGCCCTTCACCCTGTCTGGGTTACACAGCCCAGCCCTGGCTGTGTTCTGACCAGCCTGCACCTCCTCCTGGATGTCCCAGGGTACCTGCAGTTCCCCAAACCCACGCTGAAGCTCAGCTTCTTCCTCCCAGAAGCCTTCACACCTCCATCCACAGAGACCTGGGCCATAGACGGGGCTGCTGTCCCTCATTGCCCTTCCACATCTGACACGGAGCTGCGCTCAGGCCTCTGGCCAGCCACCTGACACCCCCCTGTGTCTACATGCATTGCTGGTACCATGGCTCACGGCCCATGCTCAGTGGACGAGCAGCTCCCAGGCCCTCCCTGCCCCTGCCCTCCACACTGAGGCCACAGAGGACTCTGCCTAAAGCCACATCTGGCTGTGGGCCACTGGTGGCCCCCAGGACCCACTCACTGCTGCCCCTGGTGCTGCGAGCTCCGGATGGGTGTTCCCTTTTTCCTGCAGAATCCCAATCAGGTCTGGGATTCTGCAAAGACATGACATCCTCAGGGAGGAGTCTGTGACTCTGTCAAGTAACAGCGATGCTACCAAGGTGCTGGGGCTGCTCTGGGGCCCCTCACCACAGCCCAGGGGCAGTGAGACCCTGGGGTGACTGCTCCAGAAACGTGGTCCCGGACGTGGAGACAGAGAGCCGGGTAGGGTGGGGTCCCAGGAGGTCCTGACCAGTTGCTCAGCAAGTTGGTCCTAAAGCAAATGTCTAGAAAACAATTCTAGTGCTGACTTCCACTCTACAGCCCAGGGAAAGCACTGTGGGGAGAGGAGTCTGCCTAGAAAGTGCTCTTGTGGGAGGCCCCTGAGCCCTGTGGACCCCTGTCCACGGCTGTGCATACACACCATCCCCATCCCCTTCCTGGCTCCAGCACACTCAGGCCATCCTCTGTCCACCCCTTCCGGGTCCGGAAATGTCCAGAAGTCCAGCTCTACAGCTCCCCTGCAGACCTGAGGCCTTCTCTGTCTGCCTTGGGCCTGGGCAGGTTGGAGAGAGGGTCTCTGAGCCTTGGGGAAGCCACGCTGCTGAGCAGCCTGTCCCCTGTGACATTTCAAGGGCATTTCTGTACAGGACCAAAGCCCAGGATTTGAAACACAACGGCCCAGATTTGAGTCCCAATGACCAGCCAAGGGATCAGACATTTCCTGAGCGTCCCTCCCTTTTGCTATAAATATCGGGGAGGTGGGACTGTCCACCAAACACCTGGGGTGACTGGGATGGGAGGTGAGAAGTATCAGAGCCGTGGAGGTGCGTGCTCACCCAGGAAGCCCTGTCCCCCTGCTCCCGGGCCAGGAGCAACAAGTGTTTGCCTTGAGCCATGGGTGACGTCCGCTATGCTCCACCACCCTAAGCCAGGGCTGGGGTCCTTGGCCACTGCAACCTAGTGGGAGTCAGGAGCTACCCTGGGGGTGCTGCCGCTGCCTGGAGTTCCGCTCCCAGGGCAAGGCAAGGGGCCTCTTGATGCAGCATCTCCCCCGTCAGGCCTAGAGCAGGGAACCAGCCTGAGCGTGGCTGTCTCCTGGGCCTGAGGCATTGATTCCTGTCACTGGGAAATGCTTTGCTTGCCCCCCTGGTCCCAGGGGAGCCCCTTTGTCAGCAGAAGCATTGCAAACGAGATTAGCTAACAAGCTGCTATTGTACCTGAAGACTGTGGAGTACAGGATTTTAAAACAAGGAAGAAAAGCTGCAGAGCTTCCTTTGTTCTCAGCCTGCAGCCCAGAGCCCAGGGCTGGAATTACTACCTGGCCCTGAAGGGCTCCTGTCCCGGTCCTGGGCTCAGGGACTCAGAGCCTCCTGAGGCCTGTGGGACAGATGAGTCCAGACCACAGTCTATGGTGCCCACCGTGTCCCTTCCCATGCACCAAAGAGTGGGCTCAGACTTGCTGCTTGGCTCTCCCTGGGAGGACGAGAGGATGAGGCCCAGAAAGGACTCCAGGTCGTGATGGTCATGATGGAAGAGGACATCCAGTGACTGTCCCAGGGGCTCTAGGGGCTGAGGTAGAAGTTCTCAGATTAGGCACCCAGGCCAGGCTCAGAGGAGGGTGAGGGACAGACTTTGCCTAAGGAAGCAGAAGCCAGTCGGGTGGCACCCCTAAGCCTGGGGTCTGCCCTTGTAGGGAGCATAGCCCTGTACTGGCCCTGCTGAGGGACCCCAGCCTCACCTGCCCTGGCCTCTGCTCACTGAGTCTAGACTACGCATCTTGGCTCGGCCTTCTCTGGGTTTGACGTGACAATTGCACATGTGGGCACTTCAGGAGCTGGGCATAGGACGCAGTGTGAGGACCGGAAGCAACCACCGTCCAGCTGCTCCTTCAGAGCAGGAAGACCACAGCAGTGTCTTCCTCAGAGCGGGAGGCCACAGAATACCCTTCCCAGAGCTCGGGCAGTGAGGGCCACCAAGGAGTGAAGCAGACTGCTGGGATTCCAGACACCTGGTAACAATGCCTGCCTCAGGGTCCATGCTGCAGATGCCCACGCTGTCACCGCATTCTGCTCACTCTCACACTCTGCCAAGACAGGACGACGTCAGCACCTGGGTCTCCCCCACTGCTCTTTCTGGGCTTTGCTGGGAACCCCTGGTTCCCTTCTACAGTCAGCACCCTAGGCCCCGGGTGTGGTCAGCACCTTGGGCCCTGGATATGGTCAGCACCCTTGTCCTTGGGTGTGGTCAGCACTCTTGGTCCTGGCTATGGTCAGTGTAAACAGGTGAACTCCCGGGGACCTGCTAGCAATGAAAGGGCCACGCACTTGTCTATGAACCTGTTTGAAAATGCCTGGCTTTGAACAAAAATCAAAAAAGTACTTTTTTGTTAGATCAGTTGCTGTTTCTAGCACCTAGTTAATCAATGTTGGACCCATATTTAAAACACTGTCTGAGACCCCCACCCCTGTCAGCAGCCCTTCCTTGAGCCTGAGTCTGGCTCTGCCTGGTAATGACTTTGAATGAAAACATGGCTGACCCAACCCCAGTGCCCAGCCCATACCTTCCCCTGCCAGTGACCAGAGTGCCTCATTGTCCCTCCCCAGCTCTTTCTCCTTCACTTGTCCGGCCTTCTAGGGCTTCTTCACCAGGCCACCTTGTAGCCCCTGTCTGCACATGGCCCGTTCAGCCCTTCTCTTCAGCCCAGCCTGCCCTGGAGACACCCTGTTAGCCCAGGGGTCCCAGAAACAAAATAGCACCCACCAACTTCCCAGGCGTGGCAAATAAAGTTATGTAGAAATGAAAGCCTGACCCAGTTCCTTCCTAACTGGGTGGCTTGGCTACGACCTTTCTGAGTCCCCACATTGCTCTGGGATGAGACAGAATGGTGCTGAAATCACAGGGCATGTGAAAGACAGAAGTCAGATTCAGGGCTGCCGGAGACAGCCCCTGTGTGCAAGTCCCCCAGGGCTGCTGTGACAAGCTCCACAGTGGGTGACAGTCACTCGCTCGTAGCCCAAGGCCAGCTGTCCAGACTCAAAATGTGGGCAAGGCCACTCTCCAGAGGCTCCCTGCCTCTGCCAGCCCCCACTATCCCCCAGGTCTGGGTGGCCACATCACTCCAGCCTCTGTCAGTCTCCCTTTGCCATGTCTGATCAGGACACCTGTCCAGGTTTGGGGGCACCAGATATTCCAGGATGACCTTGTCTTGAGGTCACCTACTAGTTCCACCTACATGAGCCTTTGCCCAATGAGGCCACATTTACAGGGGCAGGGGCAGGGCGCGGACCACACCCCGCTCACTGGGGTGAACAACCTTAGCACTGACCACCGGAGTCTACCCCCAGCTTTCACTTCTGCAAGTTGGAGACTCACCGCTTTCTCACTTGCCAGCTCAAGTGCCCCCTTGCTGCAGAAACCCACAAAGATGGGGTTTGAATGACCCACAGGGCCATTCCTCCAATCCCATAGTTCCTGAGAATTGGGACTCTCATTCCATTGAGAATGGGCTGTGTCCGCAGGTAGAATTGCCAGCCCCCAGGACTCAGGGCCTTGTCTAGCCAGGCTGAGGTGTCTCTTCCGGCCTCCCCATCAGGGAGGAGCCTGGCTTTGAGGTTCAGAAGCACTTGTGGCATGAGCATCCCCACTAAAGGGCAAAGGGCAGGAAGGTAACATTCCATGCTGTGAAAGTGAGTTGGGGCGTGGGCTCCAGGGGATGGGTGAGGGAGGAGCAGAGGCGGGCGGGGTGGGAGGGGACGGTGATGACCCAGTAGGGGAGCTGGAGAGCACTGACCGAGGCCCATCAGTCCTCTCTGCTCTGAGGATTTGATTGAATGAGATTTTTGGTTTGGCCTCACTGGTTATTGTGGTTTTTTTCATTATTTTATTGTGCAAATTCCTAGTAGAGTCAGCAGAATCTGAGGCAAACTGAGCAGCTACTGTGAAGTGTGAAGAATTGCCCTCCACTAATGCGACCAGAATATTTGCTTATGGGACTGCGGAGTGGAAATGAGGCCTCTGGGCTGGTGATGTGGCAGTGACTCCGGTCACCTTCCTGGCCGCAGCTGCCTGGGGGTGGGGTGAGGGTGGTGGCTCTCCTGACTTTCTGGCTTCCATGTGGCCAACACACAGGTCATTTACGTGTCAAGGACAACCCACCTGGGCAACTGGAGGGAGAGAATGCACCTGTCTATACTCACCCAGGAGTGTGGCCTTGCCTCCCCCAGACACAGCAGACCATATGCAGGCCGCTGGGACGTGGAGTCAAACTTCTGGCTGCTACATCTGGGTGCTGTACCACAAGTGTCCCCAAAGACTCTGGGACCCACAGGCAGGAGCTGATCTTTCTGCCCTTTGTCACTGGAGCTGAGACTCAATGAGCCCTCCCTGCTCTGTGATCTCCATCCTGACTACACGGTAGACTCATTTGAAGAGTTTAAAGACACCCTACTGTCCAGCCCACCCAAGACTAATTAAACCAGAATATGAATTCAGAGACTGGGTTTCTGCATTCTCCAAATTGTTCCCAGGAGGCTTCAGGAACAGCCACTGCTGAGAACAGCCATCCTGAACAGAGGTCTGGCCCAGTCATATCCCAGACGCAAAGACCCAAGTACTCATTAGAACATGTGTCTGGCAGCTGGGAGAAAACACCCTTCATACGTAGCAGTCTCCATAGCACAGAGGATACTGTGACAGGCAGGTGTTTCTGCAACCAAGGAAGTGCTAAAGGAGGGAAAAGGGAGAGGGTGGAAGAATACGGATGTTTAGACAGATGAGTGAATGGTGACTAGTTAGATGGATGAATGGATAGGTGGGTAGATAGTAAATGGATGGATGGGCAGGTGGATGAATTAATGGGGTTGGTGAGTGGGTAGGTGGGTGGATGGGTTGGTGGGGGGTGGCGGGGTGGGGGGTAGACAGTGAATGGATGGATGGGCATTTGGATGAATTAATGGGATTGGTGAGCAGATGGGTGGATGAATGGATGGGTGGTGGATGGGTGGATAGATGGACGGGTGGATGAGTGGGTGGGTGAGTGGGAAAATGAATGGGTGGATGGATGGATGGGTGGTGGGTGGGTGGATGGGTGGATGGGCAGATGGGTGGACAGATGGACGGGTGGGTGGGTGGGTGGATGTGTGGATGGATGGGTAGTTGGATAGATGGATGGATGGACAGATGGATTGGTGGATGGGTGGATGGGTGAACAGATGGACAGATGGGCGGGTAGGTGGATGGATGAATGGATGGGTGGGTGCATGGATGGATGGATGGATGAATGGGGGAGTGGATGGATGGGTGGATGAGTAGGTGAGTGGATGGGTGAATGGATTGGTGGGTGAATAGAGGGGTACATGGATGGGAGGTGAATAAGTGGATGGATGGATGGGGGAGTAGAGCAACAAGTGGATGGATGGGTGCATGGATGTGTGAGTGAAGGGATGAATGAGAGGGTGGATGAGAGGCTGAGTAGATGGGTGGCTGGGTAGGTGGTAGGTGCATAGTGGGTGCCTGGGGGGAATGGGTGAATGCATAGTGAGAAATGGAAGCTACATGACAGATCCTGTGCTGGGGACTGCAGACCAATAGTGAGCTCCTCCCTCATCTGCTGGAACTTACAAAGGTGATGGTTAGCTGAGCCAAGTGGGACTCAGCAGTGCCAGCTAGACTAGAGAGGGACAAGCAGATGCAGTGGTGAATTTCTGGTGAACACCTGCTGTGTGTCTGGCTGGGACATTCCACCCTTCATCAGTCTGACCATGGTTTCCCCCATTTTCTCCATTTAACCCATGAAGAAACAGCTTCCACAAATGAGGTTGCACAGCAGGGCCATGGCAGCCCAAACCAGGCTTTCCTGGCTGCAAGACCAGAGCTGTCAGTTCACACAGACAGCAAGGACACAGAGACAGGCAGGTGCCAAGAAAGCAGGGCCTGCTTGTGATGTGAGCAGGCAGGTGGGCCACATTTTCTGGGAGGCTACTCTTCCAGGCCTTGGAGGTGATCAAGATGGAGCCCTTGACCTTAGAAGACCCAGCCTAGGACGGGGGCACCACCCCAAAGGAGCCTGAGCCTCTGGTCCTCTGTGCCTCCAGCATCTGGGGCGTGCCATGAAGTGCAGGGATGAGTATGCAAATGTGTGTCTGCCTCCTGTGCCTCTCTGCAGGTGCACACCTGCACTGCTCCAGCTCCCTGCCTGGTGTCTGCTCCCTGCTCCCTGAGGAGCAGGGCCTGCCCTGCTGCCCTATGACCACAGCCTCCTCCCCACCCTCCCCCCCCTTTGTCTCTATGACCACAGCC
>NW_003852402.1:1501563-1502451 GCF_000181295.1 Otolemur garnettii
CCTTTGTCTCTATGACCACAGCCTCCTCCCCACCCTCCCCTCCCCTTTGTCTCCATGCGTCTGTATCACATGTCTGATACTTGGCTGTTGCTGTCTCCCCCGACCTCAGGGGAGGTCAGACTCTGGGGAGGGCAGCCAAGGCTTCACGTGCTCACCAGCTCCCTTCCTGCCAGAGCAGTGGGTGGTGGACACGCCATAGATGTTTGTTGATGGCATTGATGTGTGAATAAATACCACATCCTTTTACTCACTGGAGAACGCTGGTAGGAAAAGAGGGATCAGGATTTGTGGGAGCAGGGAAGGAGGTTCATGCCAGGCGCCAAGCAGATCTAAGAGTCAGAGGGCAGCTCAGCCTCCACTCCAGCCTGTCTTCTCCTCTGCTGTGGTGCCATGTCTTGGAAACCTGGGAGGAAGTGCCAGCACTCAGCAAACTTGGCTGCCACCTCCATCTGCCGCTGTCTGGTCTGTGGGCTTCCAGTCATATCTCCACTCCCCATCTCAAAGGTAGTGTCAGGGGAACCTGCAGGGAGGAGCAGGTGTTTGGGCTGTCCAGGGCCTGGAGAGCAGGGGCCAGGGGGATGCGAACAGAGGACTCAGGGCAGATGTACATCCAAGACTGACATGGACTCTGGGTCTGAGGTGAGGCCACGGTAGGTGCAAATAGAGCTCCAGGGACAGCTGGCTCTGGGCTGCCACATGATGGGAACTCACCATGGGTAGCCAGCCCTTCCACACACAGACACCTGGAGACTAAACCCACCCACCCAGACTGGACAGTGCTCCTCCTGCCCTGTCACCTGCAGAGTGGACAGTGCTCCTCCTGGGTCTCTCACCTGCAGAGTGGACAGTGCTCCTCCTGGGTCTCTCACCTGCAGAGTGGACAGTGCT
>NW_003852402.1:1502471-1520332 GCF_000181295.1 Otolemur garnettii
TCACCTGCAGAGTGGACAGTGCTCCTCCTGGGTCTCTCACCTGCAGAGTGGACAGTGCTCCTCCTGGGTCTCTCACCTGCAGAGTGGACAGTGCTCCTCCTGGGTCTCTCACCTGCAGAGTGCATAGTGCTCCTCCTGGCCCATGTCACCTGCAGAATGGACAGTGCTCCTCCTGGGCCCTGTCACCTGCAGAATGGACAAGGCTTCCTACTTGGCTGGGCCTCCCTCCAGAATATACAGGGTCCCTCTAGGCTGGGACCCCCTGGCCTTGTCCCCACAGACATCTTTTGCTTTTTCCCTTTAAAGGATTCCCATCTGGTTCCCACATCCTCAAACTCTGTGGTTCTCTTGTGATAATCAAGCCGCCTACCCTTGAAAAAGAAACTTCCTTTGAGTCTATTAGTCCCAGCCCCCTCAAGGGTGAGGAGAACTCTGAGAAGAGGCCTGAAGATAAGGGAGTGTGTAGGAAGGAGAGGCTTGATGTACCCCTGCTCACCCCCTCCCCTGCCCCGCTTGTACTACGCAATTTCTCCCCGCCCAAGGCTAACTGCAATGATTCAGCTTCTGTCCTCTGACTACTTGCTGTGACGCAGAAATAGGGTGTAAAGACCCATCTGATCTGTCATTCGGGGTTCGCTTGCTTCCTATGGCAATGACCCCTGAGCAGGTACAATACATTTCTATTAATTAATACATTTAAGTGGGGTCTGCGTCTCCTTCTCAGCTGTGTGAGGTACTATACTCAAACCCCCAAATCTACAATGACTCCCAGGACAAATTCACCCAGCATGCCTGGGAGATGCACCTGTGTGCGTGTTGTGCCTGCCTCTGGTGACAATCTTTTGGACTGTTCCCTGGAACATGCTCATGGCAGCGGAGGCATCACCAATGCCCTGCACAGTGATGTGAGGCTCTGTGCCCACAGCCTGCAGAGCCAGAGTGGTGACGACTGCCTTACTGAAGTGATTGCCCCTGAAGGAGGGTGAGCTTTGTGTATTTTCAAAAAATTTTCCTCTGCACTTGTTTATTTTGTTTGAGTAGGTACCTTCAGAACTTAGGATTCCAAGAACACTGTTTTTGAGCAACCTTGGAAAAATTTGAGTCCTCTACCTGTGACTTCCCCACCAGGACTCCAGGGGACACAGTCTTCCAACCCCTGGCTCCAGAATCCCTGGGGAGCCCTGAAGGCACTGAAGGGTGAACGGGAGTCCAAGTACAGGGAGACCCAATGGGGACCACCAGGTGGGCAGACCTGGGACCGGGTAAGTGCTTGGCTCCTGGGCCCTCCACCAGCAGGGAGCCCGCAGCAAGCTGAGCTGTTTCCGGGATTGCCGGCCATCTGTGCATAAACCTCCACGTGAGGATGCCTATATGGGCTTCATTCTGAGCATGGTTTCTGCAGCATTCGTAATGACTGCAGAAATCTCCAAAGCATGGACCTTAATTTGACATAATTAAGGACTGAGTTATTTCCAGATGAAATGTTTCAACCAAGAGAAGCAGCCCAAAGTGTCCTAGGGCTGACGTGGGTGGTTACACCCCCTCCTGCCTGCCCTTCCTCCAAGATAGCTATGGTAGGGAGGCCTTCCCCGAGCTGGGCAGGCAGCGGGCAGTGGGCAGGAGGCAGCAGGCAGCAGGCAGCGGGCAGCAGGCAGAGCTGAGGAGCACAGCTGCAGGTACTTAGCCCTCCCAGTGTATCAGGAAATCAGTGATGGGCTATTCACAACCTGCCCCCATGCGGAGCTGGGAGACCTGCCAGGGCAGCTTCAGATGGGGGTGGCGCATGGCTGACTCAGGGCCCTAGGACCTAGTGTCCTCACATGGAGATTGACTGTTCTGCAGAACAGATGCTTGTGTAGCATTTGTGAGCTTAGGGGTGTGTGTGACGTGTGTGATGTGTGTGCATATGCTGTGTGTTATCTGTGTTTGCATGTGTGTGTGAGTGTGTGCTGTGTGTGTTATTTGCTTGCATGTGTGTGTATGTGGGTGAGCATGTGTGGTGTGATAGTATATAAACGTGTGTGTGTGGTGGGTGGTCTGTGCCTGTGCGTGAGCATGTGTGGCGTGTGTGTATGGCAGACTGAGTGCAGGACCAACAGTGGGAGGAGAAACTCCAGAGTGTTTTCAACTAATAAACGTGGAACTCTTTAAAAAAAAAAATACCATTTTACAAGCCAAGGCAATAACTGGGCCAGGCAGGAGTCAACTGTGGCTGACACTATGATGGACAGTATTGCCCCAGAGGTTACTTCTTAATTCCAGAGAGGAAGGTGGTCTATTGACGGAAGGAAACACCTGTGGTCAGAGCCCTCACCCAGTAATCAAGGTCAAAACAGGACAACCGGCCACTGTGTGCTGCAGGTGTGGGCTGCTGAGCAGACACGCGGCACTTCTGGGGTTTTCCTGCCAAAAATGGGCTCCTGAATCAGTATCTGAGGAAAATCACAGAAATCCAAATCAAAGGTGTTCTGCAAAATAGTTGGACTGAGATCTTCAAAAATGCCAATGTTGTTAACCAGTTTGATGAAAATATTTCAGATTGTATATGAAAACACCAAAAAAAATGCCAATGTCATGAAGGAAAACGGAAGGTCAAGGAATTGCTCCAGATGAAGAGAAACTGAAAAGCGACCACAAAACACAACACAGGACCCTTGACCGAACCTGAAGCACCAAATAATCACTGGACAGCTGCTGAGATTCAAACACGGACTGTCTGTAGCAGCGTGTTTCAGTACAGTTTTGGAGTTTGGTAAAAGGCATGAGGAGCCTAAGAAAATGTTCTTGGAAGATATAGGCCAATAAGCACTTTAGGTCAAAATCACAGTGGTACAATGTACCCTTGAGGAGCTGGGTGATGCCAACACGACACCCACAGCAGCACAACCGAGAGGAGTGCAGCTGGGGTGACAAAGAGCAGTCATTGGCGAGGCCATGTAAATGGTGCACCTGAATCACTCGACTATTCTCATGACTTTTTACTAAGTTCAGAATGTTTTCAATATAAAAAAATAAAATGATGAAAATGATACACCAGAAAAAAAGTTCTGTGAAAACCGAGATGCACTTTTATGTCAAACTACAGTTCAAGGGGGAAGCCAGAGGAATGCAGAAGCCAGTTATATGCCTATTTTTTAAGTGAACAGGAAATCAAGGGAAGGCAGTGACCTTGAACCTGCAGGAACAGAATGACACAGCCTCAAAATCCGGACAGGACAAAGGATGGAAAGAGACGTCAGCGAGACTATAGATGTCAACTCATCTCTGCAAGTGGGAAGAAATTAGCAGGTGTGTAGATTAGGTGTCCCAGTTAGGATCTCACAGTAGAAGGGTTGTCACCGTCTCCCACCAAAATCACAACTTCCTGTTGAACACCCCAATAACAGCATGTGCTCAGAAATTAACTGTGAACAAAATTACAGAGGAATTCCCCAAATTCCAAAGGATCAGTATCATAGAGATTATCCTTCTGGACAAAGTAGAATAAAATTAGAAGCTATTAATTTTAAAGTTATTATTAAAAATCTCATAGAAACCTAAATAACACATAAGTCAATATACTTTGGGATAACAACCCAATAGTACAAAATCATGAATAAGTTAGAACAGAATGAAAATATTATATTCATTTACAGAGCATTATAAAGAGATAGAGCCCTAGGAGGAACTCATGAGTTCCAATGTATTTAGCAAGAAAGAGCAAGTCTTCCCACTCTGCAAGTCAGGAATTAGGACGGAACCAAGAAAGCATCAGCCCACAAAGAAGAAAGGAAAGAATGAGGAGGAATTAGGAGAGAAAGTCAAATCGAGGATAGGGAGTGGGGAAAGCCTGAGCATCTGAAAGTGCTTACGAGATAGTAAACTTTGGTGGAGATTAAGAAGGAAAATCGAGTGGAATTCATAGTCAGAGGGACGGTGATGGGAGGAGGTACAACTGAGGTAAAGTGGTGCTGCTCCAAACATCGCGGCATAAACGAGCAGAGAATCTCTGTAAAATACCTTTTTTAGAAAACCTAAAATATGGAAGTCAAAAGAGGGAGAAAAGCACTGAGGAGGGCGTGGCCGTCGGAGCCTCTGGAGGGGAAGCCCACGGCATCTGCTGCTCTCCAGACATCTGTGCAACGCTGGCGTGTTGTTCCGAGAGGGGCCCTTGTCTTTGTGCCTTCGGGGGAATCATCGTGTCTGTCTCTCATGGGCTAGAGGACACGGGTCAGAGGCCACAGTTACCTTTCACAGGAACAGCACGTACTTCACTAGGTCCCAAACCCCCTCCCCAAAGTTCCTTTTGCTTCAAGGCCCTCCCATCTTTCTTGTCCAGAAGGCCATCACCCTCTGTCCCCTTCCTGCAGCCGCTTAGCCTCCTTCATCCCTAATCACACCCAAATGGACCTCTGGTCCCCTGGAGAGAGAGCCCTGCAGGGGCACATGCCCTATGTGTGCTGGGGACCTTCAGGAAAGGCCTCATCCAGAAAAAAAATATGCCCCATGGTCCCCTGAGAGCCCCTGGGCAGACACCAGCAGGAGGCCCCTGCTGGGGAGGTCTTCCCCTCAGCTCTTGGAGGCCAACACCTGCAGAATGCCCTGTCATTGAGGTCCACAGCATTACAGAGAAATGTTGGCTAAGATTGTGGATTGGGGGGGTCATGGTGCCCCTCCCTCCTCCAAGCTGCTGCCCTGCAACCATTTCCCTGGCTTCTCTCCCCAGCTCTGAGCAATTAACACTAGGCCTCCAGGCCAGGGACCAGCAGAAGATTCTGAGGACAGCTGAGCTGCAGGCCCAGCCACCCTGGCCCCATCTCCAGGACTTGCAAATGGACACTGCTTTCAGGCCCTCCTGTGGAGACAAGCTTACTCCTCCTCAGCTGTGTCCAGAGAAAAATAAAACCCTGTTTGCTTTTCTGACACATTAAACAAGAACATTAGGAGTTCCGCAGGGGTGACCGTATTTTAATGTGCTAGAAGCTTTGGCAGGGGTGCTAATGCCCTTGCCTGTTTGTACAGAAGAATGAACTGAAGAAATCCTGGCAATCAGCCTGCAGGGAGGAGAAAACTGAGATTATTTTTATTTTTTTTTTAAATACAAGGTGGTGCTTAAAAGTAATAAAGAGGTCAGGGGAACGTCTGTACCATGATGAACCTGGTCACTGCACAAGTACTGTTTCCTCCTGTGTTCAAAGCTCCTAACAAAACGCTCACAGGCCTTTCCTGACTCCTGTGAAGCTGAACAAAGAGGAGGCCTGCAGTGGGAGACGGACGCCGTGGGAGGTGGGTCTGCTCCCCACACACCTGTGCTTTTCTGCATCCAGTGGGGGTGGGGGACCACTGCCTCCCATGCATTCTCTGCTCCAGCGACAAAAGCCTCACTCCCTCCTCAGCGTGCCCTGTGCCTTCCATGCCCTGGGTCCTGCACACATCAGTCCTGCTTCTGGGAAAGACTTGATCAGCTGAGTGTGTGTCATAAACTCCTCAAGCCGCAGGACCCACCTCATGGAGACTGTCCAGGGTCTGGTTGTCTTCCTCTGAGGACTGTCCCATTATCTTCTGGTCAGTACCATACGCTGCCTCTGTTGCCCTGTGGCCTCCCCAGGGACAGGGACCTGTCTAATTTGGGCCTTTGTGCCCAGTGAATGGTGAAGTGTGGTGCTAGTTAAGTTGATAAATTAATGTGTGTAAATACTTAATCCTTCCTACAGCTCCAGGGAAGATGTGACTCTGATGCCAGCAGGGTAACATGCACTTAAGTTTTACTTGAATTGGTTCAAACATGTTCAGCAGCTCCTTCTCCGTCCCAAGGCCTCTTCTGCAAGGTGGTGGCTTCTTCCTAGCTGTGTCTTTCTGAGACGACAGCTGGCGACTGATCTCAGAACCAAAGCCTGGAATAAGCTGGGGCCGCCCCCTGGGAAGCTCTGCTCTCCCTTCTGAGGACTGGGAGGACAGTGAGCAGCACCTGCCTGGGTCTGGGTCCCCCGGTGGCTCCCTGAGGCCGCACCTCCCAGGGCAGGTGTGTTCTCCAGCCAAGTCCAAGTGTCACCATAACTATTGTAATTCTGCTGTAAGACATCATTTGACTTTGTTTATTGACCTTTCCACAAGCGTTTTCCTGAGGGTAGAGTATAGGTGAACCGCCTATATGCCTCTGGCTAAAAAAGCTGTTTGAGAGAGAGCAGTGAAGACTCTGTGCAGGCACACTTGTGAGAAACTGAGGCAGAATCCCATGTGGCCAGGTTAGTTGCGGGCCTAACATGACCAAGACTTTGGCTAGAATAGCATTTCCAGACTGTGTTAAGGAATTAAGGTTGACTATATAAGGCCAATGAAAAAGCCCTTTGGAAAACTGGCCAGATACCCATCAGTAACCTTTCCTGATCTGTGGTAAGTGATGAAGGTTGCTTGCTCATGGGTCCAGGAATGGAAATGTGCTCAGGGACCTCAAGAGAAGAGGAATTTACCCAATGCATACAGGTATCTAATGGCACAGATGAAACCTGGGCTCATGAAAGGCTTTTGAGAAGTCCAGCCTGAGAATTCCTTATAAAAGACTTCAGCAAACCCCCCTGACTTAAGGCCTACATGGGAGAAGAGGTTTGGACACAAATTCCTGTATGCCGGAGAAGTTTCTTTATGCCTTGTTTAAAGATCTGAAATAACAGCCTCCAAACGGCAAGGCCATCAAGGGCAGGTATTCAATCTACCTTGTTCCTCCATAGCCTCAGGCATCATCATCAGATAAGAACAAAGAAGTAATGGCTAACAACATGTTCATGTTCTCCATTAAGTTATGTTAAATTGGGTTATGTTGATAGGGTTATGTCAAAAGGTGTATGTTGAGTGGATTATCTGAAGCTAATCACGAGGTAGTCACATGATGTTTAATTGGATCAATGAGGTCATTGCTGTATTGTGCGCATGTACAAAATTCCCTGTATAAACCAACCACAAATAAAGAAACTCGCCATTTTGCCTGAGCAAGCAGAGGGTCACCTTTATTTAAAACAATTTCAATAAGCGAGCTTATTCTCTGCGACATCGCTTTTCCATGAGCCCCATATGGCAATAGTAGAGGAGGGCAAAGGTCACAATCCCGGGAGCCCTCACCTGGGGAGGAGGGTCCACGTGAGCTGGCCACCACAGGTGAGGTGAAAGAGGCCTCCAGGGCAAAGCATGACCTCTGTGAAGAGTGGCCTCAGCCAGGCCATGAAAGAAGAGCTGGAGCCCCGCAGAGGAGGTTGCAGGGAGCAGGGAAGCTGGCCAGGGGGCACTTTCGGGGGCTGGGCAATGGACAGGCCTGCGGGTCCTGCCCAGGAAGGAGCCAGTTCTCTCAGGTGGATGCAGAGATGCAGATAAGAAAACAGCTCACAGGTAACAGGTGATGCAGCCATGAGGGAAACTGAGGCAGGACTGGGGGCTGCAGTGGGCTGCTGGCTGCTGAGTGTGTACCCTGGAGGAGTCTTAGCTATTTGGAGGAGCCCTGGCCTGGCAGGACTAAAGCAGAAGCTTTAGAAGGAGGAAGGGCCTTGCTCCTTGGAAGCAAGGTGACCTGGGAGGAAGCTACCAGAAAGCCAATGCAAGAAGAGGGGTGATGGCAGCAGGGAAGGGGGTAGGAGGTGGGGGTACTACAGAGGCATGTTGAAAGGAGCTGACAGACTTGCCATTGACATGGAGTTTGGGATCAGGAGATAGGTTGGAGGTTCATGACACCCAAATTATTATTGTGCCTGGAACCCAGTGCTCAATAACGGTTGCGTGAATGGGTATACGGATGGATGAATGGGTATATGGATGGATGGTATATGGATGGATGCATGGGTATATGGATGGAAGGATGGATTGGTGTATGCATGGATGGATGGATAGATGGGTGGATGGATATATGGATGGATGAATGGATAGATGAGTGGATGGATGGATGGATGGGTATATGAATGTATGGATAGATGGATGAGGGGATGGATGGATGGTATATGGATAGATGAATGGATGGATGGCTAGATGGGTATATGGATGGATGGGTGGATGGAGAGGGAGAGAAGGACAACAGGTGGGTATATGGGTGCGTGGACAGATCGATAGTGGAGAGAGGGAGGGACAGATGGGTGCATCATTGCCTACTATGAGCAGAAGAAACAATGATGAGTAAAAACCAAGAATCTCAACCCTCGTGGGGTCTCAAGTGTGGTGGGATGGATAGCGTTATACAAATAATTGCAGAAATAAATACAAAATTGCAGCTGGGGTATGTCTTTTTACTCCAGGGAGAAGTTCCCTTCTCTGAGGCTCCATTCCAAGGGTCTGGACTTGACCCATGAGACCAGAAGAGGCTTCAGGACAAGATGACTTCAAGATCTGAAGGGGGTGCGGACAAAGAGGGGAGGTGGAAGCCTTTCTAGCTCAGGGATGTGTCTTCAGAGTCCTGTGTGGGATTCAGCCTCATGTGGTTGGAGTGGACAAAGAAGGGTGTCAGGTGAGGATGCATCACAAGCTTCAGAGAGATGGTGAGGACATAGACCCCAGACCTGCCAGCCCCGTGCCTGAGTGACTTTGGAGAGAGGAAGGGATTGGGAAGCGTGAGGACATTGCAGGTGCAATACCCTTGGAGGGAACGGGGCTTGTCCTGAGTTTGAACATGTTGAGCTAGGAGCCATGAGATGCCCACGGGAGGTACTGGGAGGTGGACAGGTAGATGTAGAGGTGGCAGGCAGGGCTGGGTAGTGGCCAGGGTTGGGGACACAGGAACTATCTGCACATGGTTCACATCTGAAGCTGCAGTTGTGAGTAAGATCACCAGGGAGGGTAGGGGAGACTGAAGACCCTCTGGGAGCCATATCTCCCAGGGGCTGGGCAGAGCCTGAGCTCATAGGAGGGAAGATGTATCCAGAAAGAGGGAAACCCACATGCACTGGGAGGGAGAGGCACAGGCCAGGGCGGGGCAACAGAAGGCAGCTGGGCCTAGGGACCTGGCTTTGAGAGGGGACAACCTGCAGCTGCTAGCAGAGGAGGCAGGAGGTATCCCTGTGCTCTCAGCCACTGCTGTTCCCAAACTCACGCATCCAACCAGAGGCCACTGTCAAACACGTGGGCAGGTCCTCCTCTGTGTCCCGTGTACAGAGCTCCTGGTACTTAGGGAGCCCAGTTCTGTGTTGGGTAGTCCCAGGACCCCACGGACCTTGGGATATTCTGGGATGTGATGCTTAAACTGTGTATTAGAGGGGTTGGAGCTCTCTGAGAGACCATGGGTCCACGGACACTCCTGCTGGCCCAGTCCCTGAGCCCACCCCTTCCATGCATACATGTACACACTCATGCACATTTTGTTGTTCATGTCAGCTGAGTTCTTCACTTAAAATTATATTTCAATTTCTTTCAAACTGATCTATTGCCATAAAATCCTCTAACTTACAATTACAAAAATAATCATTACAAACTCCATAAATCACGAACTTATAACTGTTAGGGTAATCGCTGACATAATGGTTGTTATATTGAGATGGATGGGGTCCTAATCACAGGGGCCTTCATTAGTGTCACAGCAGATATTAACGGCAAATCCTCCCTCACACACTCAGGAGACAGGCGGCCTGTTCAGAGCCTGAGGCCATCTCTCCAATCCCAGTCCCCTAAATAAACGCCTGCTCACAGCAAGACCCCGGCAGGGTGAGTTCCCAGGCCCCTGCCACAGCTCTGCCATACGAGGTCACCTGCACCTCCCTCAGCAGACCTGTGACTGTGCTGTCACTCTTGTGGGGCGCAGTGCTGCAGGCTGAACTACTCCCAATTCTCAGCACAATGCCACTGGCTGCTGCTGTAAGCAGGGTGCCATGAAGGGCACATTTGCCCCATTAGGCCAGAAGAGGGTGTATACTTTACCACTGGGGCAGCAGCTAAGCAGAAAGCTGTGTGTCACACAGGCGTGTGCTGTGTGCCAGGAGAGTGGGTGGCTTAGGAGGCAGGGGTATGGCCCACATACAATGGGGCTCAAGGCCCCCTGTAGTGGTGCCCAGGCCCCAATCTTCCCTTTATTGCCCATTATGTCATAAATCTGAGCACCACATCAGCGTGCTGACAAAGACCCCCTGGCTGAAATAACCAGAATAGAGGGTCCCAGAACTCTGTGTGGGATGTCAGATCCTGGATAGCCCCTTCTCCTTCAGTCCTCTTTCTCAGATGGCAGATTTGTTCCTCTGGGGACAGTCCATCCCCTATCTGTAGGGCCCACCCCCACTTATCTGGGGCTCAGAAGCCCCAGTCTGCCCCAGCCTTCACCAGGCAGTGCCTAGCCCTCAACCCAGGACCCATGGGACACTCCAGGTGCCCTCATGACTCCAGCACAGAGGAGAGAAGGGCGTATTTAGCTTCTCTCAGGAATAAAGTGAACAGGCTCCCAATGGCACAAAAACCCTGGCCTCATCATGAGCCATGTGAGTGTGGGGCTCCTGGCCACATCTATGAGGCTGGTTCCTGCCCACATCATCCTCTCTTCTCCCACCCTCTTCCCACAGTGGACCCTGCTTGGCTCTCCAGCAACCAGACCTCACACCAGCTTCGTGCAGCAGGCTGAACAGAGAAGGGTCATTGATTTGTTTGCATGTTTATTATTTTACTTTCCCATTAGAATAAAGTTCTCAGAGGGCAGAAAACCCTGCTGCCTTAATACCTGTGGCATCTACAGCTTCTGAATAAATGCCTGGCCCAGGGGCAGAGAGCAGAGGTAAGGAAGAAATCCATGAGTGAGTGAATGAGTAGGTAGATGGGATGAATGGATGGGAAGATGAATGGATAGAGTGAATAAATGACAGATGATGGATGGATGACAGATGATGAAAGGATGTGTGAGTGGATGAATGGGTAAGTGGGTGGATGGATGGGTGGATAGTTGATGGATGGATGGTTGAATATGAGTGGATAGATGGATAGAGAATAGGTAGATAATGGTGGATGAATGGATGGGTAGATGAGTGGATGATAGATGGTGGAGGGATGTATGGTGGATGGATGGGTGGGTGGGTGGGTGCATAAACAATGGGTGGATAGATGGATGATGGATGGTTAATGGATAGATATGTGGTTGGATGGATGTGTGGGTAAACAAGTGGATGGTCAATGAATAGATGGGTGGATGGATGAATGTATGAGTGGATGGATGAGTGGTTAGGTAGTGGGTGGACGATGGTGGGTAGATGGATGAATAGATAAGTGGATGACTGTGGATGAGTGAGCACATGGATGGATGGATGGTTCAGGGCATTGTGGTGACTTTCCCTCCTGGAGGATCTGGTAGGAAATAGAATATGGTGCCTTTGCCCCAGCAGAGCCTACTCATGCCTGGTCCCCACTTCCTGCTTGGTTTCTGAGTCTGAAAGGCCTGAGAGCAGCCTTTCCTGAGGATCTGAAGCTCATTTCATCATCCCTGGGGCCACGTCTCACAAGCACTGATTCACTGTCCATTAATCCCACCCTTCTTAGTGGACTGCTGAGGCTAGAATGATCTCCCTCCTCTCAGATCTCATCTCCTGCCAGGCCCTCTGTGCTGACCAGGGCTCAAGGTCACAAGGCTCTTGGAGGCTCCTCCCCCTCAGATGCTCTTCCCTCATTCCTCACCTGCTCATCTCTTGGCTCCCAGATGAAGCACCGTGTATAGGGAGGTGTATTTTAGATACCTGGCAACCAGACAGGCTCAAAGCCACAAGCACATTCCATCCATGGCTCTTGAGACCTTCACTATCAGGAGCTCCTCCCATGACCAGAGAAGCTGAGAGAATTCTTGGGGCAAAACCTCAACACAGGATGAAGGAAGTGACAACCTCACACTCCCCAATGGGACCTTTACCTTGCCCTCTCCTCCCTCCCTCTTGGTGGGCCCTGGCTGTGGTTGCCATGGCAGTGGCCAGCTCCTGCTCTGGGCACACCTCCCCAGCCTGGGGAGGGAAGCCCTCAAGCTGTCCTGGATTCTGGATTCTGTTGAAGGAGGGCGCTGGCCCACCCTCTACACACTCCTGTCTATGCCTCTGCCTGGGGATTCATTTTCTTCCACTGTACCTGTTTGTCTCAGATGTCCGTGGCCAGGGAGAGGCCAGGGTGCCCATGCTCTAGGGAGGTGTCTGCCCAGGGGACACGTGCTATGCAGAGACATAGTTAGGACCACGGGGCAGTAGCTATGAGCAGGCAGCTGCCCTCCTTAGGTTCTGCTAAGTGTCCTATAACATCCTTCAGGGAGCAATAGGCAGCTGGCTGTGGTCACTCTGACCAGCTTGTGTGGGTTCTGATGGAGGTCATGGTCCTGGCCACGTGGACTGTCACAGCAGGGTCAGCTGCGGGTACTTCCTGGGCTTGCTCGGGCTGGACAACAGGCCCCTCCACATCCACCTGCAGGGGAAGACGGTGGTGCTGGAGGGATTCACAGAACCAGCAGCGTGTGGCTGGGATGATGGTCTTGGCTGCCTCTGTGCTCATAAAAGAAGCTGTTGCCCCATGGAAGCTGGACCCTTCCTGGACAGGGGCTGGGAGAGGAAGGTATGTTTCCAAATATTAGAGGTACTTTTAGGGATCACCAGTGTGGCCTGGCTGTTGGTTCACACCATGCCCACCTTCCAGCAGGGCCTCCCACCCCCATCTTGAGGCCAGGAGGGCAGATTCTGTGGGCACTGGTCTCCCGCTCTCCCACTGCCCTACACAGCTTGGTGGGGAGGCTCTGAGGGTGGAGTTGGGGTGAGTGCCAGGGAAGAGATGGGGCCTCCCCACAGTGGGCTCTGTCTTACCTCACAGATCCTGCTTTCTCTGTTGACCAGTGCTGCTGGGATCTGCCGCAGGAGGGCAGTAGGGGGTCTTTCCCCACCTGGACATCACAGAGGGGAGCAAGGGGCAGGCCTAGTGGTCTGTGAGGGACTGGGGGCTCCCAGCATCCTTTGAGGGGAGACGGGTCCTTGGCGTCTCAGTCGGGGCTCTGAGAGCAAGGTGCAGGTCCTTGCCCCCAGCCAGCTGGGACACAGGTCACAACAACATGAGCACGTTGCTTTCTGGTGACAGGAACATTGGGATTCATTGACCCGAAGGTCCCCATTGACTCGTGGACGCCAGGCCCGCACTCGCCTCTGGGAGGCAAACCAGCCTCTTCCCTGAGGTGAGGAGTTGATATTTGTTCCTTCCTGGTTGTAGCCTGGCCACTGCTGTCCATTCTCAAGGTGAATCTGGTCAATAACTGTGGAGGACAGAGGACAAAGGGAACAGTCACAGACCCCAGCCCAGAGCTGCACTCACCAGCTACATGCAAGGGTACCCAGTAGGGATGTGGCACTGAGCCCCAGCCCCGTGTGGACCTAGTTGGTTGGTTTGTGAGTGGCAGGCGGGAGACTTTCCATGTGCCCCTCCCCCGTGCACATGGCCTCTGGGTTATCAGCATCCCACCGTGAAGAGCACCACTGGGGACCCCACACTGACAAGTCGTCCTCACCCAGCGTCCAGCACCCATGTCAGGGTCCACGTGGGACATAGCCTAACTGCTGGGTGTGGCAGAGCTCGTGGCCCTTTCCCCTGTGCTGTAGCACCCCACAGAGCAGCCACACCCTCTGTGCTCCCCCATCCACCACCCCGCTAATCCTTGGCCATTGTTGATCCACTCCATAGCATGTAGCAGGTCCTCAAAAAACAAACCAATTTCCAGCCACCACTTGTTCTCTCCACGTCTGTGTGGCTTTCCTCCTGCACCCAAAGCTGTGCCGTGAGAGTCAGGAGTCAGAGGTGCATCTCAGTGGCCCCCAGCTATGAGTGTGAGTGTGGCATAAAGAGAGAAGTGGGACTTTCTAGTGACAAGGATGGGAACCCAGCTGCAGGATGGCCAGTCCAATTTGGGTACTTGGAGTCACTGAAGCAGCCAGTGGGTCCCTGGAAACTTAGGGCTGAGGTGGGTGGTGTGGGGCTGGAACTCTGCAGTGATGGGACTCCTTCCTTGGTACCTAGGAACCAACACAGGGTCCAAAATGGGCCATGAGCTGGGAGACTAGCTGGGAAAGGCCATCCCATGCCCGTGATGGGGATAGGCTGGGAGGGGTGGACCAGAGCGGCCAGGTGTTCATGGGGTCCGGGCATCCCAGAGTTAATGTCCACCCCTGTGATGCCCTGTCCAGTGGGCCAACCCCCCTCACCCACTCACTGTAAGGGAACCAGGAACCCCTGGGGTTACCCCCACCCAGCATGGAGAAGAGCTGTCGTCATGGAAACTTTCCTGTTGTCTGACTGAGTTTTGGAACTGGGAATATTTCAGTCAATCAAGAAATTCAATTAGCTGAATGACATTTAGCAATGCACCGTTATGCAGCACTAATTCCTGCTTTTGGGGAGATAATTGGTGTGTTTGTGAAGAAGTGCAATTCAATATTTATCAGCTGCTGGTTTTTAGCAAATGAATAATCTGTTAAAATACTCTCCTCAGGAATGCCATCTTTATTCAAACCTGCTGACAAGTTTTGCCCTCTCTGATAGGCAACTTGCTTGGAGACATGGTGGTGAGGCCCAGGGAGCCCAGGAGTCGGGCTGGGCTAATGGCCTGGGGACATGTGTCCCAGATGCTTCCTGTGGCTCAGGCCTGCTCCCCAGCCACTGTCTGGGTGCAGGGGCAGGGACAGGGGCAGCCCATGTCCCTGGCCACCACCTGCTGCTACTCACAGAGGCAGCAACGCAACCCCTGCTCTGCACCTCGCACCCCTCCTCAGGGGCAACATGCCCTCCAACCTCCCCCCGGGGATGCTCCTCCATCTTGCCAGCTGCCCCTGACCCCCCGGCACCCACACTTTCTTCCCGTCCCTACAAGGTCTCCATTTCTCTTCATTTCCTCTTTTCTTGATTTGTCTTGTCTTGTCCACTTCGGGGGCTGTCATCAAGCGTCCCTTACACCAAGGGCCCCTGCAGGCCTTTGCAGCCCTCCTCCTCCTTGCCTGGTCCAGAGGGGTGTCTCACCCCGACTTCAGCAGCAAACCCCTCACCATTGACCCAGGGCAGAGGCAGGAGTCTGACAGAGGCCACCTTTCCATCTGTTTTGTCACTGGAAGCAGAACTGCATGTGGAACATTTCAGATCTCACTGCTCTCACCCCCAGAGTTCCAAACTGGGCAAGTCCAGTGCTGGAGCCTGACCTTGACCACAGGCCAGGGACCCACTGTCCCCCCACACCAGGAACTCCAAGGGCAGCCCAATGTTCGGCGCACAGGTGCCCACAACTATCCCACACCCACACGGCCATGCACAGTGTGCAGCGGTGTCAGTGGTGTGTGCTGAGTGCTCGGCGCCCCGACTGCAGCTCATGGTGATGAAACCAGGACCTGGCAGTAATGAGCTCGTGTGCAAGACCCGTGCTCTCTGTCCCTGCTCCACTTCCAGAAGTAATTCCCCTTATTAAGGGCAAGACGAAGCCAGACACGAGGAGAATTTGGAGAGAAAGGAGCACAGGCCTCACTGTTTAAAGTGATCTAATCTTGAGGCCTCAGGAGGTGTGTGCTGAAGCCCCCGCCAGGGACAAAGCACAGCTGCCCGTTAGGAGACATGGGGAGGCAAGAGCCGCCTGCAACAGCAACAAAGGAGATAAAATGCCCATGAATAAATTTAACAAGAAATGTGCAAGACATGTCTGAGGACGAGTAGGATCCTAAGATCTTCAGGAAAAAGAAATTTAACAAAATCACAACAAAATTCCCAAGGTTGAGTTTAACACCATACAGAAAAACAGTAGCAAAAGGAGCCGGGAAACATAGGGAGGGCGTGGCCAGCAGCCCATGCAGGTGCCAGTGACCAGTCAGGGATGCCTGGGGTCCTGGAGATCAGCACCCAGCAGACAGAGGGGCAGGTGGGCAGTGAGGGCTACAGGAGGAGCGCTCTGAGGATGGCCTGGTCATGGGCCTGTGCGCATGTGAACCTGTGGGGGGCATGTCTGCATGCTCGTCTGTACACATACATGTGGGTGCATGCACACACCTGTCCCTGGCTCACAGTGCGAATCCAGTCACGCTCGTCTGCACACATACATGTGGGTGCATGCACACACCTGTCCCAGGCTCACAGTGCGAGTCCAGTCATGCTCGTCTGCACACATACATGTGAGTGCATGCACACACCTGTCCCCGGCTGCCCCAGAGCTCACAGTGTGAGTCTAGTCTGGAGAACTGAAGGAGGAGGAAGACAGGGTGACCTCGGGGGGGCCACAGCTGACCTGGGTGGCAGCCCCATCGCCCTTGTTCCGGCAATGCATCTGGAATGTGTCCAGACACCACTGAAAGGACGATGGATGGATCACCCAGGGGTACTCGGGGCCACAGAGGAAGGATCTGGGAAGGTCCTAGTGGGTGGGACACCCTTGGCAGCCCTGCAGCTCTGAGCTCAGCACCCCCAGGCAGTGCAGGACACGGTCTACCCCCATTGTGGGAGGAAGTGCATTACCTGCATGGCAGCCATCCCTCCAGGCCGAGAGCTCAGTGCCCATGAGGATTTAGGAAGCTGTGGCCACAAACACGGCTGTTTGCTCCAAATCACTTGCTGGCCCTCCAGGCCACAGACCACTAGAGACGTTTTGTGTGGCAGGTGGTGATGGGCGGGACAGGGGTTGGTGAGCAGGGAGGCCACATCCTTTGACACTCACCACACAGCCCTGAAGCACAGTGGGGGCTGCTGATGTGCGGGGAGCAAGCGGGTGTGCAGCACCCACCTATGGACTGGAGCACCCAGAGGGCCTGGGAAACGCCTCCACATGGCACCCAGAGCTGTGCTCTGAGTTTGGGGACACTCCAAGCCAGTCAAGGGGCTTTGACAATACAGCCAGCAGGATGGAACCAGAGTCAGCGAAAGGGCCCTGAGAAGAGCCCATGGGGCTGGCGAGCCCTGAGTGTGGGGTCTGCCGTGAGCAGAGTCAGTCGCTTTCACCCAAACCCCCACCCAGAACCCGAGCACAGGGTGACATCAGGTGGGTCTGCAGCCCAGGAGGCCAACCACAGAAGTGGCTGCAGGAAATGTAAACTGAATGGTGTGGAGTGCATGGCTAGGTGGCTGGTAGTGGCGTCCCAGGTCCTGCAACCTTGGCCTCTGTGTCTGAAATGCTCTCCTCCCTACCCAAGGAGACCTGTTCCCATCATCTGCGCCTCCCTCAAACCCCCAGCGCCCACCTGGTCCTCCTGTGGGTCTGTCTGTCCCAGGTGTTTCCCAGGAATGGGATGGGGGCCTTCCCGGGTGCCTGCCCACATGTTTATGGGTCCTTTCACATCAGGGCCTCAATACCTCAAGCCCTTTACAGCTGAATATTGTCCCCGTCAGGGCATCACAGGGGCGCGCCGTCCTGCTCTACCTTCTCAACGAGGCCTGGCCACACCGTCACCGCACTGATGGCACTATCTGCTTCCTGTTGACATTCTCATGTCATTATCGAGATGGGACCCTCAGTGATACAGACTTTATTTATAGGTGGCCCCTGGTCTATCTCACAGCATTCAAATGCTGGACATCCTGTTTGCTTGTGAAAATTTTACTATTTCAAACAAGGCAGAGATGGACATATTTATAGCTAATTCTTTGCATATATCTTTATATATTTTTAGGACAAAATCCTAGAAATGAAATTTCTAGGTCACATTATGCCCATTTAAAGTCTTTTTATAGAACTTGAGAAACTGCCTTCCTTAAAGATAGAGGACCCAATTTATGCCTCCTGAGGCGGGACTGACTGCGTGGGTCTCCTCTGTGGGCAGCTTTTAACTCCATGTGACTGTGTTGGTGTGGTCTGGGGAGCAGAACAAGATAAGCCTGGCAGGAAAAGTGAGGCTGGGAGAGGGAGAGGAGAAGAAGAAAGAGGAGAGGAGAAGGAAAGAGAGGAAGAGAGAGCAAGGGGGGGG